>NW_027203382.1:29857500-30270000 GCF_024711535.1 Dipodomys merriami
ACACACACACACAACTAAATTTAACCTTGAATCTTCTGTTTTCTCACTGCTATCTTGGAAAAATCCACCAATTTCTCCATTCCACTTTCTTTACTTAAAAACTACAAGGATTCTTTAAACCAATTATTTTAAAGCTGCCTTAACCAGACCAGTAGCATCAGAATGACTGGGGAACAGGAGAGCTTTTTAGCAATGCAAATTACTGGTCTCAATCCAATTAAGTTCTTAATTTTTAAAAAGGTCCCAGAACTATTGAATTATCATTTCTGGACACAAGGTCCAGCAAACTGTGTTTGACAAGCCCTAGTGATTCAGATGCCTGCTCAAGTTTCCAATCCACTGGTGAGAGTCATCTCTAAATTAACTTCTGACATCCACACTCGGTGATTTTTCTCTGTTACTACCTGGTTTCAGGTTGCTGAATTTCAAACCCATGTGGCTTTGAATAGTCTCTGATTCACCTTGCTAGAAAAGAGTATACCTAATATTGGCTCACTGGAATGACTGTTTCCTTAGTCATCATTAGAGAATTAGGGAATTAGAAAACAGAAAAGGGTCATGAATCTAAATAGAACTATGTTATGATGAAGGTTTTGTTACCTCAAGCAAAAGTATCAGGTGGAATTCCAGTTAGAGTCTCAACATGATCCAGGTTTCTAATCCAATGCCATGCACCACATAGGAGTTTAATAAATCTTTGTTGCTCCCTGAGGCAACTAACAGTCAAAATATGAATAGCAGCCTGGAAGAATGATCCTGAAAATGCTCTCATACTCCCATTTGTTCCCAAGTCCAAACTCCCTGCCTCCTCTGAGTCAGGGGGAAGGAAGTCCCAGATAGACTATTCAGTTTACTCCCTCTAACAATTCCATTACCATAGGTTTAGTGGACAAATTCAACTCCATTGAAGGCAGAAGTCTGGATACCCCAATTCAAATAATTCCAAGAGTCCTAATGAGCCAACATTAAATGGGCCTTTGCTTTGTCATTCAGCACCCCTGCTCATAGGCACTGGCAGAGAAAGGCCTCTGAGATTCTAAGTCTCTATGATGTCTCATATACCATAAACCCTCCTTCCTACCCAGATGTACCAGACTGCTCACAGAAGAGCCAAGACAGGCATCTTGCTTCTTTTGTGTTCTTCATGGCACCTCCATTACATAAACTGTTGTTGGCTGTTGAATTTCACTTCGAAGATGCAATGAAGAAAAACAGGCAAAAACGCAAACTCTTGTGGTTATGAAATTTTCTCGGAGAAAAAAATCTAGACACTTAGGAAGGAGTAATGTATTGAGAGAAAAGATGATCAAGTATAGAAATGTAAGTGTGTTCTTTGATTTAGTTGAAAGCAGGTGGAGTCCCAGGCAATGAAGCCAATAAACCCAAATGACATGTGGAACAACTCTATCTCCTTGCTTTATGTGAGTGGAAAAATCAAACATTTATTCTAGACCATCTTGAAGACTTACAGTTTTACACTTGGCCACAATAAATAGGAGAAGTCTGAGAAACTATTATAAACCATTTCACTCTCCAAGTTTACCTAAAATGATGTGTTTGGAGATATTTTACAGTCTTTTATTAAAAATAGTCTAGGCACAAGTTCCAACTCTGGACACCTGTATCTTAACTCCATAAAGAAGATGAGCTAGGGAGGGAAAGTAGGAGAAAAATGAGGGAAAGGGTAACAAGTTTGATAAGAAATGTACTTATTACTTTACTTATGTAACTATAACTCCTCTGTATATTACCTTGACAATAAAAAAAGAAGCGGAGCTGACATTTTGAAATTTCCTCTAGATCATAGTGCATAATCTAGTCTATACTATTAATACCATCATCATCTTAGAGATAGAGAAACTGAGGCACCAAGAAGCTAAGCCAGTCAGTTATGAAATCAGTACAAGAGCAAAGATTTAAATTAGGAAGTCTGTATCCTGTGTTTGTGGTCTTGGATGATAAAATCATTATTGCTTTATTTATCCTGTGAATCATTTAGGATTTTTAGTGACAAGGAACAGAAATCGAACTAAAAGTGGCAAGAAAGAAAGAAAGAAAGAAAGAAAGAAAGAAAGAAAGAAAGAAAGAAAGAAAGAAAGAAAGAAAGAAAGAAAGAAAGAAAGAAAGAAAGAAAGAAAGAAAGAAAGAAAAAGAAAGAAAGAAGGAAGGAAGGAAGGAAGGAAGGAAGGAAGGAAAGAAAGAAGGAAAGAAAGAGGAGAGGGGGAGGGAGGGAAGGAAGAGGAAGGAAGGAAGGAAGGAAGGAAGGAAGGAAGGAAGGAAGGAAGGAAGGAAGGAAAGGAAGGGAAGGGAAGGGAAGGGAAGGGAAGGGAAGGGAAGGGAAGGGAAGGGAAGGGAAGGGAAAGGAAGGGAAGGGAAAGGAAGGGAAAGGAAAGGAAAGGAAAGGAAAGGAAAGGAAAGGAAAGGAAAGGAAAGGAAAGGAAAGGAAAGGAAAGGAAAGGAAAAGAAAGGAAAGGAAAGGAAAGGAAATTTTCACCAGGTGCCAGTGGCTCACGCCTGTAATCCTAACTACTCAGGGGTCTACAATCTGAGAAATATGGTTCAAAGCCAGCCTGTGCAGGAAAATCCATTAGACTCTTATTTTCAATTAATTATTCAGAAAAAGCTGGACGTGGCTCTGTGGCTCAAATGGTAGAGCACTAGCCTGGAGTACAGAAAGGCTCGGGGTTGGAGCCCAGGCCCTGAGTTCAAGCCCCAGGACCGACCAGAATTTTTTTAATTAAAAAATAGAAATTCTTTTTCTTTTTCACTTAGTAGTAATTATGAAGATAAACATTGGATTGTCCCGATTGCCCTCCGGGAAGCAGACCATCACCTTAGTATCTCTGTCATCTTTGAGTCCCTGATTTTCCAGATAACTCCACCTATCGTGGAGGTGGTCGGTAGGAGAGAAATGGTTTCTGGGAGAATTTGTCATTTCCACTTGGGAAACTAGGCTCATCTCAACAGACAACTTCTTATATTACATGAGTTAAAATAGAGTCACATGTATTCTTCAGCCAACCAAACTACAATTACTGTGGCTGGTTTTCACTCATCATAATTTATAGTTTTGGAGTGGGAAAGGGGATAGAACCAACAGGTTCTACCTAGAACCTGAATATAATCTAGTGGTGTGGAGAAGAGTGTACAAGAAGAGGGATAAGTGATAGAGTTAGCACCTTCCTTTTACTGTTTTTTTGTTTGTGTGCACTGGGGATTGAATTCAGCCTCACACTTGCTAGACAGATAGACTAACATTCGAGCTGTGCTTCTAATTCTTTTGCTTTTAGTTTGTTTTTCAGGGCTAGTTTTGCCTGGACAGCCTCCTGCCACATCTTCTTATTTCCACTTCCTAAATCACTGGGATTATAAGAATTGGCCACCATACCAGCATTGTGTGTGTGTGTGTGAGAGAGAGAGAGAGAGAGACAGAGACAGAGACAGAGACAGAGACAGAGAGAGACAGAGAGAGAGAGACAGAGACTGCTATAGAAACCAGCTGGCCTCAAATCCACAAGCTTTCTGTCTCCACCTCCCAGGTGCTAGCATTATAGGTATGTATCACTACTTCTGGATCTCTATTTTGAATTTTTGGTTGTTCTTTGTTGTTTAATCCTTAGTACATTTGAGCTGTGCAAAAACACTGTATTAAGAAGTGGAAGAGTAAAGATAAAAGATATAGCCATCATTTAAAGCCATAATTTAAGAGAACCTGTTACACAGTCAGTTTTAAAATTTTAAACCATATATGGCTGAGTTGACAAGTGGTTGTCCGAAGAATCCAAAAGCATTGCCTTGGCTGTGAGTACACAGCATTGAGGATATCAATATCCTTAGACTATCAAAGGACACAAAGATCACAGTCCTTTCACTATGAAATAATAGAAGAATCAAGTCTAGTATATGTGCTTTAAAATAGAGAATATAAAAAATAGAGTGTATAACATATTTTTGAAGCATTAGGCATAAAGGGTTTGTGTATACCCACATGTAGTAATAATATTATCTGTATTTCTCCAAGGCTCACCTGCCGCTGGCTCACCTGCCAGGGTAATGACTCAGATGTCATTAGGCACATGTCTCTACCAGCCCCATGAAAATCCTGTGCTTTTCTCTTACTATTTCTAGAAGTCCCCATGGATTCCTCACAAAGCCATACAAACAAGTCCAAGCTCCAGAACTGGGTCTGCTCGAGATAACCACTATCCTGCATAAGAAGCCAGCAGAGATCACCTGCTCTCTCCTTGTCTTTGTGTGCTCACCTTCAAAGAGTCTGAAAGCTTATACTTTCCCTGTCCCTAAAACCCTGACAGTACCAATAGGGTTGGGCTGGGCACAGACTCACTTGATAGTCACTTCGATAAACTCAGTATCTCTTCTTCCCTCCCACCCCCCAATACTACAGCTAGTTATTACATCAGTTCATATTGTCTGGTTCTTTCTTCCCTTAGGACAACTGACTAATCATCTCTGTTCTCAAAATGTATTCTTAGGAAATAACCCAGCACATGGCCAAAAAATATATACATAAGGAATCAATTACAGAGCTCCCTGACATGATGAGAGAGAAGGGGGGTGGAATCCTAAATTTTATCAGTAGGCAACTTGTTAAAATAATTATAGCACATTCGTTTTGAAAAGTGATATGCCATCATTTCAAATGATGACGTAGATCCACATGTATTAATGTGGAGAGATATGCATGATATATTGCTATTCTGGGGAAAGAGGATGATCTCACTTTTGGAGCAATATAAATTAACACATGTGCCCACATGAGTGTATGTGCACACTCATACAGAGAAAATAGAAGCTATCTTTGGGCAGAGGGATAAGGGGATTTTTGCTATAACCTTTATATCTTTCAGAACAGCACAGATTTTTAATAAGAAACATGAATTGATTTCATAATCATAAAAAGCTAAACCCATATCCATTTTGACATTTAATTCTTTTAACAATATAGGCTTTAGTACAGAGGGTTATAAAATCCCTACTGAGTGATATCATTTGAGATAAAATAGATCTGGTCATTTGCTAGAAATTCCTGGGTCATGTGGAAGAAAATGAACCTTGACAGAAATATGATTAGTAGTGTACATCTCCCCCAAAATATCAGGACCCTGACCAGCCATGCAGTGCCCTCCCCACAACTTTGCTACTCACAAAAGCATAGAAAATAGTAATTATTTCTGAGACTAAAAGGAAAAAAAAAGTTCATGGAGCAAAATAAAAAGGGTGTTGTATTTTGTATTTCCTATAGCCTTGGCTCAGTTTTTCAATTCATTGTTTATCTGTTTCCAATTGATTTGTAAAAGCTGCAAGTTAAGAACACTTGACTTTGTTACTCTCCCCCCTCCCTCTGTCTTTCAAGTTGTATTTGGAATTATGTACTACATGAAAAGCAAAATTTGTATAATTAACAATTCTTTATGAATTTTAGCTCTGATATATTGCTTGGTGCCATAGCTTAGATCATCAATGTACCCCCAAAAGCTATGCATGTGTTCAAAGGTTGTTGGCCAGCCTGGGGCTCAATTGGGAAGTAGTGCTACCTTGGAAGATCAGTACCTAGGTGAAGGAAGGTCACTGGGGGTGTGTCCTCAAAGAGGATATTAGGACTTGGGCCCCTCCTCCTATACCTCTTTCCTTGCAAACCATCCTGGGGTATCTGCTTTCCTCCATCAAGAGAGCCCCATCTTGATGTTCAAGTGTCAACTTAAAGCAACAGGGACAGGTGATTATGCCCTGAAATTTCTGACACTGTGAACCAAAGTACATTTTCTCCTTTTAGTTAGATTTCTCAGTCCTTCTGTCACAGTGACAGAAAGCTGAAGATTGCATTTGGAAAAACCTTTTCTACACACCAACACGAGTTATTTCCTGTAATTTAACCTATACATTTGCATATTTTACAATTAAACACTAAATTAAGCAGAATTCTCTGTGTCGTGTGTCTGAGGTAGTGATTCAAATGGTTTGTCCCAATTCGTAGGTCACTTTTCCTAACACTATTGATAAACTATCCAGTTTTGTCCTGGTCAAGAAATAAAATCTTTATCATATGCCAAAGAAAATGAACATACAAAGGGTACAAAATGCATAGCTTTGAGTGTGTTCTAGATCTCTATTGTGCCTTCAACTTGTTTGCCTTCCTACTCCTACACAATTACAATTATTATATTTAAGATGTGTTTTATTTGCTGATGAGACACAGGTTCCCTCACTATAGTTCTTTTTCAAACATATATTAGCTTTCTTCATAATTATTGAAAATTATTTTCTCAAGTTCCAGATAACTTTTCTTCAAGATTTTTATTGGAATTAAGTTTGCACATTAATCTACAAAATATTTTTTAAAAATCAGAAAGAAATTTACTATCTTCTATTAGGATTTTGTAAGTTCTATCTCGTTGTTCCTGGATGGTTTTTAAGAAGTGTGTGAAGCCAGGTGCCAGTGGCTCACACTTGTAATCCTAGCTACTCAGGAGTCTGAGATCTGAGGATTGTGGTTCAAAGCCAGCCTGGGGAGGAAAGTCTGTGAGACTCTTATCTCTAATAAACCACTAGAAAACTGGAATTGGTGCTTTGGCTCAAGTAGAGCCAAAGTAGAGCGCTCACTTTGAGCTGAAGAGTTAAGGGACAGCGCCTAAGCCCAGAGTTTAAACCCACAACTGACCAAAAAAAAAAAAAGTGTGTGAAATCTTGACTTTCTTTGGACCTTTCAATCTACTTATCAGATTTACAGTTGCAGGACAGGTTTATGCATCTACAGCTCTCAGGCACAGTTCAACTTCCCACAGACTGCAGTCCTGTCTTCTGAAGGCGGCACCTGTCTCTGACCTCCCCTATCAGGCATCTAGTTTCAGAGAACCAACTTCATCATTTTAATTCCCAGCATCTCCTACTTCAGGGTCCTTATTTATTCTGTATGACAATAATCACATCACAGAGACTGTAACTCACAGTATTCCTTTTTTGTTTTTCTTCCTGCACAACAAACTACCATAAGCCTAGCAACTTACACAACACAGTTTGGGTTTTGTTTTTTTCTCTCTCACACTTTCCCGGGGTTAGAAGTCTCAGGATGGCTTAGCTAGTTTCTCTACTCAGGTCTCATAGGTAAGAGTCAAGGTAACTGTTGGGCTCCTTGTTGGAGATCATGGGGTTGTTGGTAGAATTTCTTACATCTATAAAACTGAGGTTCCTACTTTTTCAGCTAGAACTGTTCTTGACATCTAGAGGTCCATCTGTTCCTTATACATAGTCCTCTCTCAGGTCTGCTTGCAGGTGGCAGCTTGCCAAAAAGAGAATCTCCCATTACAGTCCATTCAGATGGTGTCTTAGAAAATGTAACATCACTATAACTAGGGACATCCATCACTTCCTCCATACCCCACTGGCAGTCACAGACTCCAACTGCACAAGAAGAGATCATTATTCAAAGATATGACCTTGTAGGGTCACCTTAGGGTATGTTCTCCACATTGACAGATCCTGCACCATTTCCAGCATCTGACTACTTCTGGGTTACTTTCTGAGATTTGGGGCCTTGTCCTAAATGTAACAAATGGCAGTGAGAATGAGTACCAGGGGCAGAGAGACAGGTTGGGTGTGATAGAAAAAGAGAGGCACTCTACTCCCCCCTCTCAGGAAGGCTGTAAACTTCTCTGTTTGAAACACTTACCTCTTAGAATCCGAGAGGCAGAGGGAGGGTTGACATAAGCCAAAAGCTACCATGGTTATTCTTAGTTCCTTCTATCTGGTTTAGAATTATTATCAGTTTCTTCATAATTCCAAAATTTGTGGTCATTTTTTCAACATCATTTTGTCTTTTCTGAATGTGATTGCATATGTGTTAGTAAGAAGTTAAAGAAAAACACTATCTTCTTGCTGCTTTGACCTAGTTATTAACCAAACAGTTTCTGAAGACTTCCTCTTCTGTTTCCTGGAGGGGCTACCATTGTCTGGTTTCTGAACCTTGTGAAACAAAGACAAAACATCACAGAGAATCCAGAGACAGCTAGTCTAAGTGTTGGGATGCTTGGATATCTAAAGTGTATGGTCCATTACTAGTGACTTAGTGATGTTTCCTCATAAAAACCTAGGAAAGTATTATTATCACCTTTCCTGAAGAGACACAGAGGCTCAGACCACACAAATAACTTTCATTTATTAGAGTCTGCAAGTGGCAGATTTTGGATTTAAACCCACTTGGCCTGACTCCTATTCCCGTCTGTCCTGCTATGCTTCAGGCGTAATACCTACAGGCATTATAATAGTCAACATTGCTTTTCTGTTCTCAATTCAGTCTATAGTCTCACCCTAATGCAATAATATAATACAGCTCTTGGAAATAGGCAGTTTTTCATGGTGGAAATGAAAAATGTTCTTGTTTCTGTGATTAAAACATACTTGTCTAGCACCACAAATTTGAAAGCCTGAAAAAATAAAGCAAATCAAGTCAATTACTAAAGAATCTGATATTTATACTGGGCAAGTCTCAAACTTGGACTTTCTATCCAGTCACAACTTTAATACCTTTCCTTTCATGTCTCCCTAAAGTGTACTATACATAACAAGACAATAAGCAATTCATAGGTAGATTTTGGTGCCTCTGACAAAAATCTTAGGGCATACTGCAGCTAATAGGGAAATGTCTTAGTCTATTCAAGCTGCTGTAACAGACTACCATAAACTGGGTGGTTTCTAAACAACAAATATTTATTTGTCATAGACTAGTAGGTAGCTAGTCTAAGATCAATCCCCTAGCATATTCTCTGGTAAAGCCGGTTTCCTGACTCATAGGTAGTACCTTCTAGCTATGTCCTCACTTAATGGGAAGAGCTCATTTGCGCTTGTTTCATAAGGGCATTAATCTACTTTGTGATGGCTCTACCTTCATAGCTGAATCAAGTAGGCCCCACTTCCTCATATCATACACTCATAACTTCCTTGGGGAGTTAGAATTTCAACATATGAACTTGGGGAAGGGATGAAAGACAAGAGAAGAAAGGAAAGAAAAGACAGAGTCCATATTGGAGACAGTTGTATATGCTAGGGTCAGGATTCCTGGTTGGAAAAGTGGAGCTGTGCGTCTCCATTAGCGGCCTCAGTAGAAAGGTTATGAGACTGAAGTACTCCAAAAGACACAGGGCATTATTTCTTTATTTTTTGTAATTTACTTATTTCTATTATCAATAAGTAGCTGTACAAAGAGATTATAATTTCATAAGTCAAGTTTTAAATACAATACTTGTTGGTCAATGTCACCTCTTCCATCATTCTCCCCCTTCAATCTCTTAGCTCTACCCTCAGGTTAACATAGTTCAGTTTTTACATAATGTACATTGAGTATAATGACTGTGTTTGCTCACCCTTCCTTGCTTTCTTAAGCAACACATACTTAAGGAGTTGCTTTAGGAAAAAAGGAGACCACACCAATCTACCCCCAAGGATAGGTCTAGACTTCCCAGGTATATTAACTGATTTTCTTATGTGTCAAAATACCTAATAGAAACAACTTAAGGGAGGAAGGAATTAGTTTATCTTACACTTTCAGAGGATTCACTTTATTCTGAGCTGTGGGGAGGCAGAATATGGTGGCTGGAGTGGGGAGAGTCCATGACAGACAGGAAGCAGAGAGAGGGAATACAGGACGGAGCCAGGGTAAAACATAACCCTCAAGGAAACACCACCTTACCTATTTCCTCTAACTAGGCCCTACTTCCTACAGTTTCTAGCACCACCAAAAATAGCACCACCAGCTGGGGGCCAAGGCTTTAACACCAGAGCCTATGGGGGACATTCCATATTCAAATCATAACACCAGGTCTCCTCTTCCCAGGACAATATAGAGTTGCTGCTGACCACAAAAACCAACCCTTAACTGCCTGAGCTGCATGCCTGCCTGCTAACTAGGTGCAAGTTACCACTGAATCCAAGCCCAGCACATTCCTAAGTGTTATAGATCATCAAAGGTCAATTTCTTCACACATAGTGTCCTCATTAGGCATACAGTTTAGGCTTGCTGGGGCCCATTCCTAAGGCAATCTAGAGCAAGTCATAAAATCTTGCCAATTATCAGTTTCCTCTAATATAATAATGTGGTCCCCTGGCTACCAATAGGAGTATCGGGAGGGAACTCCTTAGAAATGTATATTCTGGGCCTCTACCTCAGACCTACTGAATCAGAATCCCTGTGTATGAAACAGCAGGGTCTGTCTTAACAAGCCCTCCAAGGAATTCTGGTGCACCCCAACAGGAAAACTTACAGTCCCCTTATTTAATTGTGAGAATCAAAAAAAGATAATGCATCTTCTTCCAACACATGTGTGCCTGTAATACAATTTAGCCCATCAGTGATTGGTCACAGAGAAATGACATCACCGTAAATGTGAAGATCATATTGCTCCCAGAAATGACAGCACCATACATGTGAACATCATATTGTTTCCACAATATCACAGGTGAGTTTTCCTAAACAAGAGGAGCTGAAATTGTAGAAGAGCCATCATCTTCCTTCCCATGGGAAGGAAAAGGTTCAGAGACTGGCTGCTGCACCATCAACAAGTACTTTTTCAGCTGTACTCTAGGAAATAGAACCACCTGCAGGGGTCAAGTACATTCCCAGCCTCTGAGCGCTCAGTTTTTTTGGCAAGTTATCTGCCTCATGTGCCACCTTAACCATGGCCCCAGCCATTCAACCACCACATTTCCATTGTGTATGTCTAATTAAAGAGTTACCAACTTTCCATCTTTCTTGCTTTTGTATATTTAATAACTGTGGAAACTTCTAGCCATTCAACTATTGCTATGGTAGCCCAAATGATCTCCCCAGGTAGGAGGAATTATTCCCATAGTCAGAGTGCCATGGCTTTGAATGGGAATAATCTACCTTTGGCCTTATTCTTCCCGTAAGTACTATTATTATTTTCATACTTTTTTTAAACTGAAATTTTCTGGAAAGTGTTATTTTGTATTATCATAGAAATGCCTGTGTATGAAGTACCTGACACACAGTAGAGGGTTAGTAATTATTATTATTATTAGACTATAGCTACCATGTAGTTCTTGCATGCTCTTCTGTGTACTAAAATCCTTAATTATTTTTGATCTCTTCTATTGTGACGTTACAGTATGGCATACTTATTATTGGTAAGAAATAGCATGTGGAGAATCATTATCTTGGACGTGACTTTCTAGTGTTTCAGAGTATAGCAGTTGGACTTGAAATTTCCCAACTGGCTGTGTTAGGAGGGACTGGCTCAACCTCTTCATCTGGCATAAGAAGAACTAAGGTCTGGCTCGAGGTCAAACAGCAAGACAGACTGTGAAAACTGGCCAGGAATCCTGGTTCCTGGTTCAGTTTTCTGTCTCCTCCTGGTGTTTTCTATCTAGTCATGTCCCGCCTCCTGAGACCACACTTCTAAATGGTTTCCTCACACCCATGGGTCACCAGTTGATTCTCTGTAGGTCAAATTCAGTTCATAGACATGGGCTGATTGTCCATATTAAGTCTTAAAAATTGAGAAATTTCACATGAAAAAAAAATTTCAATTTCACTTGAAAACTCAGAACTGACAACACTGTGAGCCAGTATTCCTGCCTGGCAACCACAAACCTGCTGGAGAGGGCCTCTCATTTCCAGCCAGGATGGACTCACTTGACATTGCCACAAACTCTACCACGTTCCATTTCACATGTGTACACACACCTAGCAACATAAGGTGACTGAAACAACAGAATGTTTTTTCTCACAATTCTGGAGGCCAAAAGTCTAAGATCATGATATTAACAGGACTGGTTTCTTCTGAGGATCTCTCTCTTTTTCTTTTCTTCCTTTATCTCTCCCTCTTTCTTTCTTCCTTCCTTGCTTACTCACTTGCTTTCTTGTGCCTGTCCTGGGGCTTGAACTCAAAGCTTGAGCATTATCCCTGAACTTTTTTGCTCAAGGCTACTGCTCTACCACTTCTGGTTTTCTGATGGTTAATGGAAGATGAAAGCTTCGTGGGTTTTCCTGCCCAGTCTGTCTTTGAACCGCAATCCCCGTATCTCAGCCTCCTGAGTAGTTAGAACTATATTCATGATCCGCTGGTACTCAACTTCTTTCCTTTTCTTAGAGATAGCTGTCTTCTCCTCCTCTCTGTATGCCTGCATCCATATTCCCTCTTCTCATAATGATGTCAGTCATACTGGATTTGGACCCATAATGAGGACTTCTATTAATCTAATTGCCTCTTTAGGATCTTACCCCCAAATACTTTATGTTGTGAAGGGGTTAGAACTTCCACATGAATGTGGGAGAGGCGCGACTCAGCTCTATAACCCCATCCTTCCTCCTTATATGTTCCTACTTAACAAAGTAAACAGTTCCCATGACTGCTGTGGCAGAGGCAAACCTTGCCTTGTTATTTGTTTTAGCAGCTCTGTGACTTATTTCATTAGCTTAGACAGCCCCCATATGAAATGCCATCAGAATGAAATCTGTAAAGCACACTTAAAAGAGACATAAAACTTTAAAGACAATAAGAATGTCAGAGACTATCCCCTCTGGTGGTTTTCAAACCATTTTAAGACCCATTCTTCTAACAAAAGTCAATAGGGAACTGATGTATAAAATAGCTAAGCATCACTTCTATCCTGCAATATGGCTCTTAAGGGAATTCCAGAAGATGTTTGGCTTCCCTTCCTGAAACATGACTTGAAAACCACTGATCTAATCCAAATTCTTCATTCCTTTAAGAGAAACCGAAAGGCTTTTTATAGACCCAAGGTTACACAGAGCTGAGCTGCCTCCCATGGTTACTTCTCTATGAAGTTCCAACAGGACTATGAACTTGGACCAGGCCATTTAAATAATAGAGACAGGACAGGGACATTCTGACATTTTGCAAGTGAAAAGAACAGTCTCAAGCAAGGATCTAGGAGATGAGAGGCCAACACATTGACCAATACTAAGATTCCTTATGACAAAAGGATTGACCCCCTCTGTGCCTCTTCATTTGAAACCCAAAAAGGATTAGGCTCCATGGGCTTTAATATTCCTTAAAATGTTAATATAGGATCTCAGGATATTATTCTTACATTAATCTTGCTCAACCTTCCTTTTGTGTTTTGGACTCTAAAAGAACTTCTTGCTCCAGAGGTATACATACCAACAATCAGAAACAGGATCATCTCCCCACCCACACACACACACACTACGGCTCCTCACAGAAGAGGGATCCTCAGACCTGCCTGCTGACCACCAAGACCATCTCTATTTCCACACTTTTGCTTGCTGTAATAAAGAAGAAAACTGGAAAAGACCTTTCCCAGAAGAGGTAGAATCATATGACCAACTCTTTTCTCAGTAATATGAGCCAAACATTTTGCACCACAGGCAAAGTGGAAGCAGAAGGGTGGTAAGACTCTCTAGGCTATTTGGGAGCTGTAATTATAGAATTGCAAAGTAGAAATAGCAGGAATTTGTTCTCCAACCAACATTCCAGTGACAATGAGCTTATTGCTTCACAAGTGTGCTTGCCATGTACCCTGCTAATTCTCATGAGTAATTAGTATTACGTTTTGAGCCAAAATATATGATGACCCAATCATCCAAACTTTGGTTGCCACCAACACCCATGTTCTCTTCTTCTTCCAGGACATCCAGCTGGACTACATTTTCCAGTCTTCCAGTACCTGGAGCCAGAGGGGTGCGTTCTGGCCAGTGGAATGTGAGCCAAGTGTTATGGGTCTCTTCCACACCTGACCCGTAAAAACCTGCCGTGTGGGTTACTTGTTCTTTTTTTCATCTGTTGGTTAAATGGAAAAGACTGGAGCCAGGGAAGGAACAAGGCCCATAATGAGGAAGCCTCAGTCCCCGAATGACTAAATTGAGCAGAGACTCACTGCCAACCCTATGCTCACAGCCTGTGGTGTGGGCAAGAAATAAATTCTGTTCTGTGCAGTCACTGACTCGTGAGAGTTACCTGCTTTAGTAACTGGCAGTATTCCTTTAACACAGGCACCTTGAAGTAAAAGACGAGCATACTACTTTTCCCCATTCTCAGACCTTGAAATATTTGAAGATAGCTCTCATCTTCAGAATGACAAGTATGACTGTCTCCCCTTTTTGCCCTTCTTGCATTTAAGTAATTCCCCAACATGCAATCCTGAGCACAATGTGTGAGGACAGAGAGAAGTCACTGCATTCTGCCTAAAGTTCCAAAAACCTAAGCCTTTTAGAGCAATGAGGGCTCCCCATAGAATCGATATATTTAGGACAAAAGTCATCAGTGATGGAGTGGTACTGAGAAGATTGGAATTTCTCTACCACCACGATGCAGAAGTCTTCCACACACCCAGCCATCTTTCTCAACTACAGTTCCAATGCAAGATTAAGATGGAGGGAGTTGTATCTCCTACATATCTGCAGTGATTCTGGTTATTTATCATTTGGAGGAGAATTCTCTCAAAGTATTCCTGAGAAACATGGTTTAGATGAGAGGCCCCAATAAAGAAAGGCTGGCCAGAGGGAAGAAAAGAGGAAATAATGAATGTGATGGCATTAAAAACTTCTGAACAGCAAAGAGAAAGGGGTGGGGGAACCCATAAATTGTCAGGGATAAGTGGCCAATGGCCTGGTCTTGCTGAGCAGCCAAAGCACAGGGAAAGGAAGAGTATGGCATCTTTCTCCCCTAGGAGAGTCAAGGCTTAAGATTCTTTCCTGAAAAAGTGAGACTGGCAAAAAAGGGGATTCTCCAAGCGGTTGCCCATGAACGAGTAGTAAGGATTCTCTCAGGTAGTGCATATCTCCGTGAATACCTTTAAATACCACCTAAAGACTTTTTGTAAATTTTCCATACCTTTTGTATGTACCTATCAGGCCAGCTTTCCAGAAGGCCCCACACAATTATGCCAGATGCTGCTCAGCAACTGCAAAGACCTCAAGAGGAAAGAGCTTCCTCTCCACACTTGGTTTTCTCTCTGGGTAGACAGAGAGCTTCTCCAACATGCCAACACAGCCCTGCCCCTCAGCATGAACTCAATCTTTGCAGTTCCTAGAAGACTTTGCCAGATTCCCAATCTACTTCTAACAGGCTGTGGTCATCAAAACATCACTTGATGCATTGCCAAAGCAATTGGCTTCCTTTATGTAAGCAGAGTCGGGAACTTGACCCCAACAGCAATGCTGCAACAAAGGTCCAAGAAAAAGAGTTCTGCTTCAGGGACTTTTGAGGAAAGCCCTTGATCACTGGGGACAGGGCTGGTAAATATATGGTCAAAAGAAAACACTTAATGGATAGATAAAAAATAATTAATTTTAAAATTCTACAATTTTTCTTAGGAAAAGATGCTATTTAATAACTATAAAGTGTCAAATACGAGAATTAAAGTAATATTTAATAAAGTGTGTCTAGCACACATAAAATTTATAATTACATGTATTACTTCAGAAAGATTCATGGGTTGTTTTAAGCCTGGGGCTTTGCATTTTAAGTGGATGTGGAAAAAAATAACAGGGAAGAGGGTAGGTCAATTCAAGTTACTGAAGGTCTTTGAAGATAAATAAAAAAGAGTTGAAATAAATTAAATTAAAAAAAAAAGAGTTGAAATGATCTTATTCTGGTGATGAAAAAGCTAAGGAAGAACTAACTAGTTCTTAGGACACTGGCCTGATGAGTTCAGTTCCTGGCCCTTCCCAACTCTGAGCCCTCACACTGGTCAAATGCTGATCAAAAAACACTGTGTCAAGCAGTAAGCAGAACCCAATGGTCTCCCCTCTTCCCTTCTCCAGTGAGAAAGATTTGTCTCCATTCTGTCTCTATAACAAGGTATCTGAGATAATCAACTTGTGAAGAGAATAGGCTAATTTTGGTTCACAGTTTGAAGGTTCCCATTCATGATAAATTGCCCTTCCTCCCCTGTTGCTTTAGGCTTGGGACAAGGCAGCAAGCATAGAACAGTGGAAGTTTGTTGTGGGACAAAGAAACAAAACATCAGGAAGCAAAGACAATGAGGAAGAGATCTGGCTCAGAATTACCTTCAAGGACATGTGCCCATGACTTAAAGACCTCTCACTAAACCCTACCTCTTGAAAGTCATCCACTCATGATGACTCCCCAAACCATTCTACCTTCTGTCCCTGAGGCTTTAAGGAGTTTAATGCCCCCATAAAGCTGTTTTTCAATCCTGATGCCCCCTTCCCACTTTGGATCCTCTGCTTCTGACTTGCAGCTTTTTGGCAGCTGTCTCATGGTCCTCTCTGCCTCCCAGTGACTGCATTGTTCCACTCCCCACACATCCCTAGAATTCTCATCCACACACAGGTCTCCAGGTATCCCTCACCAGCATTAATACCACATGGACTTTCTGCAGGTTTAGAAATTTTTTTCAGAAGAAGTCATATCTTTTAAATATCTGTCCTGGCTCTTTTTGCCTCCAATCGCCTTACATTGCTCTCAACTTGCTTTAAAATCTGGCCCCTTCCAGCTTCCAGCCTCTCCTGTGACTGCACTAAATACTGGACTCTAACCATATTAAATTACCACACTTCCCTGGGACTCTTCCTTTTCTCTTTCCTGTTCTTGCCCCAAATTCCTATGCCTGCAGTGGCCACCTTGTCTTCTTCATGTTCTAAAAGCTGAGGCATCTTGTACAATCCAGATGAAAAAAAAATCCCCTTTTTTATGCCCTTCCCTGGGCTTAGGCAGAACTTGTTTCCTCCTCATATGGTTCCCACAAAGCTTGGTCCTGAAATAGCCCTTGTCACATAAGTTCTGCGCACCTTTGTTGTTGTTGTTTTTAACTAGACTATTTACTTTCTAAAAATAGGAGCTGCGTCTTATGTATTTGGATTTTCCTCTTATGCTTAGGGTATGATATGATATTTAGTATGTATCTGACCATTGCTGAGTGAAAGATTAGACTCCCAAACTCAAAGATTCTTTCTAGTTTGCCTGGTGTACCCAGACTGGCTGGGAGCTGTGAGTATAAGAAGCAGGATTCCAGGAGTGGGTTAACAGGAGATGTGATACAATTCACCCTAATGGCTCCTGCTGGGCATCCTTTTACATCCCAGTGTCTGGATCAAAGCTGGCAGTTCCTGCCTTGTCTGTTCCCAAGTGTGGGGACTGGAGCAAAAACTCCTTCATTAGCCAGTCTAGCCACACCACAAACACGTGGTTAAGAAAGCAGAGACTGCCTGGCTTTTCTCAGGTTCCTATGGTTACAGAGCCTCCTTTGACCTACTGGGATCCATCTACATGGGCAGCTGCCAGTTCTGAACTGCAAACGCAGGAGGAAGAAGTAGGGTAGAAAGAGCGCAAGAAGGGGAAAGCATCAAAGAATTAAGAGAGAATGCATGGGTAGTTTTTTCTGGGAAAGATAGAACCTGTTTGATAGCTTCTTGAAATTAAATATATTTTTGAAACACGTTTCACTGACTAAATATAAGATATGAAGGATTTTTGTAATAGGTAAGAAAACAGCATGACAGAGGTCTACTCCAGGAATAAATTTTAACATAGATATATTTCCCCATGTTATTATGCAAATAACATGACCAAATGTGTATCTCTTGCCCTATCATGTTCACATTGATTTGTGCCTTTATGAATGGTCGTTACAATAAATGTTTGATTAAATAATTGAAAAAAATATAATGATCACCAATAGACGGTTTGCATTCTGTTCTGTAGCCCCAGCTGAGCTCCTGGATCTATTTTCAACAATAATTTTAGACTTATCCATTAGAGCTATAACTAGGCAGCCAATCTGTAAAAAGTGTAGCACGGTATCTTTTCTCTCTTTTTCACATTTCATTAAAAATCATATTTATGCATTCAAGAATTAGTAGTCATACTGTGCGTGCTGCCTCCTTACTTATTCCTTAGCTTTTGCTAAGAACTACCTTGTCCTGAAGAAGAGTCCAAGGCATTGAGTCCCTGAGCTACTAGAAGGAATCAACATCCAAATCCAGGACTTGAACTTCCTATACAAATACCCCCATTCTTACACTGCCATGGCATTCCGTGCCTGTCTGCCTTGGGAGAAAGGGAAGAAAGGGAATAGAAGACTTGGGTAGGAGTAGGCATGTTGACAAAGATTTTTATCGTCTCCTGTATTTTCTTTAAACCTTACATTAGAGTAACATCAAATGAATTCGTGTCCAATCATCAAACCACTGGCGTGTAATATTTTTATCCATCATTTCGTGACTCTCTTGTCAGTATACTGAAAACTTTTGACGGTGGTTCCTACCTTACATCCATCTCCAAAACTGAGGTCATAGATTTTGCATCATGGGGCCTACAAGTTTGGTTCCATCCATGAATCACAGGATAGCCTGGGTACAACTGGATGCCTGCCTTTTACCTACACTTCATTAGTTTCTCAAATATCTGTATGCATGAATATAGTCAGGACAATATGGAACATTTATGGAACACTGGGGTTTATGAGCTTTCATGTTTCATACCCTATACACCCTCCTACCCTAAGATCCCCTGTGTTGCCATAAGGTTGATTAACTGGTAGTGTATATGGTGTGTGTGTGTGTGTGTGTGTGTGTGTGTGTGTGTGTGTGTGTGTGTGTGTGTGTGTGTGTGTGTGTGTGTAGCTAGAGGAAGTTAAGTAATATGTCTGTTTCATACAACTAAAAATTAGCAAACCAAGATCCAGAAACTACTGCACCCTAAACTTCTCATGAGAAATCCAGCCTGGTGCCACTCATCACTAGTTTGCCTTCTCCCACCCTTACCATAACAATCTCTGATGGGAAAATTCTATTGCCTGCTTTTTGCTGTTGCTTACTTTGGTTTTGAAGCGCTAGGGATTAAACCCCAGGTCTCAAGCAGGCTAGGCAAATGCTCTACTACCTTACCTACACACCCAAACAACCTCTACACACAGATTCTTTTCTGTGAGATAAGTTCTCGCTAACTTGATCTGGGCTGTTTTCAAACTCTTAAGCCTGCAACTCCTTCCAAGTTTCTGGGATTAAAGACATGCACACTACCACTACCCATGGCTCCGGTGCCATTTTTTTTCTAGTGAAGTCTAGGCTTCTTATTTATCTTTTTTTTTTTTTTTTGCAGTGCAGGCATTGAACCCATGCCTAATGCCCTACCACCAGATGCATCCCTAGTTACGGTGTATTATTTTGTGCAAATTCTTTATTGTGATTAAGTGATTACATAATTTCACAAATTTTACAGTATTGTGGGTAGTGCCATTTTTAATGAACATGATGGACTGTTGGCAAAAAGCAGGGTGCTGAGTGTTTTGGATGAAAAGAGGGGTGTGTCTCTTCTGGGAGCCCCTACTGCTCTGATCATGTCTCAAGAGGGGAAATATACTGTTAGGTTTTTAAAGAGGCTGAGTAAGAACAACAACATGCACATGGTATTCAGGTAAGGGGTAGGTTTATTCATCGTTCCGGCTGGCACCAGGCCAGGTTGGCACTCCATGCAGCTGACAAAGAGAGCATCTGACCCTGGGCTAGGCCTTATCTGGGGGGGGGGGGAGGTTGTGGCCACATCGAATCCAGATGTGACCTCAGCAGATGGGGATGTCACCTCGTCCAGGTGTGCCAGTTGCCTAGGTAATGCAGGTACTGGGTGGAGACTGCTGCGAGGAGGGTGGAGTCTGCTCCCCATCCAAGAGTGGACCTTATGTACACTATTCCACTTTGATAGTTCAATTACGTATCCATGCTTCCCAGGTAGAAGTTCTTAATCCTAGGTCCATGAGTATTTCATAGAGCCCCTGCAAGAAGGTCCATATTTTTCAAAAGGTTCTTAAAAGTGAAAGAGAAGTTAAAAATGTATTATTCTGTTTTGAAAGTTTAAGCTTGGCCTCTCAAATTCTGATCCAAGGGCCTTTCATTAGCAAGTACTGGATGGAGGGACAGAGGAAGGAAGGGAGGGAGGAACGGAGGGAAGGAAGGAGGGAGGGAGGAAGGGAGGGAGGGAGAGGGGGGAGGGAGGGAAGGAAGCACGTGCACACACACACACGCACACACACACACACACACACATATGAGTACATTTATAGATGCATAGCTGATTTTTTTTGTCAAGCTCTAATTCCTGACTATTAGGCAAATGATACACTAGACAAAATTCCAGCAACTTAATGGAATTTTAAAGAGAAATATTTGAAATAGTGAAAGCTTTCCTGGCTCTCAAGACTATTCCATGTAATACGACTGATGCACACTTGCTATTGTTCTTCTGGTGTTCCCATCCATTGATCACCATGCAAAAAAGAGGATTTACATAGGACCAATTTCAGCACAGCAAATGGAGAAATGAAATGGTACGTGTTCCAGCCCTGGTTGGTTATATATTTTACATTTTATAGCTATTTCCCTGTCAGAATTGTAAATCTACCGCCCACTAAAAAGAACTAACTTAAATGGAGCATATCAGAAAATCACAACTCAGCAAAATATGATGGTTTCCTGACAAATGCTGCATAACTAAGTTCTGTATATATATATATATATATATATATATATATGTATATATATATACATATATACATATATATATACAGAACTATATATATATATAGGCACTGTTTGTGTGTGTGTGTGTGTGTGTGTGTGTGTGTGTGTGTGTGTGTATGCACACTGTTGTTTTCAGAGACTATCCAAGCTGTGGGGTGATTTGGGATTTCAGTAACCATCCCTGAGTGTGAGAATGATTTCAAGAAGATAATTAAATTCAATTGTACCCGGTATATGAAATTAAACACCATCCTCTACTCCCTGCATTGGTAGATGAATGATAATAAGCCTGTCATGAACTAAGACAAAGGGCCACCAGGGAGTGACAAGTCCCTATCGAGTTTACTTGTCCTTTTTCCAGAATACCTAATGTGAAAATAAGAATTGGAGAACACGCTCAACCTCCTCTAAGCTAGACTGAACAGCACTGAAGAAAAACTGGCCAGGTCTTTAGCAGGTTGGCAAGATCCAACCTTTGACAGCCTGGAAAAGAGCAGAAACCAGGAGAAATATGTTGGACAACACAGCTCATCTGCCAGCCAGTACGTCAACACAAGCCAGTATGTCAACACACCGTGGCCAGGATCTGTCACTGGATATTTCCATGTAACTATCGATAAACTGTATGAGAACACTACCTGGAGGTTGAATCTGACTCTTGGATTGGGTGTTAAATGCCAAAGGCTATAAAGTGTCCTGCCAAAGACAAAACGTTTACAACCCTACGTTCCTATAGTAGGGGTCTGTATTCCTTTCCTGGTCAGATTAGAAAGAAGCAGCAGAGACCAATCAGTGGACTGAATGTCAAATCAAGAGTCTCAAGGTCTGGAATCTGTGAACAAAGAATATCTTAAGATTCAGATCAATGCTACTTATTTCTTGTACTATTGTGATAAGAAGAAGGAAAAGGCTTTGTAGTTCATTATCTTGATCTACATTATCTTATTTATCTTTGCAATTCTGCAAATCCAGCAGTACTGGTGTTATAGCTCAAATGATGCAGATAAGAAATTGAAGATCAGAGACTTTCTTGGGGGTCACATATCAGTGTCTAGAGCTAGGACCCAAGCTTTCTGATTCTAAGTCCAGAGTTCTCTCTGATATAGACTTTCTTAACAGAACATATGGTCATAGCCCATGTTTATACTACTACTCAAATGGTCCTTTATGACTTCAAGTCCTTTTAGAGATAAAACTCCTTTATTAAGAAATCCTTTTTAGCAACTGATGGTTACCATTCTTTAGGTGGATCCAAAACGTACTCATCTGACATCGTACTGTTTCCTCTAGAAGAGTGAAGTGTAAGCTTCGTTTTTAGTAGTTTAACATAAAATGTACCCACACTTAGTACTATTTATTAATTTGAACCCTCAGGATAATTATCTGAACAACCTAAGGCCTTTGACAAATGTAAAATAGTCAAAAGACATTACTTAAGAAAAATCTTGCATTACTTATTCAGTTCAAGAAACATTTTTTCAGTGGATTAGGAATATAGCTCAGTGGTAGAGCACTTGCCAAGCATGTACAAAGCCCTGAGTTTGATCCTTAATATGAAGGAAAGAAAGAAAGAAAGAAAGAAAGAAAGAAAGAAAGAAAGAAAGAAAGAAAGAAAGAAAGAAAGAAAGAAAGAAAGAAAGAAGAGAGAAGAGAAAGAGAGGAAGAAAGAGAGGAAGGAAGGAAGGAAGGAAGGAAGGAAGGAAGGAAGGAAGGAAGGGAGGGAGGGAGGGAGGGAGGGAGGGAGGGAGGGAGGAAGGAAGGGAGGGAGGGAGGGAGGGAAGGGGAGGGAGGGAGGGAGGGAGGAGGGGAAAGAAAGAAAGAAGGAAAGAGAGCTATCAAACAGCGTCTGACCTCTTTTGAAGTCTCTTCTATAAGAAGCTTAAAATAAAAGTGGTCAAATAAGAACTGGTAAAGGGTATTTTATTTAGTGTTGAAAGTCAGAGGCTTCCCAGAGGGAGCAATATCAGTGCCAAGTCTTTGGCAGAAGGATTCTGCAGGATTTTTCTAGCTCCCTTGATACTTATAGGGCTACTGGAGAACACTGGGCCACATTTGCCCTCCATGAGTGCCCATGTCTTTGCTTTACCCACACTACACTCTTAGTGGGAATACCTCATCTTGAATTTTATTCCAGTATCACCTTTGTCATTCTTCAGTGCTCAAGTTCAATGTAGTCTTTTCTCTTAGAAACTTTCTTTGACTTAATTTTAAGAAGCAGAATGAAAACTAATCTCAAAAGATTATAAGATATTCCTTGATGCCTTCAGAAATCCTGAGAACCTCAGTTATATTGGCCCTTGAAAGATCACCTCAGCCAGCTGCTGGTGGCTCATACTTGTAATCCTAGCTACTCAGGAGGCTGAGATCTAAGGATTGCGATTTGAAGCCAGCCTGGGCAGGAAAATCTGAAACTCTTATCTCCAATTAGCCACAAGAAAACCAGAAGTGGCACTGTGGCTCAAAGTGGTGGGGTGTTATCCTTGAGCAAAAGAGCTCAGGGACAGCACCCAGGCCCTGACTTCAAGCCCCACAACTGACAAAAAAGAAAGAAAGAAGAGAAAGATGGAAGGAAGGAAGGAAAGAAAGAAAGAAAGGAAAGGAAGGAAGGAAGGAAGGAAGGAAGGAAGGAAGGAAGGAAGGAAGGAAGGAAGGAAGGAAAATAGATCACAACATTACATTATTGTTTTAAGAAAGGAGAAGTCATCACACCAGACACTGGTGACCCATGCCTGAGAGCCTAGCTATTCAGGAGGCTGAGATCTGAGGATTGTGGTTCAAAACCATTCCAGACAGAAAAGGCCAGAACATGATTATCTCCAGTTAATCAACCAAAAGGCTAGATGGAGTTGTGGCTCAAGTGGTGGAGTGCCAACCTTGAACAGAAAGGCCAAATGAGAGTGCAGGGTCTTGAATTCAAGCCCCAGTCTTGACACAAAAGAACAAAGAATAGATGGTCCCATAGGCTACCTGAGCATTAGTTGGGTGGCTGGAGTTGGGAGGAAATGATCATGGCCACTCTTGAATTTTTCCAAGGCTGTGTTGCTGCAGCATTTCGGTCGCTAGCTGAGACAGAAGAGTAAGAGACGCAGTCATTCTTCTGCCCCACAGGCTTGCATTTGGGGTGTGTTGGGCAGCCGAACAAGTAACCACCATCCGGAGCCTTGGTCAACTGGTGGCAAATTTGGGTGAAAACATGTCAACATTGTATTGGAGAAGACCTCAGTTTTTTCACTCTGAAATTACAGAGTGGTTCTTTTGACCATCAGTAAATCTTTACAAATGAGACCAAAACAATTTTCTACAGAGACACGCTGGGGCCAAGGATAGCGATAATATTCATATTATGGAGTTTTGCAAAGTCTCCGGATGTCCTAACAATAAGTTACAGATGTCTAATCCTAAATCAAGCAGCTAAATATAATATGGACTGTACAAATGGCAATTTTCTATAATTTGAGGGAAATATTTGGTAGCTGAATTCCCACTGGTGATGGTTGGCAACGACTACATTCTCTGTTAAACATCTCTGTCAGCCTTTCTTAAAGATGTGATCATACCAGAGAAGAACAATGGATTTCCCCCAAACTACAGAGAAGTAATCAGAAAATCATAATTTGGATTTTCCTTTGCACCAAGGGAAGAATGAGGATATCAAGGAACATACATTCATATTTGTATAAATTCCATTAGACTATTTCTTGGCTCTTCAGATTTTGTGTGATGGCCTTGTTCTCCTTCGCTTGGAAAAGAAACTTTATCAGTTTTCCTGTGACTTGCCATTTTATCTCTTTATTCTGCCTGCAATAAGATATCAGCCTAATATTGGCAGAGCAACTTCTTACAATGATTCTTTGTTCCAGAAAAACAAAGCATGAATAGTACATTATTAAAATAGAGAAGGAAGTGCATTTCATTTATTATTTACTTAGTGAATATTGTCATGGTAGTAGGCACTTTACAGAAAACAAATAAAATGAAGTAATAACACAGTGCACTTGGATTGTATTTAATATGCTGTTCTCTGAGTACTTACCAAACACTGACTCATAAATCAACTCTCTTCAGGCAGGACTCAAAGGTTGCTTTCAATTTGCAGTCAACTTTATAGAACCAGCTGTGAATAGAGCTTCGTGCCTCTGGTACAGCCCTCTCATTAGAGCAGACACCTCTGAAAACAAGGAAAAATGACTACAATGGGGTGGGTCAGAGAAGAGGAGACTTGAGGGAGAGTTTTGAAGAAAGGGATCTAGAAATAAAACAATATGATTTCAAATTAAAGAGACTCTGGGAAGCTGAAAGCTGATGCAATCAGTTTCCAAGACAACTGACTGATAAGTCTAGAAATCAAATGCATACTTAACAGCTGTCAGGGTAAATGTTTTACTTATCACTTGACTGACACATTCATGACATCTGAGGTTCAGTCTTTTTTTTCTGTATAGGAGAGACAATTTCTCTACATTTGTTTTTCATGGTACTAAGAGCCTAGAATGTAGTTTTATAGTCACAAAGCTAAAAATATCCTAAATAATAATCGCACAGAATTTTCCCATAGATCATCTCAATGTGAAAGTTGACAACAGGAGGGAAACTTCATTTACTCAGATTCCACTAAATTCCGTATTTGTGAGACAGTAACCAGAAATAGGTAGAAGACTGTGCTTGCAGTGTTTGTCAGGTGATGCCCACAGTCCAGCCTGTGATTGGGAGGAACTAAAGGTAACAGGGTCCCTGACATCAAGAACACATGATTCTGTCCACAGGACCTCATGGAGTCACAGCTCAAAACTTCACAACCCAAACCTTTTTTTCTTGGGGAGATTTTGTTAAGCCCTGTGCTCAGAAACAAAGCAAAGACCAGAAGGACAACAAGCAGGTCTTCCAATTAGTGTTTCAAAACCAGGAACCAAAAGACCATTGCTGAGCTCAGGTTCAGCCTGGCTTTCTGCCATCTACTTCCAGGATTCAGCCCTCTGTGGACTGAAACTGATTGATGGCTGGAGCCAGATGCAAGTCTATTGTTCTGGGGGCCCAGCAGCCTCCGAGGAGCAACCTCACATTCTACCCACTGCTGGAGGGTGTGCTGCAGTCTAGTCAGGCACCAGACTCCCAGGAGGACTGAGGAAGCTCTGAGCAACTGCTCCTTCTAAGAGAGGAAGGAGCCAAGAATAAGGCTGAGCAATGAAGTATCAGTATTCAAAGAGGATGGCAAGTAGTGTCTGTTCACAGAAGAGCAATGGCTACTCCATGCTGGGCCCCATCCTGGGGCCATATGTTTACATTCCTGGGGGAGACAGCAGTAGGAACCATTTCTAAGATAGTAATTTGGATAAGTGCTTCTTCTCTGGGACTCAAGTCCCACACTAAGCCCAGGACAACATGAGAGGAGGGAAATCTTCTCTCCCACTTTATCATCTTTGGCACCAGTGGCCTCTGCTTTAATGAACTTGCTCTTGTGCTCAGACCTAGGTAAAGGAAGCTGGGAAACTGTAGCCCGGGCAGCAGTGAATGAGGGGTTAGCCAAGATCCCTGGGCAGAGGAGACATGAAGACACATGAAAAAAGTCTTCTCTGGGGACCTACAGAATTACTTGAAGGAAGAGGGGGCATTATTAAAGAGCTTGTGAGAAAATAGTATATTTGGGGGTTATGACTCAAATAACTTTTTATTTCAGAATATTTATAATTTTCCTGTATTTGCAATATCAGTTATCATCGGTTTCAAAACCGGGAAATCAAAAGTATGTTTAACTTCAGAGACGAAGATGCAGGTAGGACCATGATCCACTGCACAAGCCTACCTGGGACAGAACAAAGAACAAAGGCAAGGCCAGGATAGACTGTGAGTAGAAGGACCTTAGCCTGAGGGCTAGGGTCAATTTCTACATCAAGAACAAAACAGTTTTCAGATCCTAAGGCTCTCCAAAGGGATTTAAGAAAAGTAACAGCAATGTCTTCAACGTGGGAAATTTTCTTTTTCTTTCCTTCCTTTCTTCTTTTTACCTTTCTTTCTTCTCTTCTTTCTTTGTTAATAAGTTTTAGCATAGATTTATTTTAGTGTAACAGGGTTAAGGTAAGAGGGAAATAGATAAAAGAAAAAAAACATTTCCAGCTCCCTATTCAGGAAATGGGAGTTAAGATTCTAAAAGAATTTTCAAATTTTATATAGGAACAAAGAGGGCACATAACCATTTCGCAGGATTTATTCTCCTCTCCAAACAGCAGTTACATTACAACAAATTACTCTTATCTATATAGAAATTGGCCACCTAGTAGATTTTTCTTCTTATCTCCTACATGCAAACATCCCTTAATGCTTTTTTGACAAAATGATCTTTCCAAGTCCCTTTGGGCCTTCTATAGGAGCAACATTTTATTACCATTAGTTGAGTTTCTATGCAGGCTTTAAAGTCATCGAATCACATTTCTTCTGCTTGGGAAATCCAAGACATTCTTTCCATTTATCAGGACTGATGAAGGCGCTGATGCTGTGTTCTACCTTCACAGGAAACCAAAAGCATCCAAACAAAATGGAACTCTCAAGAAACAAAGGACTTCCAGTGGTACCTAACTATCATAAAGCATTCAGTAGAAAATGGGCAGATCCTGCTGCCTCTTGCTCCACTTGGCTTTCCTCAATTAACAATCACATAAACATGAGAATTCTGTTTGTGTGCATTACACATTTCCTCCTTCTTCTTGCCTGTGTCTCTATAACTCAGGCCCCTCAGCTTGAATTATGTGCAATGTCTGTGCAGTGATCTGGGAAACAACAGTACTATTTTCTATTTTAGAATGAGGATACCTAGAAAGAAGAAATCTCAGTAGACTTGCTTAATTAAGACCCAAACTTTCATTTAGAGAAATGAATCATTGCCCATTTTACAGCTGGCTTATTTGCCAAACAAGATTTCTCTTCTTTCTGTTCTGTGTTCCTTCTATTTCCTTTTCCCTTCCATTGGTTTGGGTCTTGCTTATCTATATTGCCTCTTCTCTTTAGTTGGGCTGCTAAGATTCTGTGAGCAGCCTCTGCACTGATTGCAGAACAGCTGTCTGCTGCCTTTTTACTATTCACCTGAATCCTTCTTCTCCCCTTTTGCAAATCCTAACTTCCTTCTAGGGAAGGGATGGTCTGGTATGCTTCAAATCACTTCCTCATGGCTTATCTGTATTCGGTGATTTAGTCTGCAGAGCCTTGAGTTCAGTTAAACATTAATGTGGCAAATTTTCCATTTTTGTAATGCCTGCCCTAAAAGGCAAAGGAAACATATTCAGAAATGCACAAGAAGGTTACAGATAATCTTTATTTTAATATCAGCTCTCCCATACTTGTATGAAATATAGCCTTATTTCCCTAATATAGTTTATCTTATCTCCCTAAATAAGTTCTTTGGGTTTGACCTAGAATTAGAGTAAGTAGAATGAAGAAGATTGAATAAAAGAAAAAAGAAAAAAAAAACAATCAGGTCATGATTGTACCCAGTTGACAAGACCTACAAACAGTTGAGCCATAGTTCCTACCCATTGTTCCACTGTGTTCTTACCTGCCTAACTTTTTTTTTAACACAGACCCTGTGTACCTAATGGATGCTGCTTAATTAGCTTATGCCCCATTCCTCTTGTTCCTGTTGCTATTGCAAATCCTGTGATCACAATCACCCTCTGCTGGATTCGCAATGGTCACCCAGGAGCTATGTGTGCCTGTACGCCTTGAGAATCTAGAGGGCTGATTCTTGTTCTCACACAACTACCCGCCCAAGCCTCTCTTTGCAACCCACAGGACACAATGCACAGCTGCCAACAGATACCTCAAGATCACCAAGAAGGGAGCCTATCTGGACATGCAAGTGACTTCAAAGACATGAAGGGAAGTGAACAAAAACTTCAGGAAAGCAAGGTCAGCCTGATACACTGATGAGAAGATTGGTGACTCATAGAAAGATGGTTTCCAGAAAGATATCTTACCATGTACTCCACCTTGTTGCCTCTTTAAAAATTTTTAAGAAATAGCCATGTAAATAATTATTAAAAAAAAACATCCTGGCTAACAAACATAAGACAACTTTGCACCTGTTTCTACATGCCTGCTCTGTCTACTTTTCTCCTGGGTTGATGTCAAGGGGAAACCTATATAGGAACAGTGTTCAAACGAATGAACTAGGCCGTCTGATTACTAAGAAAGGCTTGGACTCTCTGGCACATCTCAATTTCCCTTATATGAAATATAATCTTCCAGGAAACAAAGGCAACTGTATTTCACTGGCAACCTCAAAGACAAGCTTGTCACATTTATTCTTGTTTAATATGCATTTTTTAATTATTCATCTGCAAAACGTAAGATAGCTCATTTGCAGAAGAGGCCTCATTTGGATGTTAATTTGCAAATAAGAGTCAGGAAGAAGTTTGTATAAATTATTTCTGTAACTATACGTACATAAAATAATTTAAAATTTTAACAAACCAGTGAATAAAGTCTTGGGAAGCTTGATCCAGAGATAATCATCCTGACTTAGAATAATTTTATCAGCCCATCTTCTGTGAGCTTCTTTAGTAATCTGAAGGGTGAGATTAGACTTTCATTATGAACTACTTATAAACATCATTTGAGATGATGGGAAAGTAATTTGAAGAATTTGGAGCCTGGTAATGAGTTTCCTTTGAAGTTGGGGAGGGGCAGCAGTGGGAACAGAATTTGAGATAATTGCTGGCTGTCTCCAAGGAGTCCAAATGTTGATGAAGCTTCTGTGTTTAATAATTAAAGATGCTCAAGAAAGAGGGAGCAATGCTGTTGGGAACCCTTACACATTAAAAAAAAAAAATAAGCCTTCTTCTTGTTCTAACAACAAGCTCTCCAATTTTCTCCTTTAGCTCTCCACTCTGCACTAGTCTTGTCTCCTCCACCTTAGGCACTAAGAATAGCAATTAAAAACCCTCCAAATGGGGGAAAGAAAACAAGAAAACCTGCTCAGGATACTTGACTTTGGCAGGATGGCACGGTACAGTCATAAAATACCCACCTTCCTGCCTGAGGTGTCATTCTGGAGAACAAGGCAAACAAGGATCCCGACCTCTCGCGCGCATGTTCAGGAAATCACCAAACATTTGCCTAGCTCTTTGAAGTTTATAAGCTTTGCATCTGGGTGAAGTCCAATAAATGCATGACTAGGAAACCCTTTCTGAGGAGACAGATGGAATGCTGGGTGTGGCTGTTTTCTTCCCATTCATCTCCATCTGTGTTGTTAAACTCCAGAGAACTTCATTGCAGTTCACCATGCCACACCTAGAAGAGTCTTCCAGGATCTGCTACCAAGAGAACTCTTAAAATCCATTCCTAACATT
Source organism: Dipodomys merriami (assembly GCF_024711535.1). Lineage (NCBI taxonomy): Eukaryota > Metazoa > Chordata > Mammalia > Rodentia > Heteromyidae > Dipodomys > Dipodomys merriami. Next base: position 29,887,336 of record NW_027203382.1, read on the forward strand.
GTACATTCAGCTTGGATACAAGTGCCGCTTGGTACACTACATGCATGAGGGGCTTCTGATAGAAAGAGGAGAATGGAAGGGTTGCCAAAAAGGAGATCACCATGTGGTTCAGGCAGATGAGAGTTTATTTGGGAGAGCCGAACTGCCCATCCGCACCCTAGAATACGTTGGCTCTGTAGTAGCTCAAACTAATGGTGGAGGGAGTTTATATAAGGAAGGGCAAGAAGGAGGTGTGAACATACCATATGAGGAAGTGACCCCAGAACCTGAGGGACGTCCCACTGTCCCCCCACCCCCACGGGTGTACAGCGACCAGTTCCTTGGTTACAGGTGCTGGATGGGGTCTTCTACAGAGGGTCACATGCAATCTTTCAAGGAGAAAGAACAGAGGGGAAGGGATCTCTGAGCACAGACGAAACAAAGAGAAGGGGCCATTTTTCCGAAGGCAGACCTAACAGAGATGTGCTCATTTGTTCATACCGATTTCTGGTCTAGACATGTTTTGCCCTCTGTCCACAGAACACCCAGAGGAAAGGAGAGTGAAGAACATGGCCACCAGTTGTATAGAAATCAAGGTCAAAGGCTTGGGAACTCAGAGATCAGCTCATGTCTGGCAGATGAAGGGTTGGACCTGCTTCCTACTCCAGGGATTAATAATGCCTTTTCCTTAGAATCTCACCTCAACTCATGACATCTGCAATGATTATTTCTAAATAAGGTCACATTTTAAAGTGACAGGATTTCAATAGGTCAAATTTAAGGGGACAGAACAACATCTCAGTCAGTCATTCCCAAATTCCTGGCCCAAGACTGCAGCAGATGGAAACTACCACCACCATCTCAGACCCATCCCTCCTACAGAAGCCTTGTCTGCCCTGCTGTGGATCATGCTGTGAAACCTGCCTCTTCACACTCTTCCCACTGGCAAGGCTCCTAATCTGCTCCTACCTGCTCTTCTCCCACCCAGGGAAGACAGCAGAGCTGTTGGTGGGACAGGGCTGCTGTTTATGAGCTTCTGGTCCCACAGAACTGAACCCAGACAAACAGTGAGCCAACAGAACATTTTTTCCCCAGGTTTGGACCTGGGCAGCCACCAAGGCCTCGAAGTCACTGAAGATGGAAGAATGAGAGAACAGAGTTGGGGCATTGAATACGACTTTAAAATGTAGTTCCCAGAAGCTGGACATTTGGGATCCTCTTCCCATTGTAGACCCTAAATCTTCCAACTTGCAACCAAAACAAGGATCTAAAATTCCTATGATGAACTGAAATTTTACTTGACCATGTTTTTCTAAGCCCACGTATGTGGGCTGGAAAGTACTGAGTTTTCTTAGTCCTGTGTCTTACTGTTCAGGGTTAAGTATTCCCTTCATAAATGAAAGAGATAGAATCCTTGTTTCAGTCATCTTGCCTTGCAAACTTAAAAACTGACAACTCTGAGTTGATCATTCCCTTTTTGCACGCGCATGTGAACACACACGCTCACACACACACCACGCACACAATTTATGCCTTGTTTTTGTTGTCATGTTTGTGGTGATGTGAGTTTTTCTGCTGGTGATGTGAGTGGTTTTTGCTTTGGTGGTTGTTTTTTTAATTTTTTAAATTTTTATTGTCAAGGTGATGTACAGAAGGGTTATAATTATGTAAGTAAGACAGTGAGTACATTTCTCGTCTAACTTGCTACCCTCTCCCTCATTTTCCTCCCATTTTACCTTCCCCCATCCCCTACCCCCAGTTGTACAGATCATTTCCAACATATTGTCTTGTGAGTATCGCTGTTGCAATTGGTTCCCCCTTTGTCCTTTGTCTCACCATTTTGTTGTTCCCCTTCTCTTCCCTAATTCAGATAAATGTATATACTATACCCAGGGTACCAAAATCAAATACAGTGACAACAGGGGATAAACCATAGAGGGGAAATACACAAGAAACAAGAAATCACTTTGGTTTTGGTTTGTATTTTTATTTTGCATGTGTATGTGTCAGTACTAGGCCTTGAGCTCAGGGTTTCTGCTCTTGATAAGCTTTTTTGCTCAAGGCTGGTATTCTTCTATATGAGCCATATCTCTACTTCCTCCTTTTTGCTAGTTAATTGGAGACAAGAGTCCCTTAGATTTGAGACTTCATCCTCAGAGCTCAGCTACCTGAGTAGCTAGGATTATAGGTGGGAGCCATTCCATCCTGGAACCATTGTTTAAAATGATAAGAAGAAAAAAAAAAAAAGCAAAAGAAAACTTAAATGTTTCCAATAACCCAATCTACTGTAAAGAACCCTAATAAATATCTCAGGAAAGGGATAAAACAATAGGATTGATTGTTTTTGATAAAAATAAAAACACTTCTCCTGAAAGCTAGTAAGGAATCCAATAGCCTTTTCCCCTACTAAGCATTCACTCAGTTTCCAGCCTGGATACGGAGCCCTGTCTAACTCCCAAGAACACTATTTCTCCATCTTACCTAGCACTGAGCTGTGGTCTCTGCTGGCCTAATGTGGTCTTCATTCACTCTACAATATTTATGCCTCTCTGTCTGAACGGCTGGCTAGTGAGCAGGCTGTCTCCGACTGTCTAAAAAGCAGGAAGCAGATGGAAAATAAACACTATTGAGAAACTCTGGGGGCAAAGCTACAGACAGGATAAGAGGGCCAGAAATAAACAGGAAAGAGTCTGGTCTTTCTGCCTTTCATCCCTGACTCTGAGAGATAAGACTTACACAGTGAGACGCTGGCTGGCCTCAGTTTCCGATGCTACCACCTTCTACATCAGTGGCTTTTTTTTTCCTTTGAAAAAGCTCTTTCTGCCTTTTGTCAAAAGAATGATTCAAATAAACTTTTAATGAACAACTATAACTCATTTCAAGTGTTGTCTTTGTTAGCCCTTTAAAGATGCAAGAAGTGGGAACATGAAAGTTATATAAGCATGTATACAGTGCATGGATGTTGGAAGGAATCACTGACATGATCGGATTCTGTGTGTTAGAGCACCAGCAGGCTCAGGTCTAAGGAAGATCTGTAGATCACTGGAAACCATGATGTTACTGTTCATCATTCTCGCAGTGTCCACTCTTCCCTTCTGTTTTCTCTTGTCAAAGTCAGCTGGAATTTAAAAAAACAAAAACAAACCCTAAAAGCCATCACTTACATCTTATAATAAACTTAAGTCCATAGCGTTATCTCTGACAATAAGTCATTCTTTGCATTGGAAATTGTTAGCCCAGTAAGCTCCCTTCCCATGGCTTAGTATGCTCCTTCCCCCTTCCACAACTTAGCATGCTCCCTTCTTAGGCAACACTAGGCCCATTTAGTAAAGGCGGTGAATAATCAGCCTCCAACCCCTTTTGCCTTGAGATGGTATTCCTCTGGGGCAGCTACCACAGTATAAGGCAGCAAGAGGCCCTTAGAGTGACCTTCAGCTCTGGGCAGCTGCGGGGCCCCTTTTCTACTACTTGGGCAGCAGCCATAAATCCTAAGCTGCCATGATGAAGCCCCTGGTCCTCACATCCATACCAGAATCTCTGGCTCCTAGCCCCTGCTAGCCCCTCTTAGCCTCAGTAGGTTATATAGGTCACCTCAGACAATAGCCAGCACTTCTTCTCACGTCTCTCTTGTGAGAAGGGGTTCTTGCTGGTCACTTTGCTGGCAATAAACTTTTTCTTTGTTCTCTGTTCCTGTATGTCTGTGTGGTTCTCTGGCAAAGTCCAAATAATCTAACAGAAATATTTTATATTCAGATCCAACACTGCATTCCTCACAAGAATGCCTTTCTTAAAAACCTTCCTAAGATGTACAAGACACTATGTTGAAAACGAACTTTACAGTTTGGAGGGGAGGGAGGGGACAGGTAGTTGTAGAAGTGGGAGGGAAGGGATGGTAGGGGAAAACCAAAGGAGGAGGCAACAATGCTTGATAGGAAATGTACTCATTACCTTGCTCATGTAACTGTAACCCCTCTGTGCGGTATTTTTACAATAAAAAACTTACCAAAAAAAAGTGCACATGAAAAAAAAATCTTCCTATTCTTGTGATATGTCTTCAGTACTCCTTATCTGTCCCCTGACCAAAGGCCTCCCTCCTGAGGGTTAAGTCATTGGTATAAACAAAACAGTGGTTACCACTTGAGCTAAATTGCCCCAGTTCTGATCCTGCCTTCCTCAGATGCCATTTACATGACCTCTCAACGTCTATTAAACTAAGCCTGGTTCCTTGTCTACAAAACAAAGATCGGAATGGCTCCATGTTCTTCATGGGATTATTCTAAATTTTAACTTTGGGGATTTGCTAATATTGTCACTGCTACAAGATAGCCAAAAATTACCAATGCAACGTATTTTCTTTGATACGATACAAATGAAATTTTAAAAGCTCTGGCTTGGCAAAAAAAAAAATTAAGAAAATGTTTCATAAAATTTTCATAGAATTCTATCCTAAATTTTTCACAGTTTGTTTTATATATTTGACTGTATTACATAAATTATATGTGTGTATGTATTAACTTATATTTTGCATCAGATGGTAATTTGTTAGAATGAAAGTAAAATTTCCTCTCTGGCATGAGTTTTCATTGGAATCATGAAAGAGCAGATCAAGGAACAGTGCATGGATAGTCGTCTGTCTTAGGAGACGAGCTGTTATTGATGGCCTAGTTCAATCTCAGCTTCCTGTCTTGTCCTTCCGGTCAAGTCATGAAGCTTCTGTCTCCTCTCCAAAGCTCAGATCAGAATACTTAATTATCTACAAAGGATGTTCTATGGATTAACTGTCAAGTGTTTTGAGACCGTTAACTACTTGATAAATGCTAATGAGACACTTCAAGGAAGCTGGCATTATTTGTGTGCCTCACATGTAGTCTTTCATCTGTCTGTATAACCCTCTTTAGCTTTCATTATTACTTACAGAGACTTATTTTTAATTTGTATTGCAACTCCACATCATCCTCCAAATAATCATCACACTTTAATGATACAGTCTTGGTTTTTAACTGGAGTAGCTGTGTTAGGGTCAGAGGGAGCCTAATCAGCTACAGCCTAAGTGTGACTGGTAATCACCTAGGTATAATAAGCCTGGGAGTTGCAACAAAGATATTTTAACAGTTACTTGAAGGAAATAAGACCATCTGGGAAGAAAAGCCAGGCTCAAGGAGATAAGTAGGAATGATGACTATATTCTAAGCTTCAAATAAAATCCAGCAGTTGGACTAAAGACATTAAAGTACTTTGAAAAAGACTTTTAGACAATTTAGACTTTGTAATTTCTAACTCTAAATGCATTTGGAACAAGCTAGGAAAGAATCATTTCAAATTTCTCTCTCTCAAGTAGAAAAAAAAATGAAGGCATGCTGCATTTACAGAACTTTTAATTGGGCCAAAGATAAGAAAGGCAACTTTATTGTTGGGCTACAAAATGCTCCATTCCACTCCTACCTTGGCCTTGACTCCTGCAGGGCCTCTGAACATACAAGTTCTTGAACCTGTGAGTCCATCTCATTCCCCACCTCCTCTTGTGAAAATGAAATAAAAACAATTCCTTAGTTCTTACCTCACTAAGAAGCCATAAAGATTAGAGTTAGAACATTGAACTTCAAAGATGAAAGGCTCAATATAAATTCCAAGCATTATTGTCAAGAGCAGTGTGAACTGGCAGAAATGCGCCACTTACGCAATTGCTACCTGTCAGCAGATCTAAACAGGATGACCTTGCTAGGTGAAGGGAAGGGCAAGGGTGCCTTTGACCAGTGCTTGGCCTCAGAGCCAGTATAATTGTATTAATTAGCTCACTATGATCTCTTGCTCTCCCTCCCATTGTCTTTCCCTGTCTCCCTTCCTTTCTCTTTTCCTCGCCCCTCCTCTCTCTCTCTCTTCCTTTCTCCCTCCCTCTCTCTCTCCCTCTCTCTCTCTCTCTCTCCTCTCTCTCTCTCTCTCTCTCTCTCTCTCTCTCCCTCTCCCTCTTTCTCTCCATCTCTCTCTTTTTCTCATTACACATTTGGTGCAGACCTGATACACTTGTTCTGCTTCAATAACATAAGTAGACATTTATTCTGCATCTACAATGTACAAGAGAGTTTCTAAGGGCTTGCCTCTTCAGAGCTCACAATTACAGGAGCAGTGCATTTTCTATTTGGGCTAGAGGGAGCAACATCTCCCAAGAACTTCCACGACAACATCAAAAAAAAAAAGTCCAACTATTTTGCAGCTGACTTCCATTAGCAAGGATTGTATTAAGCCGAGTCATGTACTGTGACCAATCAAAATTTTGCACATTTTTCCCTTTAATCTGTAAGTGCTCCAAATTATTACTGAAGATGTTTCAAAAGCCTAAAGTAATAGCTTCATCACTGCTCCGAGAATCACTGTGCTCCCAGGGATCTTTTATCCCGTGATGACATACTTACACCAACGTTTGGCAGCACTCTAGACTCAGGACTGTTTTTTAATGTGACTGGGCATGTGGAGAGCAGAATACTCTGTGTGTGTGTGTATGTGTGTGTGTGTGTGTGTGTGTGTGTGTGTGTGTGTGTGTGAGTGAACATGTGTGTGTGTGTGTGCACGCACGCATACACATGCAGAAGTACCTTGTCACCCTATCTTTTCCATGTGTCTCCTGAATTCCTCCTGTTCTCAGGTCCCCTGACTTCTTCTTGGCAATGAATTAATGAATGGGTTGGATTGCTGCATAAGAAGTGACTGATTTTAGCCTGAGTCATTTGGGGTAGTTCCTCTCCTATTTTAAAGGTCTCTAGACCCTTGACCTTTCTTGGAAATCTAACTACAACATCTGATCCATTAAATTGGAAGAAAAAAAAAGTTTTCCTTTGGTGGCAAAAAGGGGGGGAAATAGTTCTTAATAACCTAGAGGTAATTGGAATAATACCTTTGGTTTCCAGCTTTTATTATAGAAAATTGGGTTTTCTCAAAGGAAAGCTAATAATTGTTGATGTTCCTCTGTACATTCCTTCTAGTGTTTTTCATATTTCTTTTATTTTAACTCAGATATAAACTTACTGAGGCTTGTGGGAATCCTTTTCCTTATCTATAAATGTGAAGAGATCATTTCTAAGTTTGCTTTTTGCTAAAAGAACTTCCTTCTTAAAGAACTCTTCACAATATTCTCAAGTAGGGATCATCTGTTCCAATAAACCTTTATTACAAATATAGTAACTAGCATGCTAGATTTGGCCTATGGTCCCAACTTAAAAACAAAAACTTCAATGACCTATTCTATAGCTCTATGCTACCCCTTCTGCCTGTGTTAAACTGATACTTTTCTAAAATGACCCACAATTATTCAGCAATTAATATACCTAACAATCCTTCAATTGCTTATGTATCACACAGACACAGACACAGACAGACATAGACACAGACACAGAAACACACACACACACACACACACACACACACACACACACACACACACACACACACACACAGTAGTTGGGGAGTCAAGCTTGAAAAGCAGTACATCCAGGTAAGATGCTGAGCTTGGCCATAGTGGCTCAGCCTCCCTCATTCTGTGATTTTGTCTGGCCACAAGAACCATGAGGATGATACCCAGGCATCTTCAGAGGGTAGAAATGATACTTCTTCAACTGTATGTGGACCTGTGACTCATAAGACTCTACCAGCAAGAAGGCCTCGAGCGGAGGACATTCCTGACCTTGGACCAGAACATACAGTTCAGATAAGAGACAGACAGAGACACCAAGAAAGAGCTTCCAAATGTTGATTTAGTATAATCACACTGGATGAACTGCATTCCTCAAGTAACCTGTTGTAACAACAGGCCAAAAATATTGTCTCTCACGGAAACTGACTGGGGAAGCGGCGATAAGGGAGATGTTGGGCACTGATCTGATCCTCTGTCTCTATTGAGCATGTAAGAAAAGGGTCACTTCCGTAAGAAACAAGAGCAAAGCAAATACCATACTATTGGCATAAACTGGTTAGTCCAACTCAGATTTCTTTTTAACTAGTTTGGTGACTTCCCTCCCAATACCAGTTCCTAGGTACATATAAGGCAGTGGTTCTTCATGAAAGCCTAGTTCTATGAAACCAAGGTCACAGGACTGCTCATTTTAATTCCCTTCTGTACACGGAGTAGCAGATGGTAGGACTGTGACAGGTGCTATAGACCTGCTGTACAGGGACACCTTAGGGGTGACAACCACACATCTCCGGTCAACAATGGGAGAGGTGTGTCTATTGTATTTATCTCATGAAAGTCTTCAAATTATTATCAGAAAGCTGTGTGAGAGGTTGTGCTTGTGGACACAACCAAGTAATACAATAAGTGCTCACAATAGCACAAGAACAATTTGCAGTTTGAGTAATGGCCCCTATCTAGGTGCTGTCAGTCTCACCATTCCTCCTGAAAACATGTGTAAAATAGTTTAGGAGTCTGTGACCTTTGAGGCTGTGGCTATGAACTTTACCCGGGAGGTATAGGCTTTGATGACTCCTCCTCCAGAAGACTTTCTACAGGTCTGTGATGTGGGGGAAACCAGTGGATTCTGGAAACATGGATTCTGGGGAACCTGGATTCTGTAGATAGAATAACTACTAAGTAAATCAAGAGTTATTTTAACCTTTAACCACCAGAGAAAATATGAATGCTTGAAGGTCTCCTACCTTATTACTAACTGAGGTGGGCAGCAGACAGAGTTTAGCATGTTGAGTGACAACCTAATTTGGTGAACAATGAGATCTAGCTTCCATATAGGAGAAAAAACAACGATCTTTGTCCTTCAGAACCTGCCTTACTTTGCTTAACATGACCTCCAGTTCCATTCATTTACCTGCAAACGACATAATCTCTTATAGCTGAATAGTACTTCATTGTCATTTTCTTGATCCATTTGTCAGCTGTAGGTCAAGTGGCTGTTTCCATGGCTTAAGTATTATGAAGACTGATACAATGAGTTTGAGTGTACAGAATGTCTTCTGCTTTGCTTTAACTTTTACATTGCTTTAACTTTTACCTATTCCTGACTTCTGAGATGGGTAAAGAAGTCCATTTCATACTTATCAGTAACTATGACCATCAAGTGAAGGAGTCCTTCCTGCTCAAAGGTGGCCCATGGACCAATAGCCTCTAAAATTCACATGGGCATTTGTTAGACATGCAGAATCTTGGGCTCCACCTTAGGTGTTCTGAATCAGAATCTATACTTGAATCTGATCCCCGGGTGACTCCTGTGCACATTCAATTTGAGAAGTACCATTAAGTCCTGGCAAGAAAGAGACATGAGCCATCAGAGGGGCAAAAGCTATCAATGGAGAGATTGTTGAGTGTACTATGGACAGAAGGACATGAACATACAAAGATGGGAAAGACACTTCAATCTAGCAACCTCTGAATGGCAGGCACCTGAAGAAGCAAGCAATCCCTGTGTCTATTTCCCACTTGATACCCTGGAGGACAGATAGCCTGATGGAGCAGTTTTCAGAAGGAAACAAACTTCTGAGCACACAGTATCAAAGCAGGAGCAAAACACCCAGAAGAATGATGAGTCCTCACTGGCCAGGGCACAGAGCAGAGAAGGAGAAGAGCAAGAAGACTCAGAATGACCACAGGGTGATCCAGTGAGGATGAGTTCTCTTGGGGCTGTAGGCTGGTGTCCCTCAAGCTGGCAGTTGCCATCTGCCATTGTTTCTCTCCCTTGTCCTCACTTCACACTGTAATGCTTATTCAGAATGCATGTTGCTCAACTTCGATAATTGCCTAACTAAAACAGCATTTTTAAAAAGCCTTTACATATCTCCATACTACCTCAAGGAAACCACAAGTCAGAATTGCGCCTTTTTACCCCTGCAACCCAATTGGTTAAAATATGTCTGTTCTACACTATCAGAGCAACTAGACTGTGGGAAGGAAGGTCTGTATGCTCAAACTGACCATCCAATTGGCTCAATTTGTGCCTTCTACATACAACCATGCCCTGAGATCTCTTCCAGTAAGGCTTGCCTTTGCTTCTTGATAGTCACACTATGGGTCAAGTTATTTCTTAGTACAGTAACAAGAATCCATACTGGAACTAGGAATCCTGAGGGGATGGGTGGAGTTCAGATAGATGGTAAGAAGGAATGATGGAAGAGGTGACCCTGACCAAGATACATTGTACTCAAAAATTAACACGTTGAATTGAAATTCTTTTATATAATTATTTAAAGATTTTTTATATTTTTTAAAAAGAATCAATAGTTGAAAAAAAAAGCAAAAGCACACAGAAAAGTTGGGGCAAAGGGTAAATAAATACAACAATGGTATTCACTAGACACTATGTCGGAAATGAACTGTACAATGTGTGGGTGAGGATAAGAAGGAAAAACTAGGAAAGCGCAAAAAAGAAATTTACTCTTTGCCTGACTTATGTAACTATAACCCCTCTATACATTACCTTTATAATAACAATAAAAATACGATTTTAAAGAGCCAAAAGGGGCAGTAATAGGTGGACTGGATTCTTGATCAGCCTTTTCTTAGGCAAATAACTTCATAGCTAGCTTCAGTATGTAAAAATAGTGTTAAGATAATTAGGATAACTGAGGCTGTTCTGGAGTTGTAGGTTCCTATATAAGCAAATAAAAACCAAACTCAGTCACAGCCTTGAAAACAAAACTTGTTTTACCTACCTACTGCCAGCAAACCTCCAACTAAAGACTTTGAGGCTACTGTTCCACTTTAATCAAGTACATATATTTCTGTGCTTTGCTTCCCTATTAACCTTATACAGCCACACCTACCCTTTGTTCCTTAGCACCCCAATCTACCTGCAATCTGGGGCTGCCTAACTCATGAATCATCTGTTCAAATAACTTCTTCAGTACTTTAATGTGAGCCAGGCATCAGTGGCTCACATCTGTTATCCTAGCTACTTGGGAGGTTGAGAATGGAAGGATCATGGTTCAAGACCAACCATGGAAAAAAAGGCCCTGAGACTCTTCTGTTCTGTGTGAACAGAAGAAGCTGGGCATGATGGCACAGCTATGATGAGAAGTCTCAAATAGGTAGAACACAATCCAGGCACACACACCTAGGTAGAAAGCAAGACTCTGTCTCAAAAGGGGAAAGAGTAGGAGATGTAGCTCAATAGAGCATCTGCCTAGCTAATATAAGGCCCTGAGCTCAAACCACAGTACTGCTTTTAAAAAAATTAATATGCCTGTTTGTCTTAACAGGAGCTATTCTGTATGTTGCTGAAAATAATAATAGTGCTTATTTTAGGTTTTTAAAAAGAAATAAATAGCAATGCAACATAGGATTAAAAATAAAACTTATAAAAATAAATACTTAACTGTCCTCTAACCTAGGTAGTAGGTCATTGTTGTAACATCAATCAACATTCTTTTTTTTTTTCCTTTTTTTTTTTTGTCGGTCATGGGGCTTGAACTCTGGGCCTGGGCACTGTCCCTCAGCTCTTCAGCTCAAGGCAAGCGCTCTACCACTTGAGCCACAGTGCCACTTCCAGTTTCCTGGTGATGAATTGGAGATGAGGTTCATGGATTTTCCTGCCTGGGCTGGCTTTGAACCACAAACCTCAGATCTTAGTCTCCTGAGTAGCTAGAATTACAGGCATGAGCCACCGGCACCCAGCTTATCTATCAACAGTTCAAATGCTGCTAGCATATATCCAGCTATTCATCTATCTGAGTTATATGGAGAATCTAGAAAAACAAACAGGCCTTTTTCCTCACTTCCTTGCCAAAAGAGAGAAGGGGCAGCTCACAGTCGGGCCTGTCAGCTGGCTTTTCAGAGACAAGGCATCTTTCAGGACCTGGGTTCCACCCACATATCCATCTGCTTCAAAGAAGAGTAGGCATAGCAGTCTTCCTGTTCTCCTCTTTTGGATTCTCAATCCCTTTTCTTCTCTGAAGCCAGAATGGAGTTCCTGTGTAAGGAAGTTGGGGAGAACTATCAGCAAGAAAGAAAATGCTGGAGTGGGTCACCTCCACATTCTTCTTGGCTTTTTCTTTTCAAGACTAGTCATTCATTAGCAACTCCCTGCACCCAATCCCCCTTTTACATCTCCTACTATATATTCTTGTTATCAACTAAGATCCTTGACCGAAGACATGTTAGAATGGAAAGATAGAAGGGGCTTAATGTAGCGTTGCAGGAGTGGGTGGTATTGGATGGCATAAAGGCAAAAATGGTCCATGAATTGCAGAACAGAAGCAAGGAAAGAAGGAAAAAGGAGGGGAGGGAGGGAGGGAAAGTGGGAGGGGGGAATGGAAGGAAACTAAAATGCATAGCTGTCATTCAATCACTTGAAACAGTCCTGAATTAGTCATAGGAAGAGGGGAGCAGAATCTTGCTGGGGCTCCTTACACAGATTTTTATAATTTGCTGTTGTTTTTATTTGAAGTTACACTAGAGGGGGTATCTTGTCATGCCTATTCCCTAAGTTGTAGAAAGGAATGTAAGAAAGGCTGGGCAGGTGTGATGTGGGCCACTTCAAACTCCGACTGCCCTGTTGTATGCAGGCACAGAATGGCAAAATGACTCACTAGAAAGCACCTTATAAGCCTGCCAAGTGCTTAGGGCATCTGGCCATCAAATCTGTGTTCATTCTACCCAAACTCCCCATTCCCAGAGCAAGCAGGTGGTATTTGTTTTTCAAAAATTCAATACAACTATCAGCCACAAGAATTACCTGAAACAAGAGGAATCCAGCCACTTGCTTTGTTTTAATCAAAGCTCCCTCTCAGAAGGCCAGGAGACCTGGAGGTCACATACTTACTGTGTGAAGTCAGGAAGCCCAGGACAAGGACCATTATTCAGTGTGTGTGTGTGTGTGTGTGTGTGTGTGTGTGTGTGTGTGTGTGTGTGTGTGTGTGTGTGTGTGTGTGTGTGTGTGTGTGTGTGTGTGTGTGTGTGTGTGTGTGTGTGTGTGTGTGTGTGTGTGTGTACTGCAAAATCTGAGTTACCCAGCACTTGTCACTGAAGTTACCACGGTCACAGAGTTTATTTGGTAATTTTTTCAAACATTCATTTGACTCACTACACGTTTTCTTTCCTAGATTAATGTGTAAAAATCACAGGAAAAAATTACTTAGGAGAAGGGTACACTTGAGTGTATTTAAATAAGATTTTTCTCACAGCTACTTGGAAAGAAAAAGATGCACAAAAGAGGGACCAAGTTGATAGATAATCTTCTCTAATAACTCTTGTACAGTATAATTTTTAATGTGTACTCTTGACCAAAAGGTAAATTATGGAAAAATCACAAAACTATGCTTTTCCATGGCTTATTTATTTTTAGTTTTTTTTATTTTTTCATGACACTGGGGTTTGACCTCAGGGCCTTGCACTTGCCAAGATGACAGTCTACCATTGGAACAAACTCTCTATCCCTATGTTTTGCTGGTTATTTTTCTGAGATACAATCTAATGAACTCTTCTGCCCAGGCTGGCCTGGGATCACAATCCTTCATATCCCAGCCTCCTGAGCAGCTAGGATGATAGGTTTGAACCACCAGCATCTAGGCCAGATTGTTTATATTTATATTTTATTTTCATAGTAAAATAAACATATAATGTATTTTTTGCCATTTTAGTAATTTGTACATTACAGCTCATGCCATTCACACATCATGACACAATTATCACCAGAACTTCATCTTCTTTTCAAACTGTAACTCTTCATCCATGAAACAGTAACTTCATGTTGTCCTCTCCTCCACCTGCTGGTAACCACCATCTACTTCTCATCTCTATGAATATGTGAGCATCTCATACAAGTGAAATGACACAATAATTGTCCTTCTGTTATTTCATAATATCTTCCAGGTTGATTCATGTTACAGCAGTGTCAGAATTTCATTCTTTTCTAAGGTTGAGTAATAGTCCACTAAATGTACATACCAAATCTATCTATCCACTCAAACTCTCCAAATTTATTTGTTCAGTCAAACATTTATCCACTCAAACTTTGCTAACTATTCTGTCAATGAACATTTGAATTATTTCTGTGACACTCACTATGGTGATTAATGCTGCTGTGAGTATGGGTATCTTAACAACTATGGTGTCTCTGCTTTTAATTCTGTGTAGCATGTGCCTTCCATGTTATTTTAATTATCTTTACTGGAATGCCTTCCTCTGTCAGGGAAGACTGTTCTTTCAACCTAACATGTGGTTTAGAGAGAGCTGTCACTACCCTGGTAAGAGAAGACTTAAACTGAACATTCCATCACCATCAGTAACTCAACTTGATGACTTGGTTGACTTGATTGACAGAAGTTTCAGCCAGAAGTTTCTCATGTTCTTTCTTCAATACTTTCTAATTTTATGAATTTTTTAATGTCCAGGACTTTTTAAAGATGGTGATTGTCTCTGCCATGAAACCATATGGTATAAACTACCAAACAGCAATTTAGCAGCAGGAGAAAAGGCCAAACTAGATAGAAAAGGAAGTGTCAGAGGAGAACCATCTGGATAACTGGTTCTAGAAGAATTCTGGAGAAAGCAGACTGGAGTGTCTTTAAACACAGTCTTTCAGGATAGACAGTAAGGGATAGGAGAAAAACAAAGATGGTGGCCCCTGTTTAGAAGAGAAACATAATTAGCATGAAAGTGAGAAAGAGGCTTTCTGTAGCTGTTACAGAATAGTAGATGCTATGGAATTTACAGCAGACCCTCTAGGGAAACTTTGGCAAGTGACAGAGGGGCGGGGGGGGGGGTGGAGGATAGGAAGCAGGATCCATACAAGAACCCATCTCCCATAGAAACTTGACCAACAACTCAAGAGAAAAGCAACTCATTCCATACATCAGCAATATGAAACCTGTCCTAACACCCAGGCCCAGAGAACAAAAGCTAAGTGGAGTCTCCAGAAGGTTTGAAAATTCTAAGAACTTCACCCCAGAGCACCAGAGGGAATCAGTTACTGTGGAAATTATACACTGCATCTAGCAAATATTCAGGCCATGTGAGTTGGACAAGACTTGGCAAAGATCTTTCTGGGGTTGGTCACCATAGAAGACGTCCAGCCCATTCCAGTTCAATCACCCACGCCCACATGAGCCAGCTGTACATGCTTCATTCAGCAGTGTAAGGGAGGAAAGAAAGGCAAGAAAATGGCTGGAGCCAAAGAACTGCTGGATAAGAAGACACTCCCTCACATTCTATCGTAAACCATTTTCATCTTCAATTGGTATCATCAAGGGAGACACCCAAACATTACCACACCAGAGATGGTAGACGTGATTCCTTTTGATCATGTGATCTTTTCTATCTATTCAAAAATTCCCCTTCTTGTATTGATTTGACTAATTCACTTACAGAACTGATACATAAAAGTGAAAAGAAAAATATCCCTCCCTACCCTCAGGAAATTCAC
Organism: Dipodomys merriami; assembly: GCF_024711535.1. NCBI lineage: Eukaryota > Metazoa > Chordata > Mammalia > Rodentia > Heteromyidae > Dipodomys > Dipodomys merriami. The sequence continues at coordinate 29,902,674 of NW_027203382.1, forward strand.
ATCTCATAAATGAAACAAATAACTGAAAAACCAATATGGAGCAGAGTAAGTAGCTCATGCCTATAATCTCAGCACTCAGGAGACTGAGGCAGGAGGAAGCAGAGTTCTAGGCTATCTTGGGCTAGAAAAACCCAATCTCAAAATTAAAAAAAAACAAACAAACAATGGCCAGCTCTATGAAAGAAGAAAATTTGGAGTAAATTAAGAGCTCATAGAAAGGAAGAACTTTAGTTCAAATCCTAGTAGTGCTGAGTAAGAGAGAAAAAAAGGGAGAGAAAGGGGGGGGAGGGAGAGAGAGAGAGAGAAGGAGAGAAATGGGGGGAGAGAGAGAGAAACACATAGGAGGTGTTTAGAATACAAGATGAATATAAGATGAGTACTAACCCAGGGAATCAGGACCACTCAATAAGTTTATTTTACTTTCGTATTGCTGCTAGAATAAATGACCACAAATCTAATGCTGTGAAGCAAACAGCCCACTTTATTAGAATAGTGGAAGTCAGTAGGGCAAAGGTACATCACAGTATTGGTAGGACTACATTCCTTCTGTTCCAGAAGAGAATCCATTCCTGTCAGTTGTAGTTTCTGGAAGCCAGTTATTTAACTCAAGGTCTCTTTCCAGCAATGCCATCACACTGACTTCTCCCATTGTTACATTTCCTTCTGTCCCTCAGTGTTACTATCTTCCTTATTTCTAATAATACTGTGGTCTTCCTTTTATAAGAATCATTGAGATTACATTGGGAACACCCAGATAATCCAGAATAAAATCCCATTAATCACACTCCAAGGTCCCTTCGCCCTGTAAAGTAGCAAATAGTTCTGAGGGATTAAGACATGGACAACTTTGAGGTAGTAGCTGGAGGGGGAGGGGGGGATTGACAGGTGGCATTTTTTTTCCTCCACTTAATTCCTCCTAAAATTTCTTTTCATGACTAGATCATGTTATTATCCTGACGACAACTTACTTTTCTTCATTTTTTTTATAGAAGAACTGACATAAATTTCATTGTATTAGAATCTTGCCACAATTGTCTAACTCCAACGTTAAATCATCATAGATAACATCAGACATCTTTTGCAAAACTTATATTCTTCTTTTGCTATTTCCACCTTCTCCGCAATCTTCCCGGTTTCATTCCCCCATGTGCTGATTTCTCTCAGATTTTTGTCCCTTTTCCTTTATCTTAGAAATAAGTGAGTCCCTTTTTAGACTTGGTTTTGAAGAAGCTAGTATAACATACATTAGTCAATTTCATTTTTGAGGCTAAACATATATACAGAATTCAGAACTATTTCCTGAAATTGTTTATTTGCACTTAAAAAACAAAATCCTGTGTCTGATGCCAGTAGCTCACACCTGTAATCCTAGCAACTAAGGAGGCTAAGATCTGAGGGCTGCGGTTCAAAACCAGCCTGGGCAGGAAAGTATGTGAGACCCTTATCTCCAAATAACCACCAGAAAACCAGAAGTGATGCTGTGACTCAAAGTGATAGAGCATTAGCCTTAAGCAAAAATGCTCAGAGACAGTGCCCAGGCCCTGAATTCAAGTCCCGCATCCAACTAACTAACTAACTCACTCACTCATTCACTATATATCCTGTGTGAAAAGACTAAAGTCTTCTACTTTGTATTTATATCTATGTCATTGTGTATGTTGGGAAGAAAAAAATTCTAATCGGACCTAGAATGAAGATGCTTCATCCAGGGTTAAGTATTAGTAATGTTATAACCTGATCCAAACCCACAGCGTCTGGACTGCAGACCAAAGTGCTTTGCGCTATCTCTTCTGTCATTCATTCTTCTCTTTGAGACAGAAAATTTTGGAAACAATTCCCTCTGAGATGCATACTAATGGATTCAGATGTATGTCCTAACTTCTCTCTTTATTGAAAAAATCCCACAATTGTTATGACTTGTGTTCCAGAGAGTCCTTCCTGTTGGTTGATGTTTGACTCTGCGAAATATAAACAAGTTTCAACAGAGGACAGCGAATATGTAATCAATATTCCTTGGCTCTTGTTCAGAACGGCCACGCCTGGCACTTGATATCTTTGCAGATATTGGAAAGGAAGATCGTTCAGCGTTTAAAAGCAGGAAAACAGATGTAGGCCCAGTGGTATCACTTAGAATCGGTTACATATCTGATGAAAGTCTTTGTGAATCTCAAATAAGGACAATATGGCAATCCTTTTATTCCTCCCTTGAATTCCCAGAATGCCTCTTCTAGACCCTTCCACACCCTCCAGTCTCTCCCTCCCAGCCAGATGGCATAAGCCACCATCCCGCCGAGGAATCCAATCCACTCTTTCCTCCACTCAGATGCTTTTCCTTCCACCTCGCCTATTATCCCTCTTGTTCAAATAAATAGTCCATCTTCAGCTGACCTACTGACATCCTGAAATCTTACTCCTCAGCATAGTACACTCAGAAAAGCTGCGTTCTTTCTCAACACCACACCAGCTGTCTGCCCTACTCAAGCCTGGCAACTCACTAGGATTTGTCTACCCTTTACACCCACTATTTTCTCTGCCTGGTGGCCCATTCTTCCATGCATTGCATAGAGAATTCCTAATTATCAATGTGCAGCTTGACATTGACCTGTCGTGCTGTCTCCAACCACTGGGCTTCCTCAGAAAGATTTATACTCCTTGCCTTAGAACTCTTAGTTGCAATTGTATCATTGTCTGTTCACCTCTCATGTCCTGCAAAAAGTTCCTAGACTAAGAACTCTTTAAGAGTAAAGACATCTTTTATGTCTAGATCCTCAACACTTAGCACAATCCTCTGTTCTCAATAGACACCAATAAGTGTTCGTTGAGTGATTGAAAGAATCAAATTGTTCCATCAAAAGAAAGAAAGGAAAACATCCTATCACTCTGCAGCCTTCTGAAACTGTGGTCCAATCATAATCCCTCTTTTCATTCTCACTAAACATCTCATAACCTAGTTGGCCTCCTGCATACGCTAACTGCTATTGCCAAACTGCCATAAATTTTAGTGATGCTGGACTATTTCCTAACCACTGCATCTACTGGCTACTGCTCATTTCCCACTCCCCGTGCTGCCCTGGTGGCATGTGGTGGCTTTCCTTTCCCTGCCTTTTATGTTACTGCCTGTTGCCCATTTTGTTTTTTAGTTTTGCATTGACCTCACTTTTTCTTCAAGTTCCTGTCTTCATTAGTGATATTCTCCTTTCCAGAACTTCAATTGTCAGCTTTACTAGGTGTAGGTCTCACCAGGCTCTAGTAGGGGCCATATATTAATTGAAACACCATTCCTGGGCAGGCCTCTGAAAACAAGACAGTAATCAAATGAGGTAATACGCAGCCAGGCACCTAGTGCAGGGCCTTCAACACTCAAAGATGTTGTCATCTTTGTACACCTGCATCTTGAGCAGACTGGCTTTCAAGCTGGCCTCCCTCTTCCCATTTCTCTATCCTTTAATTCACCCTAAATATTGCAGCTATGTTAATATTTCCAATAAAGAATGCCAATTCCAAGGTAAGGGTCTGCAATGTGCTACCTCTATGTGTACAGGGTTATGAAGAGCAAGAGCTCCCAGTTGTCCATCAAAACAGTGAGCTCATTACTGTCTAGCCCTTCAACTTGAAGGTTTGCTCTTCCAAAAATGAATGACATGGGTGTAAAATAGGGTTGGGAGTCGGACTATTTAGAGACAGGAACCAATAGGAAGTGGCGGGGGCGGGGGGGTAAAAGGAGAGGGTGAATACGATCAAAGCATTTCACATGCATATATGAAAATATAGAATGAAACCTGTTAATATTGTTTTAAAAGAAGGGGGAGTCAAAGGTATAAAAAAAAGTAATGCAAGGAGTGAATTTGATCAAAGTACACAGAACTACAGGGAATCAGGGAAAAACATACAACAGCGGGACCCATCAGCTGCACTGGACATTGATCAAAATGAACTAAGCAACTCAATGGCAGCGATGGGAGGGAGGGAATGAATGGGAAAGAGGGAACAGCTGATGCTATGCAAAACAAAAGAAATGTACGTATCACCCAATGTGGAAGGAATAACTGTATTGTCAAAGCTCATAGAACTCATAAATGTTATAGACCACAAGAGACAATTTGCCCCATGAAAGTCAGAATGTATTTGTGACTTTAACTAAGCATCACTATCCCACAATACTGTGAAATTTGGGAAATTATGTAATCACTTAATCACAATAAAGAATTTGGGGGAGAAAAGTACATTATATCTACAGATGGAAATATGACAGTAAACCCCTTTATACAATTGAATGCCATCTAGGGGTGGGCTTCATTTTCTCTGTTCATCGAAGAATTAAAAGGCAGGAAACTGTTTACAGCAAGCACAGTAAGTTTACTTGAAAGTAAATGATCAGCCACAAAAGGAAAGTAATGAGACACACCCAAGAGTGGGGCTCAAAAAGGAGTCTAACTGAGTCTTCTCCAAGATGGGTTTTAAATAGTATGAGGCGTCTCCCTTGTCTTCTCTCCTGGGCTTTGTGTGGATTGCCTGATGGCTTATGCATGCAGCACCCTGACTTTTTTCATTGGTTGAGTGGACGCCCAGGGCATTATAGAAAGAAGAAAAAGCAGTGATCAGGAGTCCTATGGGAACAAGAAGTACCATGACAGGTCACATATTATTTGCCACTTTTTATTCCCGCCTACCTAATGGCTCCCCTTTCATGCCCTCAAATTAATATATGCTAATAAAAAAGAAAAGCTTTGCTCTTACTCTGAGATTATATATTTTTGCTTTTCTTTTTCTGACAGTGTCCTTTCTATAATGAAGCATGCTAATGTTGTTTTGTTTCATCATCTTAGTTGGGGAAAATATAGAACTCCTAACTGTAACGTCCTAAAATTTTGTTTGAGAAGACAACTATATTATCTAATATGTCATTCTGGATTTTCACAAGGGACTAGTGGACTCTACCTTCAAATCATATTCAATGAACACTTTACAGCACTTTAAAAATAAGACATAGGCAGAAACAAAGAGATATTTTCCACAGCAAATACCTCCTTGAGATGATTGTAGCCTTCTCTTTTTTTAAAAAAAATGGTACGTGTCATCTTAACACGGTACATGGTAGGGAAATAAATATTCTGCCATAAGCTGTTTCCTTTTTTATTTGGAAAACTGATGATTTCAGCAAGAAATGAGATTTCCTTGGCTCCCATGTACATCCAGAGGGCATAATTTTCCAGATAACAAAGCAGTTATATATTTTTTTCATATCGTCCTATGTTTTTATTATTGTGTCTTTAGTTTATCTTTGCTTTTGTAGACACATGCATACTAACAGAGGCTGTCATCAAGTACACACACTCTCTCTCTCTCTCTCTCTCTCTCTCTCTCTCTCTCTCTATATATATATATATATATATATATATAAGGCAGGCAATTAATCATTTTCTCCCTCAAGACCATATTTTACAGTCAGAAGCCAATTGTCAGCACACGTGCTCCTAAACACACACACACACACACACACACACACACACACACACACACACCAGACACACACTAGCAGATTAATTTGCATGTTGAAGGCGTCATGGGAAGAAAACCTGTGTTCCCAGATTTCTCAGGCAGGTGCTGTGCCTGTTAACATAAAGATCATTCCTCCTGGCTTGAACCCCTTGGGCACTCTGCCCAAAATGACTTACAATTTTGAACACACTTGATATGAAGATAGTTCTGCAAACTGAGAGCTTGAATTAAACAATGTAACCTAAGAACAGCTCAGCTCAGGAGAAGCCAGGACAGGCTTGCTTTCTGGGTTGAAGGGAACTCATTTGTTTGGTCTCACATTTGACTTTCCTAATAGAAGGCAATCCTGCAGGAATAGTTCATGTTTTAGTACTTCTTTGTATAGTTAAGTTGTACTTCACTGGTTCCTACAAGTGGGTAATGCTGTGGGTCCTAAGTGAACTTACCTTTTGGGGTGCTAATTTGTTGGGGGGGGCAAGGCTTGAACACACGAGTATCATGGAGACCAGTGCTATTATCTTTTTACCTTCTTCTCTGGCTTCTCTAAAATTACACTTGGTCCTATGCAGCCAGCCCTTCTGAACAGAAAACACCTTATGGGCAAAAGGTATGACAATAGTGTGCTCTGGGTTCCACCCATAAAAGGAAAATGTAACCTCTCTCTTTCACCAAATCATCCTTCTTAAGGGTGAATTCAAGACCAGCATGGAGGGTTTGGGGGAGGAGAAGACAGAACATTTACCTGACAAACATGAGATTTTCAAAACCCAATATGAGAAGCTCTCAACAGTATTCCATATTTAGTTTCCATTTTCATAAACAGGAAGCAGCCATAGTCATTTCAGTGTCACAAAAACACCCACTGCAGCTGCTGCACACCTCCTCCTGCCTGCGGAGAAGGGAAGTTAGGAGTCTGGGGGAGGTGGCCACTGCGAAGGGGCCAAGGCTGGAGGGGCAGGATGTTCCCAGGATGCTCCTGTCCGAGGAGCAGGCCAAGCCGGATGCTCCCCCGGAGAGTGCATTCCAGCAGCTCAGCCGGGACAGTCAGGAAGGTGGCTGCATCCCAGCAGGGTGGTGACGCTTTGTTTTATCCATCCTTGGACTGCAATCTTTCAGTAATCCCACCTGTTTTCAAAGACACCATGACCATTGTTCCTTCATTCTCACCAAAAAAAAAAGGAAAAGGTTAGGCTAATCCAGCTACAAATTCATTCTGGCACCTTGAGAGGTAACTGATTTCACTTTCCTTCCGTAACTAGATCAAATACTTCCCCCCACCCCTGCAGAGCTGCAGGGGACTTGGTCCCATTCCTTCCCTCCAGAGTCAATTTTCCTAAACAATAACCCAACTGTCTGTACAGGATGGGAAATTCTCTCCCTGAAGTTTGGGGCACAGCCTCCTACGTACCCAGACATGCACAAAAGTTCTGGATTTCACCACAGGAAGTAAGACAGTGGCCTTGGGCATCATTAATCATTTTGAAATGATAATTCTTTAAGAAAAAAAAAACAAGAGGGAATAAAAGCAAGGATGCAATCTGAGTTAAGTCATGCCCAATAAAGATCAACCCTGATTCGATGTGAAGACTAAAGAAACATGTTGTCCTGAAAAGCGCTAAGGTGGCAGAGCCTCGGTTTCTTCTTTAATCTCAACTCCAGTAAGTACTATCTGACTTGATGGGGTCAGATAGAAGAGGAGGATTCAGGGTAAGGGTGAAGAAGCTTATTTCTTTTGCTTTCTGGCCCAGAAATGTACACATTGGAAAGGAGACTAACGCCAGAACAATTCTGGGGTTTACTTCCTCTAGGAACTTCATTTCCCCTGTTGAAATTCCAAGAATGCAATCTCCAACACAATCTTGAAGTACTCCATCCCTGCTCCTACTTCTGCATGAAGCCCCCAGCCCATCAGGCACAGCCCAGGGAAAGCGTTAGTTCCGGGATCAACTGCCCCATGCTGTGTGTCCTTATACTGGGAGCAAGACAGAGCCAATCATTCAAATTTGCTTGCCCTTACAGGAAACACTCCCTAATCTAGGCCTTTGAAGTAACACTGTTTTACTAACATAGGAAAAGTGATAACTAGAAAATTAGATCTTCAAGTCCATCTTTCCTGAGAGATTACATTTCCTGTGGGCCTGTACTAAGAGGAAATTCCCTTGTAGAATCAGATTGTTTTTCTGAAATCACTTGGTCTACCAGCAGCAACTCTTGTCAGCCGCCTCTCTGAACCCTTGGCTATGTCCCAGCCTTCACTCATATCTATGGCAACATCTCTGGCTCTGAAGTAAAATTTTAAAAATCATTACCCAAAAAAAAAAAAATCAGGCAAGAAATAGCCTCTCAGGCAGGTACCAGTGGCTCTTGCCTGTAATCCTAGCTACTCAGGAGGCTGGGCTCTGAGGATCAAGATTGGAATCCAGCTCAGACTCTTATCTCCAATAAACTGCTTTTAAAAAAAAAGCCAGAAGTGGCAGAGTACTAACCTTGAGCAAAAGAAGCTTAGGAACAGTGCTCAGGCTCTGAGTTCAAGCCCCAGGATTGATACATGCATACAAAAAATACCAACCTACCCTTTCCTCTTTGCTCTGTGTTGCCTTCTTCTTCCCCACATTTCTATCGTGAATCCTCACATCCTTCTCCATCAGGGGACTGCTGGGTCTTTCAGAGGAGTTCCATTAGTTGTTTTAAAGGGTAAAAATGTCAGAGAAGGGAATCAACTGATTTTCTCTTAGCCTCAATACTGTTTATGTGTTTGTTTTTGTTGTACTTGAGACTAAACTCAGGGTCTCATGCTTGCTTGGCAAGCACCCTATCACTTGAACCAACCCCCTAGGCCTTTTGCTTTTTAGTTTGTTTTTCAGAGAAGAGCTTATGATTGTTTCACAAGGGATGGCTTCAGACTGTGTAGCGGGAACCACAAGTGTGTTCCACCACCTATGGCCAGAGCTTATGTTTTAAACTCAGTTTTGTATATTTTCTTTGAAAATCTCTAAGTCACATTGAAAATCACAGGCACAAAACCTGGATAAGGTAAATAAATAAATCAACAACCAAACAACAGATGTCCACAGAGACTATGGTGTGACATGAGGTGTTAGAGACAAAGTGAGGTAAGACAAGTGACTCTACAGAAGTATGAGAATACCCCAGTGTGGGGAGCCAGAGCCCAAATAAGGCAAGAAATTAGCAGAGCATAGAGAGTGGCAGATCCCAAGCTGGGCAAGGAGGGTGTTCCTAGCTTGGGGTAGCATCAGTGCCCAGAATGAAAAATCTAGCCCAAGAAGAGACAGAAGAGAGTATGTATGGCTCAGGAACATGAGAGAGATGCATAGTGGAGATGATTCCATCCAGAGGGACAGATTGGTAAGTAAAATTTTAAAGATAACAGAAAGGAAAACCAGAATGATCCCTGTGTCTGGCTAGATTGGAACTGAATGTTGACATGATAAATGGTCTCCAATCCACAGGTAAATATAGAACTAATTACAACGGTGTCCTAAGCTGGGCCCTGAGAGAATGATGACACTGTGCCAATGAGCCGCTAGTGTCCAGATACTTACTCACTCCCAAATATTATCTTCTGCTAAAGGAACCCAAGGGACAGTATCCAATGAAGAGAATATCTTGGCATAGAGAAAAAAGGTGAGATCAAACAGGGAGAAATAAGCCACCCACTGGCCAAATCAGTGACAATCTGAGCATCAAAACTTTGAAATACAAATGGGCTATGGTCTGTTGAATAAAAGAAGCAACTATGAGTGAATCCATTCTGAAATAAGAAAACAGAAAGGCTGATGAAGAACAGAATAGTTATACAATTTTGAAGGACCTCTTTCAGAAAATACTTATAGGAGAGAAAAGAGTCAATTTATAGTGGAAAATCCTGGTAGAAAGCATCTTAAGCAACGGAACACAATGAACATCAGCAGTGGCCAACAGTTTGACATTTGATCTACCTTTTAAGACAATGAAAAAATAGAAAATCATTTCTAGATTATTTCTGCCAGGTAGGAAGAATCAAAATCTCATCACAAAGAAGCTTCTTGCAAATCCAAATTCAGGGATATTCTATGCTGGGTGTTGTGGGTCATACCTGTAATCCCAGCAATATGTGAGGCATGATGGATGATGGCGTCTAAGGCCAGACCTAAGAAAAAGCTGGAAATTATTACCAAAAAATAACTGAAGTAAAAAAGGACTAGAGGTGTATGACCAATGTAATAGAGTCCCTACCCCATAAGAATGAAGTCTGAAGTTTCAAATCTCATTCTCTCTCTCTCTCTCTCTCTTTCTTTCTCTCTCTCTCTCTCTCTCTCTCTCTCTCTCTCTCTCTCTCTCTCTCTCTCACACACACACACACACACACACACACACACACAAAACAATGGATGCTTGACACTTCTTTCGAGTGTCAAGGCCATGGAATTGGAGGTGTGGCTTTTGTGGTAGAGCTCCGAGCAGCTCAAGAGAAGACAACATATTCTAGACTAAAGAGGTGATAACAGAACTCAACTCATAATTTCAACCTCAGTCCCTTTCTTAAAAACATCAGTAGGACAAGGGATCAAACTTGAAAACTGAGTCTGAAGACAAGACAGCAATAACCTATTCACTGTGAACTTCATGGTAGTGGTTGGCTTATGGTTATGGAGAAAAATATCCTTGCTTATAGGACATTGCAATGCAATGCAAAGGTAGGATTATTTGACAACCAACTTGTAAAAGAACCAGAGGAAAATATTTTCGGTATCACATTTTCAACTCTTTTTGTAAATTTATCGGTGTTTCCAAACATTTAAAAAAAATTTTATTGGGCTGGGATGTAGCTCAGTGGCAAAGCGCTTGCCTAGCAAGTGCAACGTCCTGGGTTCGATCTCCAGTACCAAAAAAGAAAAGACCAAAAAAATACAGTTAAAAAAAATTATTTAGAAACAAAAAAAGACTGCTAGGTGTGAATACCTGGAAGGGCAGAAAGCATGGAAATTTATTCTCACTTAGAACCAGTTCATCTGAGCACTCAATAAATATTTGTTCAACTGAAATATTTGGAAAACTCTCAGAGATACAAAAGGAACATAATAAGTCTTCCATTAAAGTTTACATAGCTTATTTTCAACTATTTGTAAGGTTAACTATGTGCCAAACATTGGTCTCCCTATTTTGAAAATAACTAGGACATAAGTTCTACAATGTTTCCATCTTACAGAGAAGGGAACTGAAGGAGGGAGATATCATGTGATCTACCTCAAGTGACATAGAGCAGCCCAGACAAGGAGTTGCTGCAAAGTTCACACACTTAGCCATGTTGATGGGCTGCCTCTCTAAGTCCCCACTGGCTGAAAACTTGAATTTTTAATATCTTTTCCACTCAAAATATTTGTATATGTATATGTATATTAGCTATACATATGAATACGGTATATTCCCAATTTATAAAATAATATAAAATAATATTGTTTCATAATGGATAGAGCCAGCCCTAAGAGAAATCTCTCAGAGCTGGCACTCAACTTTAGAGACAGTACTTATCACCCACCATCTTAGGCTTACAGAGAAGTCTGGTCATCCAAGTAGACAGTTAGAACTAAATTATTTCAGGAGAAAAAGGTTCTGAGAGAAGACAAAATTTCACAATTAAGACTCATCAAGCAAACCACAACATTTACATTCCTCTTTATTTGCTAAATATGTTTTGAAAACTAACAGCATCATATAATTTAACGTAGACTGGCTTTGTTTATGTAGAATTTCTGCTTGGAAATAAACTGTATTTTATATGCATAACTCATTATATCAACCGCAGCTTTTATGACCCCATTTTTTAAAAGATTTTTATCTACAATCCCTTGCTCATATTCCTTTCAGTATGTAAACAGGGACAGGACATATATTGAGCTATGGTGGTAGAATTTGTCTTCCACATGGCAAAGAAGATTCCATGGGTCATTGTCTAAGGCTCTAATTTAATTACACCACCTCCCTTTATAGGAAAGAAATGAAGCAATGAATCAAATGTGTCTCCTAAAGGAAGCAGTATTTCTATAGCCCCAGTAAAAGAATGGAAGATGCTCTTTGCATGTGTCACTTTTTCCCTCCTGTGAAAAGTAAGAATATATTGTTGTAGGTCCACTATGGTCTTCAGTGAAAAAGGTCTATGTCAACACCAAGGTGAAACTTTCATTCGACTCCCCATTATAGGGAATGGCTCATAAAGTAAATGCAGTAAATAAATCCTCTTCTTTATAATTCAGCAAGTTGCCTAATAAAACTGCAATAGGCATGACACAATGGGTCCTATTTCATGAGAATGGTTTCGTTCTCCTTATAGCCTCTGATGTTATCACTGAAAAGCATCACAGGTTTCAGGTAGGCTTCGAGCACGTTTCCTGTTGCCAAATAACCACTCTGAGCATTTTCACCTCCAAATGCTATTTAGTCCTAAGAACAAGAGTTTCCATTTGCTATGCCCCATTTCTAAAGGTGTGAACATACAGAGGTAAAATGGGAAAAGAGAGCTTTCGTTCCATGTAAGGACTATTTCTTCTTGCTTAAGTAGAACCGAAACCTTCTGTTTCCTCTAAGGGCTACTTTTTCTTAAGCAAAACTGGAATCGTTTCCTCTACTTCATCATGCCAGTTTCCAACTATAGACACTTCTTGTTCCCTCACTAAATCAATAAGTAAATATACAAAACAAGTTTATAGTTACATAGTTGTCTGTGTACAAATCTCTGTGTGTGTGTGTGTGTGTGTGTGTGTGTGTGTGTGTGTGTGTATGTTTTGCCACCAAATTGCCACTATAAATCCCTTCCAATCACAAAATCACAGTTACTTAAGCCATCAGCACACTGGCTACATTCCCTCACTCTTCTTAGCTCACAATGGCTGACAGTATCCCCTCTGTCCCTCCCAGAGCTTTCTTGTTGCTCAACTCCACTGTCCTACTACTGTGGAGGCATGCAAAGAATTGTGGAATTAGTATCTCTAAGAGTCAACTCCTCAACTCAGGACTAAATGAGTGGGTACCTCTCATGGGATGACTTTGAGGAAGTATTTTCTACCTTTGGTTGCCCAAGCTTCCCCAGTGAGGCTGAGTTCCAGTCAACCTCAGCAGTGGCTAGTTTGATGACACACCCTCCATTGTGTGCTGTCTGCTCCCTTTCCTGGCTCACCTCCCACTCTCCTACAGTGTACTCTAAATGAATACTTGCACTTTCAACCTGGTCCTAGCACACAGACTTCTAGAACATTCAGACTCAGGCAATCCCTCCAAAGAATATAGACAAAAACCAAACACACATGCACAAACAGCTGTCCTGTGTCCTTGGGTGACTACCCCCCCTTCCATGTCTAGCCCCAATTTTCCCCCCATGTTCCATCAAAGTTCAGCATCTCAGTGATAGATTTCTTTCTCCCTCATCCTCAATGTCCCTTACCCAAAAGTTTCACTTTCCCGGTCCTCTATCATCAGAGATGTCTACTGTTTGTGGGCATTGACTTTTTTTGTTGAATTGTCTCTTAGGAGCATTGTACTTGTTCTTCTTTGGTGACTGACAGATATAGCCTGCCATATGTTTATTTCCACTAGGGTCACCCTGCCATCTGGGCGATGGGAGCTTATGCCCCAGGGAGACATCACCATAAGCCAATTTACATTAAGACACAGATTCTAGACAAGCAGTCTAAGCCTGGACACTGAGACGGCTCCAGCTGACAATGCCACTAGACTCTGATTGATTTCACCCACAATACATGGACCTTCCTGTGTCTCAGAGACAGAAGCCGCAACACACTGAGGCTGCGTGACTAATCCAACTGTTTATTCCCTTGCTATACTTATCTTTATTTGATCTGAGGATACCAAGTCCGGGATAATAGGTTCAGGTGTTCCCCATAACCCTATCTGATTCCCTCAGGCTTGGCCTGAAAGGTACCACAGACACTCAGCATTTTCTTATGATGATTCTTCACATTTCTATGTTCATTCACATTTTTTAAGATTAAAAGGTTGCCACTACGCTAAAAGTCAAAGTCTCTTAGCACCAATTTTTTCATTGTTCTTAGTCCTCCTTCACCAGGAACACATTGCAGTAGGTATTTTTTAAATTTTTTTGATCTCCTACTCTACTTTTTACAATGTCCATCTCCTGCCAAAGCCTTTCATTGTTCTCTTATCAAATTCAACCTTTGTCTGACATCTGAAGTTCTGTATTTATCATTATGGTTCCCCCTGTAGTAGGTATTGATTGGATTTTAGGAACCTGATTTCTGTCTGTTCTATGGTCCACAACAAAACTTCTTTTTTTTTCCTCACCTCTTTCTAAAGATGATATTTCACATGGATAGAATCCGTCAGTATTTCTAGTCATCATCTCGCCTTACTATCATCATTCTGTTTACAATGTTATTAAAAATGTCTTTTATGACCCTAAAAGTGAAATGGAGCAGACTGTCCGAGGGACAGCTCCCATGTGCTGAATGGGTTTAGGAACCCTCTCTTTGTAGTGAACAGATGCAGTCTTGTCATGAGGAACCCTGGTGCTGATAAGTGTGAGTCGTGGCTAGCACAACTCTCAATGTCAGTCCCACATCCCTCTGCAGCAGAAATATGAAAAAGTTGCTTGGATGATAGCTTTATACACACAAGCACACAAGCACACACACACACACACACACACACACACACACACACACACACACACACACACACACACTTCATTTCTTTCAATCAAGTTGAAATTTTTCATGAGTTGAACTTTGGTGAGGATCTGCTGTAGGTCTTCAGTAATACATTCCTAGCATTGAGTATTGTGCCGGATATAAAGAAGCATCTCTGTAAATAGTTATTACTTGTTTATCGATCTACATATATACCTGCTTTAATGGGATAGCATCCAGAAAAAAAATAATCCAAAGAAGAATTACTTTATGAAAACCAGTACGTCAAACAAATGTCAAAGTAATGTCTTGGTTTTTGTTTGTTTGTTTTTTGTTTTGCTTTTAAATCAAAGCTTGATGAAGGCATCTCTTCTTCCTAAAAAAAAGGACTGGTTCTTTAAGTCTGAAGCTGATTTAAGTACTTTAAGATGGCTAAGAAGGTATGGTTATATAGTCTTCTTTTTAAGTCTGAAAAGGACAGTTCAGTTCTCTGATGATTTTGTGTGAAGACTCCAATAAATAGGTATGAAAGCATACTGCCCAGGGTAAGATGGGCATGCTCCCATTTAGCTGTATGACAGTAAGAAATAGTGATTCATTTGTTGGCTCAGTTACATAGAAAGCAGGACTATACTGGGTTTGTTTGCTGGCACAATTCTCACGCAGAGTAGGCACTTCATGTAACCTGAATGAATGGATTGGTATATCATATAGGAAATAGCTATGTACTGAATGTTGGTATCTTTTGAAGGCCTAAGAGCTTACTTTTACAGATGGACTTTTCAGAGACAGATTTCTCTGGTTCTAGGACTAAATTGAAAGCCAGATAGAACCCCCAGAAAAAGCCCTGAACTAACAACAGGCGAGCTAGGAGTAGGAAGCCTAAATCGTTTGCCCGGAGTCAGTATGCTCCAAAGACTGATCAACTTGCCTCCAGAGTTCTTTGGAGGATCAGGTTAGAGTTGTTTGCTGAGGGACTTGTTCTGAAATCGCATCCTACCCTGTCTTCCTGTTCTACTCCCTACTGGGAGAATAAAACTAGAATAACAAGATGGATTCTATGCTTGGGATCCATTATATGTGCCACTGCTTAGAAGCACCCTGTTCAACTCTTTCCAAAGAACATGTTTGTGCCCACTTTGTCTTCCAAACTGCCCGTGTCAGCACTCATTCTCCTTTTCTACTTATTCTCCCAAGCCCCTCCACTCACTGTTCCCATGCACGTTGCCATCTTTGAACTCCGATTTATCTTCCGTGATATCTCTTTCCATCATCAAGCTTTGATTACTTGGTCAATGCATCTCAGGATGGGTCTGGGCTTTGACCCCATTCTGTATGTAAAGAAAGATGAAAGAGCCGGGTGCTGGAGGCTCATTCCTGTAATCCTATCTACTGAGGAGGCTGAGATCTGAAGATCATGGTTTAAAGCCAGCCTAGGCAGGAAACTCCATGAGACTCTTACCTCCAATTAACCACCAGAAAACCAGAATTGGTACTGTGGGTCAAGCGGTAGAGTGCTTGCCTTGAGCTGAAGAGCTCTGGGACAGCGCCCAGGCCCAGAGTTCAAGCCCCATGATGACCCCATGACCAACACCACCAACAAAAAAAAAAGATGAAAGACTAAAACTATTCTGTTGAGCGGATGGACAGACTGACAAATAGGGATACCTGTGTAGGAAAGGCAGCATAATCTATGCTGTCCAATGCACAATAAGGATTCAGAATGAGGAAAAATTTACAAAGAGAAAAGAAAATCTAGGAAGGGAGAGCAGAATGTATTAACACAAGTTAATGAGTACTTCAGCTCATTTTTGGAGAGAAGTAAATTCACTTGGGCAAATCCTATCTTCTTCCTCCACATGGATCCCCTTAGGTTGTTTAGTAGAAAGTCCATGCCATGTCGCAAGCTGTACTGTGCCTATTTAGTCATTTGAACTTGTGTGACAATAGTTTCCTTTAAGGATCTCCAGGAAGTCTGTGGTCCTGCTGAGCTCATTTAGAAGACAGGTTGATTTATTCAGTTTAGTGAGACCCTGCAAAGTCCATCTGAATGGAGGTGGAAACAGATCCTAGGATCTGATCTTCCTAAGGTTACTCGGTAAAGTTGTGTAGATCCTTCCTAATTCACTCAGTCTGCTCAAGTTCCAATAGACAACAAGGCTGTAGTGGATTCTATTTTTCTTTATGACTAGCATTCCATATTCTTATCATTACATACTCTTTCACCTTTATGTATGAAACCATGACATTGATAAGGAAGTATGGCTAGCTGGCCTATTGGTCAATGTCTGCTCTTCTGTGTCACCCCACTCCTCTAGTTGGAGTGGGTCTCAGGTCCCAGAATGCTGGACCCATGACAATTAGGTCAGGAATGAGCCTGAAACCTGGGCCAGGCCAGGAACCTGGGCTTGGAGTCAGAGGGGACACAAGGGAATGTCAGTTTCTCAGTCTCCATTGAGTGCTTGAACTGAGAATTGATCTTAAGTTGAGTTTGGAAGGCTCAAGAATTCAAAGGAAAATGAAGGAGATGAGAGAGAGAGATACACACACAGAAAGAGACAGAAACAGAGACAGAGAAAGAGACAGACACAGAGAGACAGAAAGAGCCCTAGGGTAAAGAGTATTTACCTAACCACACTGATCATGCCTGGCTAGAATTCCTGCTCTCAATTTGAGAACATACTTTATATCCTCCTGATATCCACCTTCTTTGTTAAAGTGAATTTGAGTAGTTCTCGTTTCAGAAAGGAAAAAATAAAGTGAAAGAACAGAACTCCTATTTAAGATAAGAACCTGAATGTATTGGTCCTGGTTGGAGATTAAAAACCACTTCAAAAATACAGGAGCACTCAGTTGACTAGAGATTAGTATTTTCTTAGTATCACACTGTTAAATTTTTTTGTGGATCAGGAAAAAGATTACCTATACCTAACCCAAATTGTGGAACATCTTGTCATTTGAAATTTTCTTAAAGAACTGAATTCTTGAATGTCTAGACAACACAACCCAGTCATGTAGACTCTCATATCAACATACCTGGTGGTCATTGTAGTACTATGGCAGTAGCTGAGCAAGCCATAGAGCCTAAAACACTGCAGAAGAATGGAGAAATATGCTTATCTTCCATGAGAGTTAGCATCAGTTTCAGAACAAACTTAGCAGTGCCAAGAATAACTGATTATTCTCCTTGTGATGGAATGTACTTTCCAGCAAAACTGAATCCTTCCCACCGGTACTGAATTACCATATCGACGTGGTTTAGTTATTCTCATGCCAACGTGAGTGTTGGCCTAATTATTCAGGTGTCAACATGGGAACTGAATCAGTTTCTCTTCCAAAAGTGAAAATAGGGCCACACTGATAAACAAGATACCCTCTACTGCCAAGTGTCACCCGCTACCTTCCCATTTCCCTAGCTTCACACACGAGACTACTAACCAATGCCATGTGAGCTGGAAATGCTTTCTCTCCTGGAATTTGATGTCACATTTCACACATACATTTTAGCTGGTTGCCAGCCTTTGGCAATTTCCAAGTTTCCCACAGATTAATGAAAAAATCCAGCTGTTTCCAACTAGTTGGAACAGAGCAATATGTGATAAAAATGAGAAGAGTGGGGAATCTTTATCCAATTTCTCCAGCAGCCAGAGAGATTTGGAACACATTGGGAAGATAAATTACAGGCTTGATTGTGCAAACATTAAAAAGAAGAAGAAAGAAAGAGAGAAAGAGAGAAAGAGAGAAAGAAAGAAAGAGAGAAAGAGAGAAAGAAAGAAAGAAAGAGAGAAAGAAAGAGAGAAAAAAGAAAGAGAGAGAGAAAGAAAGAAAGAAAGCCAGCCTTGTATTGGATTTCTGAGATTGCCTTTTATTTACCAAACACAAGAAGTTATTCTTTGATTAATCAAGTATGAGCTCATCTCTGCCTTCTCAATCCAGCCTGGGAGTCACGTTGGTAAAGGGCAAGCAGCCCAGGCTTCTGTGAAAGACACTTGGACATCTTGGTCACCATTTGGAAATGGAACTCAGGGCAATAGTTAAATGGCGCTATTCCAAAGATCAACATTCCTCCAACTTTCTTTGCTGAAGGACAATTTTGTTTGCTAATTTAAAATCTTTCACAGTCCTTCAATAATTCATTCTCAATTAGATCCCTACATGGCAACAAATAAACAAATAAATCCAAGCCTCACACTCTTGTTGTTTTTATTTATTCCTTTAAGTAGTTTTATAAAGGGGTTTCAATTCAACATGTCAGTTCATGAGTATAATGCATCTTTTTTTTTTTTTTGGTCCGGTCGTGGGGCCTGAACTCTGGGCCTGAGCACTGTCCCTCAGCTCTTCAGCTCAAGGCTAGCGCTCTACCACTTGAGCCACAGCGCCACTTCCGGCTTTTTTCTTTTTGCTTATGTGGTGCTGAGGAATCAAACCCAGGGCCTCATGCATGCAAGGCAAGCACTCTACCACTGAGCCACCTTCCCCTATAATGTATCTTGATTGATATTACCCCTTCCATTGTTGTCCCCTAACTCTCCCAACCCTACCCATCTCAAGTTACCTAGTCCCATTTTCACATATGTACATTGAATATTAATGACTACGTTCATTCACCCTTCCTTTCTCCATTTGTCTATACACTTCACACTCTTTTTATTTTATTTTATTTTTTATTATTATTACAAAGGTGATATACAGAGGAGTTACAGTTATATATGCCAGGTAAAAAGTATATTTCTTTTTGAACAATGACACCTCTTTCCTCATTCTCTCCTAGTTTTGCCTTTCCAACGCCCCCCAAGCTGTATAGCTCATTTTCAAAAGTGACTACCACTGCTGCATTTGTTTCCCCTTTGTCCCACCATTTCTTGGCTTCCCCTTACCCTCCTCAGAACAAATAAACTTACACACGAGATGAAAGGTACAAAAATCAAAAACAGTGACAAAGGGGAAAACAAACCAAAAAAAGCACAATAACAATAAAAATACCCTCTTGTCTCAATTTCTGGATGTTCATTCTGATAAACATTAATGCTCATATGCACATAGCTATTGAGTCTTTGTGATCCTCGCCTAAGACTATCCTCCTTTGGTCTCATTGTGTGAATGTTTAGAGTCCTGTACCATTTATCATGTCCAAGGATCAGTTTTTGTCTTACATGCTATAGTCTTTATAATCATAGACCTAAATGCAAAGTCTAAAATAAACAAAAAACTCTTATAAGATTTTCAATGGCACCATGATTTATACAAAGAAAAACTGGCAAATAGGAATTCAAAATAAAGAACTTCTATATGAAGACAGTGAAATACAGGGAATGAAAGACAAGACAGATTGGGAGAGACTATTTGCAAATGCACGTATCTGATAAAGGACTTGTATCCAAATACCAAAAGAACACCCTCAATTTAATGACAGGGAAACAAGCTAGTTTTATATAACTAATATATTATGTATTATATATTATATACAACATATTTTATAGTGTACATATTATGTAATATATTATTATATGCATTATATAACATAGATATTGTATAGTGAAATACAATTATATAGTTAAATAATATATTATCTATAATATAAAAGTAATATATATGCAAAACATTTGAACAGACTTCATCGAGATATACAGATAGTAGATAATCACATAAAAAGATGATCACTATACAAATATAAATTCAAACTATAGCCAAATACAAGTCAAATGCAAAGTAGAAGCATAATGAAAGCCACTGCACACCGATTACAAATGCTGACATGTTTTAGACTGCTCTATCAATGCTGGCAGGCACAAGGAGCAGCTGGAAGCCTGGTACATTGCTAGCTGGAATGAGAGATGCTACAGCCACTTTGACAAACAGCTTTGGCAGTTTCTTACAAATTTAGACATAGACTTGTCATATGATCTAGCAGTCCCCTACTGGGGTATTTATTCCAGTGAAATAAAAGCTTATGTTCATATAAAAACAATGTACGCCAATGTTTATAGCAGCTTTTTTCATAACTGCTCCAAACTGGAAATAAACCAAATGTGCCTCAACTGGGGAATCGATTAAAACAAATAAGCTAGAGCACATGCATGGAATACTATTCAGTAGTAAATAGGTAAATCCTTGTACTTGCATGATACCACCATTTTTCTATAATATCTCTGGAATGAAACTACATTCCATTATCTGACAGAGCCTCACTGTCTTAGGGACCCACAAGCCACAGGAAAAATGTCCCTCTACTTCCTGCTCCTCCTTGCGTGATGACTATATTGGATTAAGAAGAATTGGAATCATGTATCCATCCACTCAGTTCTCTCTCAAAAAAATGGTTGCCTTAATAAGGACTCAAAAATAATGGGATTAAAGATTCAATGTGCATCGGCATAGACTATGTTCATATGCAGTCAGCTCTTAAAAAAAAAAAAAAAAAAAAAAAACAGTGCCTCAGTGGCTTAGCATTAGGTTTTTGTCTTCTCATGAGAGTTCAAAAGTTGCCAGTGACATCTTTGGGTCATCCCATCTTTCCACCTGGCCATCGCCTGGTGGCAGGAAGATGGCTACCACAATGAGACCTGCCTGTCAGCCAGTAAGGAACCTGGAAGATGTACTATAGTCCTGTATTCCAGGCTACCCCCACCCTTGCTCTCCTTGACTAATAAAACTCATGTCCAGCTTCAACAACAGAAGGCCTGTAGATGGAGAGGGAAAACAGAATATCAAAGAGAAATACATCCCAAACATGTTAAGGCATTTAACATCCCTGAACTTAAACCCCTCACCTGAAGTATAAACTGGCATGCTTATGCCAACTGTGTACCTTTATTTTGGAAAGTGAACAAGATAGTACTTGGCAAGTGTTTGTTATAGACACACACACACACACACACACACACACACACACACACACACACACACACACACCTGTTCTGTAGAAAGTAGTCACTAAATAATGGCTGTCATTAGAAATGGAAAACAATTGAATATTCTAGAGTTTGGAAAAGGGAAAACTTTTGGTCTGTTGGAAC
Organism: Dipodomys merriami; assembly: GCF_024711535.1. NCBI lineage: Eukaryota > Metazoa > Chordata > Mammalia > Rodentia > Heteromyidae > Dipodomys > Dipodomys merriami. The sequence goes on from NW_027203382.1 coordinate 29,923,849, forward strand.
CATCTGGAAAAGCTGGACTGTAGGAGCCGGATATGACCTAGGCTTGAAAGGATGGTTGGAATTGAATAGAGGAGAAGAGGTGGGAAGGCATTCAAGTGGAACATGCAGCAGGAGGGGAAGGCTCAGGTTAGAGCAGGGGCTGTATTCCTGCTGTGGGGGGTAGAAACTGCTGATCACCAGCACCTGCTTCATGCTAAACCGAGACCTGTATCTCATCTAGGCTCCCTGGGAGCCTTCCCCTTGGGAAGTGGGATATTAGTCAAGATTCTCCAGGGAAACAGAACCAACAGGATATGGTGTTCGTAGGCTGCAGCTGATGATCTGTTGCACAGTGTAATCCACAGAAATTTATTTTCTCCATGTTGGAGGCTGGAAGTCAGAGATTAGACTGATAGTATGGCTGTGCTCTGGTTTGTAGTCATCCATCTTCTCCCTGTGTCCTCTCTCTCTCTCCTCCGCTTATACCAATTTCATCATGAGAGCCCCAACCTCATTACCCAATCTACACCTAATTGCTCCCAAAGCCTACACCAAATACTTTTGCATGGGGAGTTCAGGGCTTTAACATGCAACTCTTGAGAGGATATAGACATTCAGTCCCTAACAGATGTGTACATACACAGGAAGAGATTTATTTTAAGCAAATGACTTACAAGATAATGGCAAGTTCAATAGTTGATGGGAGGAGCAGCAGGCTGGAGACTCAAGAAGGAGCGCAGTGTGAGTGCAAGGCAGTCTACTGGGACCAAGGAGAGCCAGAATTGCAGATGAAGGATGAAGGCTAAAGCCTGAAGCTATCTGTTGGAGAATTCCCTCTTGCTCCCCCTTTAGTTCTAGTCAACCTCCCACTTATTGGCCAATCATAATCCCCTATATGATAGAGTTCTATACTCAAAGTCAAGATTTAAATGTAAATCTCATCCATGAACCCTTTCACAGAAAGACCCAGAAAAACTTTTGAAAACCAAGGCCCAGTTAAACTGACACAGAAAATTAGTTACCTATACACAGGTGGGATTTTATGTTGGTTATTAAATGAAGAAACAGGCTCAGAAAGATCAAGCAACTTGCCAACCAGGTGGACAACTTAGGTAAAAATGAAAGCAAAGTCTGTCTGAAGCCACGTGGAGTTTTTTGTTTGTTCTTTGGTTGGTTGGTTGGTTTTGTTTTATTTTTTGGGTGGGGGCTTGAACTCAGGGCCTCATATTCTCATTTAGTTTTTTCACTCAAAGATGACTACCACTTGAGCCACAACTCCACTTCCAGCTTTTTGCTGCTTAACTGGAGAGAAGAGTCATAAACTTTCCTTCCTGGGCTAGCTTCAACTCATGAGTTAGAACTGCAGGTGTGAGTCACTAGCATTCAGCAGCATTCACATTTTTTCATATGTGTTTTGCTGTATCTACAGAGCAATCACCTTAATAAGACATTAATAGCCCAGAGAAGGACTTGCACTAGCACATGCCTGTGTGTCAGCTATAGCAATCAATGCACCTGGCTACAGATGCTCTATATCCAGTTCAGGGGTGAGTGTAGGGGGATGGATGGATGGTTACTGAGTAATTTTGGCTGCAGAAAAGAAACTGGCCATTTAAACTAAAATTTCTAACTAATTAATATTAAATAAATGGAGGATTTATTTAATAATAACTAAATAGTGACATTTAATAATAAATATTCAATAACAAATAATATTAAACAATAATAAATATTTAATTTATTTAATAACTAAATGTTTAGTTCTTCCATTTCACCAGCCACATTTCAAGTGCTTCAGCAGGCACATGTCAAATGCTATGTAGTCAGTTAGTGGCTGTGTATTCAACCACACAGCTATCCCAGAGAGTTCTATTGAACAGCACTACTTCAGAGAGGCTCTGCTGATCCTCCCATCGAAGACGCTTTCATGGATGACTCTGTGATCATGTACCTTGGGCCTTAGGGATGGATTATGGGAAAACATGTACCTAGAAACCTGACCAATTTCCCATTGGCCAAGGCCTTTCTTATACAGCAAGAATCAGTGGGTCCGGGTCCACTGGTGTATGTTCTGGCTTCATAGAGGAAGACTAACTGCTTGATCCTCTGGATCTCTCCACCAACCAAAGGTGCCATTGACATTTGGCTTCATCCAAACTATAACCATGTAACAAGCTCCAGATGCACACATAGATTTAAAGTCCTGTCAATAAGGAAATAAAGCCCTGAAATGAAACACTTGGTGTTCAATTTGACTAAAGTGTCAAATTCACAGTGTATTAGCTCAATAAAACATGAATGTTATGAGCCAATTTTCAGATTGAAGCCTCTAGAGCATGTGTGTAGAGGCAGGGGTTTAAGGTGAAGCTAACAGCTGAGTTAAAGAACAGTCTTCAAAACAAAGATTTTATGGTAATAATTATCATCAATGGACTCAAACTGTGATTTGTGATTAACATGTTACCACATAAAATTTTTTCCTATGTTGGGTGATAAAACAAAATTGCTGCTAAACCACAATTTCTGTGAAGAATAAAGACAGGGAGATTGCAAGAAAAATTGGAGCTATCAGAAAATATGAGCTTTCCCATAGACTGTGATGTTACCTTCCAGGATTTTCTGGCAGGGCTGGCTAACATGCACAAGGCTACAAATGACCAATCATGGTGAAAAGTGAAACCTGGTAAGGTTTGGGGTTGTGGAAACAGTTCCAAAAGCAGTAACAGTCTTATAAAATGTTTGACTTGAGATAAGAATGATAGTTAAGAACAAAACAAAACTTGCCTTTTCTGTCCATAATAATCCTACTAATGCTTTTCCTTTGACACCAATTTCATCTCTCCCCTCCAGCTTAAAATACAAATGTGGGAAGGTAGAGTATCTGTAATTTTCCTTGTCCTACACAAAGCACATCAAAGCCTGGACATTATATATCAGACAAACAGAGAAAACTAGAAGAGGTAGAGAGAAAGCAGAATTGTTAGGAATTGTTAGAAGGCTCAAGAAATAAATGGTGGGAGGTTTCCTGATTATCTTTCTGCCTCATTCATCCTAGAATAGATGCTGAAGAAGCTGCAATCACACCTGTACACCTAGCTACTCAAAAGGCTGAGATCTGATGATCACAGTTCGGAGCCAGCCCAAGCAAAAAACTGTAAAATTCTTATCTCCAATTAACCAGGAGCAAGCCAAAACATGGAGGTATGGCTTGAGGGAAAAAGTCAAGTGATGATGTAAGAGCATGAGTTCAAGCCCCAATACCAACACACACACACACACACACACACACACACACACACACACACACACACACCATTTATTTTGTTCCTATCATGTTTTTCTTTCTTTCTTTTCTAGTTTGCCAGTCTAGATGCTTGAACAGTGGGCCTAGGCGCTATCTCTGAGCTCTTTTTGCTCTTAGCTAGCACTCTACCACTTAAGCAACCTAACACTTCTGGCTTTTTCTGTGATTTAATTGGAGATAAGAGTCTCACAGACTTTCCTGCCTGGGCTGGTTTCCAACCATCATCCTTAGATCTCAGCCTCTTGAGATAATAGGATAATAGGCATAAGCCACCAGTGCCCTGCTACCTTTCATATTTCATTATTTTCATTTAACAATTTAGAACCTTTGGAAACCAGTAAATATGACTAGAAAAAATTGCCGACTCTCCTCCTTTCCCACCCCAACTTTGATATTTGCAAGCTCAGATCCTGCTCCAGCTGTCATTCCAGGACAAATTGTCAAGCATCAAATTGTATCTTGTGCCCAGAACAACAACAACAATGAGAGAGAGAGGGAGAGAGAGAGAGAGAGAGAGATCATTATTTTATCATCAACCAAACAATGCCTGTTCCTTTAAATCAATATTTCTAGATAAGAATCTCACAGACTTTCCTGCCTGGGCTGGAGATCCAGACAGATTGGTGGTAATAAGAAAGTAAGAATTATTTAGAAACGAACACTCTTCATTTTCCTCATCTCCTACTGCCTAGAACCAATCTATGCTGTCCTTAGGGAAAAAACATGATGGGCCATCAAAATTGTTTCTTCATGACTTTGGCAACTGGATGCAAGACCTAGAGAGAAAGTAGCATGCTGAAAGAGCATCTGCTTTCTCAAAAATGTATTTGTGGGCTTTCCTAACATGACTGCCTCAAAGTCAAGTGCATTTAAGACAGCAGGAACTCATTGTAATGTTTTAAACTTGTCATTCAGCCTCATGGCCTTGGAACTGGAATCTCATCCCAATCACCTCCCTCCTCCTCTTCCTAGCTACATGCCAAATATCCTCCTGAGGAGAGAAGGGGGTAAAAGTGGTGTAACATCTAATGAAGAGAGATTTTTATAAACTACCTTCAAAGACATTTATGAGATATAACATCCCTGAGTCCACATGGATGAATTACATGGATAAATATAAAAATGGCTATTAGATTTCCATTCAAATTCATACACATGGGTTCAATACTAATAATTAAGGAAGGAAAACTGGCAAAATACAAGGCAAGTGTAGCCAAACCCCAAATGCTTGAAAAATAAGTCAAGACTTTCTGAACAGAGCACATACAACTGGCTATGCCATCCCCAAGTGAGATGAAACTGAGAAACTGAAACTAACTCCACTTAAAGACTCTCTCTGTCCAACAGATGCTATAACTCCTGTCTGCCAAGCAGCCTGGAAGACCCACATCTTTGTTCCAGGCCAAGCACAAAGCATGGGTCTCCACACTGCCCCCATACCATCCAGACTCTATGCTCAGATACCACAAGTGCAGACTGGGATTGCCTCTAACTTCCAGTCAAATGGCACCTTCAGGGAGAAACCATACTTTCTTATGATTCTAATTTGCATACCTTTTGTTCCTGGGAAAGGTGCATTACAATACTTTGGAGTCAAAATAATTATCATCAACCCTGTAGGGTCTTAGTTTTGTACTTATCCTGATGGGCAGTTCCTTGGGTGACATTGCAAGACCTAAGATAATTGGGAGATATGATTGAAGTCCATAACTGCCACCAAACCAACATAACAAAGCTGAAAAGAGAGCTTGGGTACACAGGCCACAACTGCCTGACAGAGACATGACACTTGACAGAGAATGTAGAGGGTGATTGTGATTTCTTATATAAGATGACACAGTGTGTAAAAGAATTTCATCCACATTTGATGTTCATGGGAACTTTGAGTAAATAGTGCATTCTCTCAGTAACTCAGTAGAGGGACCAATGAAGAGGAAATCAGGACTAGGAGCCAAAGATTCCAAGCTCAGTGTTCTGTTGATCTCATCACAGATGAGCAAAGCCATTCCCAGAGCTTAGCAGCTGAACGGACGCCTCGTGCACATTAGTGTTTTAAACACAAAATCATAGGAGAGCACTTCTGCTCTGATTCAAGTTGCTCAGCAGGAGCAGCTCATTCTTGTGAGTGCATTAGCATTTTCATTTCTGGACAACATGAGCCCCACAGTCTGTGTGGAGAACTTAAGAGTCTTCTATGTTTTTCCACTGTGGAAGATTATAAATACTCCACAGCCATCAAAACTATCTCTGAAAAAATGTCTATTAAAATGAATCTTAAGGAACCATGATTCCTGTTTAGCTGAGACTTTATTGCACTTTTAAAGACAAACAAACAAAATCAGGATCTGAAGTTTTAAAGAACTCAAAGTATTTTCTTTAACAAAAAAATCTTCTAATTAAAACCTATATCAAGAAATTAAGAAATCACTATATATGTGCATATTTAGAAGTTAGATTTTTTCTGTTCTATGATGATGTGAAGATAAGACTACAACTTGGTAAAGAAGCGTGCTTTGTTTCATACTAAATGAATATAATTGTTCTCCAGAACTTATTTGAATGAGGAATACTCTAACCTAACTTTCATCCAAAAGCCAAGCCAACAAGAGGTGTTTAGGTGTTTAAGTGTGTACATGTGTGTTATCTATAATAATACTTTAACTTTCCTTCACTGTTACATAATTGGGAAATATTCTATTGAAACTATAAAGTCAAATGTTGAACATGAAGCAGAACTATATTACAAATGCAGTCATCAGCAAAACTCTTGAGAACACAAGCTCCAGTGAGGTTTTCAGCTTATTAATATATTTTTATGACAGAGTAACAGACCCAGTAGGTTGAAAAGAAGCAAATGGCATGATATACCTTGATTCAAGAAAGATTTTTTTTACATGCTTTTTTTGTAACAAGAGAGTGACTAATGGTCAAACTATTCAGAACACAAAACTACTTGGCTAATGGATAGGATTATATCCAGGAATAGCTATGAATTGACCAATGTCAGCAGATCAGAGATATTATACATTTTATCTATAGCACAAGGATTTTGCATGAAAGCATGCTCACTGTGAGAACATCAATCGCCTCAGTAGTGAGAGAAACCAATGCCTTAGAAATCCAGAGAAAGCCCCTTCTGTGTTTCAAAGGCTTCCTGGGAAAGTAACAAAGAAGAAGGGAAGAAGATGGGGAGGATTAAGCTAGAGCAGTAGATAGTAGATAAGGAAAGGAGATGAGTTGAGCAAGGAAAGAATTATGCAGAAAGACAAAAAAAAAAAGAATAAAGAGAAAAAGAACTTTTGGATCACAATAGAGTACAACTTAAACACAAGTCAATGCTCCACCACAAAGGTCAAAGGCCTCTTGGCTCATTTATTGTCAAATAAATATCCGTTTCTATCACAAAAAAAAAGGAATAAGGTCATTATATTATCTTCTTAGTTGCAGATAAGAGTCACATGGACTTTCCTACCTGGGCTGGCTTTAAACCAGGATTTTTCTATCTCAGGTTCTTTAGTAGCTAGGATAATAGTTGTGAGCCACCAGTGCCTGGCTGATTATCATAGAATTTTAAAGTTGAGCACAGGGCTATCCATTTTTTTTAAACTTCTCCTATCCCCATATGTATGTGGTATTCATAGTAGACAGTACTTAGGTGCCTTTTTCATGATCTTACTTGGAAATTACAAAAGAAATGTTGATAACTCCATGTTGGTCTCCAAAATCATTTCAAAAATTATGTTGGTCAGTGAAATCCAAAACTCTAGAAACTACTGGCTGGCCTAGTCCTTTCCTTTGTCCTTTGTAACTAAGTAAATTAGTCCAATGTATCTAAGTCCACTCAGTTTGAAAGTTCCCTGGCAATTCAGACAAAAATTCAGCCTGTGATGTCTGGCAGGTTAAGGTTTACCTTAGACTTGGTGCCAAGTGACCCACTTGCCTGGTGTTTTCGCTGGATGGAAGAGGAAGGTGCATGCCAGTTGTGTCTGAAGACCAGGGCTCACACATGATTGTGCAGGGAAGACATCAGCTCACAACCCGAATCAGAAACCATCAAATTAAAACAAGGAGACGCCTGGCCCAAAGAGGAAACAGCAGGAAATGATTATTTAGGATTAAGATTCTTGTTTCTAGACATGTGTGGTAAAATATTGTCTGGATCAATTTTATTTGCTTCCTTTGATGACGCCAAATTAACTTAAGCCAACTTAGAAGAACTGCTGGTTATGTGCACGGATGTCACATATTCTAAAATATTCACCCTGGAGGCTTTGTTAGTTAAAACAATTTTATTATACCTTTGATAATTAAGAATCTCTATAATAATTTCATTAGGAATTACACCTTGGTAGGTCCTAAACTACTCAGTTTATAGGAACTTCAAAGAGAAAAGTCCTGTTCTATTCCAGGTCATTGGCTCAAATCAGACAAAGAAGAAAAGCATTGACCTGGAGAGTCTCCTGTAGCATTGCTTTCCCGGGAGCACTGGGTATCTGTATTTCCCCATCAGGACAGAGGCAGAGAGCTGCACTCACAGAAGGAAAAACCTTTATAGAAAATACTTACTTTTATGTATCAACCTAACTTGGCTAAGGAATGCCCAGATAGTTGGTTTCAAAAAAAAAGTTATTTCTGTATGTGTTTGTGAGAGTTTTCCTAGACAAGATTAGCATTTGAGTCTGTAGACCAAGCAGAAAAGATTTTGCTCACTTAGCATGGGCAGATACCATCCAAACTGTGACGGACCTGAGTAAAACCAAAAGGCAAAGGAAGGAAGGATTTGTTCTCACTGTTCCAATCATGACATCCACCTGTAATCCTGTTCTCAGACCTCTGAGCTCAGACTGAATACCAGACCCTGGCTCTCAGGCTAGATCTGTATCATCAGGCTGTCAGCTTGCCAATGGCAGATCTCAGTCTCCAAAATCAAAGCAAATCCCGCACAATACATCTATTTCTATATGTCTGTATGTATCCTAGTCATTCTATTTCTCTTGGGAAACCTTAACATAAATCTTCAATCCAATGACTTGCATTCAGGCAGAATCAGGCAAAAATCACAAGATAACTTCCTTCACATAAACACATGTTCTTTGTCTGTCTTCCTTTCTTTCCTTTCCTTTCCTTTCTTTTCCTTTCCTTTTCTTTCCTTTCTTTTCTTTCTTTCTTTCTTTCTTTCTTTCTTTCTTTCTTTCTTTCTTTTCTTCCTTCCTTCCTTCCTTTCTTTTTTTCCTCCTTCCTTCCCTCCTATCCTTCCTTCCTTCCATTCTTTCACTCATTATTCATTTATTTATTTGCCAGTACTAGTATATAGAGCCGCACACTTGCTCAGCTTTCCTGCCTGGCTGGTACTCTACCACTTGAGCCATAACCAGGCTCTTGCTGGTTATTTTGGAGGAAGAGTCTCAAGTACTATTCTGAGGCTGGCATCAAACCTTGATCTTATAGATCTTAGCCTTCTAAGTGCCTATGATTACAAGCACTGACCATATATGTGCTTTAATTACATATCTTTTGTATTTTCGCTTTATTTATAAAAAGGTCCTGGCCCAAAACACACATTGGACTACTACAAGTACACACATAAAAGATGTCAATCATACACACTAGTTGAGTGATTAGCAGGTGCAGATGCTATGTTGCTACACTACATCACCCACTAACAAGGTACCATCAAGACATAATGAGCCCAACCCAGACAAAGGGACTCTGTAATGCCCAGCTGTACCACTCACTAGCTGTGTGACCTCAGCCAGTTCTTTTCCTCTCCGGGCCTTTGCTTTCTCATCTATAAAAAGACAGAAACAGAACACTGGCAGTGTTAAGTTCCCTTGCAGGCTTCACATTCAAGGTCCTGTACAAGTACAAATAACTTAATAACCACCAGCAGCAAAACCAAGCCCATGCATCCCAGCCCCAGGCTGAGCCAGAATCTGTGGCTGACCGTAGCCAAACTTAGACTTTAATGTGGGGTTCTTTTTACAGTTAGTCTTGGAATCTACTCAAAAGCCAAAAGGATCTTAGATTCCATTCCTTAAATCAGTCCAGCCACCATTTGCCAAATGCAAAAGACAGACCTTATAGGCCTTAGGGAGAGAAAAGGAGATGGGACCAGCAGTCAGAACAACAGAGGCCTAAGGATGGGGGACCCTGGTGGCAAGCTTGGAGAAGCCAGTCAATTACATGGCTGATTTCAGAGCAGACCTGCTACCAGCTTGCTTTCAGGCACCGAGAGGCAACCTCTGTACCTGCCATTCAAAGTGAGAACGCAGGCCTTTGTATCCATCTTCCCACCATGCTGACTGGTTTTCCCAAACAGGAAGACTTGCTCCCTGAATGGAAAAAAAAAGCAGTTCTTTGAACAATGTAACACAGCTTGAGGGCTTGCCTGGGGTGAATGGGAATTAAAATAATCAAAACCAATGGTAATAATGTGCTCAAAAAGCAGTTCTGAAATGCAGATTACCCACTCAGTAGTCAACTCATTAATGACATTAGACCATATGAAACACAAACAGGAGGAAAAACAATCTAAGCCAATTATACTGATTATGCTTCTGACATCAAAAGGTATAGCAGATGAAGCTAAATTTCCATATATTAATATTTAAGCCAGAGCAGAATATGAAGAGTTGAATTTAATGAAGACCCACTAGATTTCAGTACAGATAGATAAAAACTCTAATCAAGCAAAAAAAAACAATTTTCCAAATGATAATTAACAGTAATCATGTTCTTTAAGTGTAGGATATTATGAAGTACAAACTGGAATATTTTTTTAAAAGATGCAAAAAAGAAAGCAGAATTGCATGTACCATCACAGCAAACATCATAAACAGCATATTTCTGAGTAACCCTTTGGGATCTTATCAATAACTGTATCTCCAATCAAGAAAACAATTCTGTGGTTCTGTGTATCACTGATATGATGTGGATATTCATCACAGAAAGATGATTTGGACAAGGTAGTATATCTTCTATCAGAGAGGAGAAATGAAGAGGGAAGGGAAAGGTATAAGGGATGAGAATAGGAATTTGAATTAACAGCTCTTAAGATATGTTTTCTTTTTTTTCTTTTTCTCTCTCTCTTTTTTTTTTTTTTTGTCATGAGACTTTACCTTGGCGCCTGGGTGTTGTCCCTGAGCTCTTTTGCTCAACATTAGCACTCTAACATTTTATGCTACAGTTCCACTTCTGGTTTTTGAATGGTTAATTAGAGATAAGAGTTTCATGGAGACTTTCTGCCAAGGCTAGCTTCAAATCGTGATCCTCAGATCTCAGCCTCCTAAGTAACTAGGATTACAGGTGTGAGCCACCAACACCCAGCTAGCTCTTCTTTCTATGTCTCAGTTTGTAAGATTGCTTTACAAATAACAATTCACACTGGACAAGACAGAATTCCTGCCAGGTGAGCAATTTTTAAAAAAAGAAGGTGAGGTCCATTTACTACCTGTATTTCTGCTTGGAGTTGCATAGACTGTGGGAAATGGCTAATTAAAACAATGTCATACTGTTCAGAAAGGCCACCTACACACACAAGCCCCATCCACAAAGTATTTAACACTCTGGAGATACAAAAGACTTTGTAAGAACAAAGTAAGGTTGATATACAGCACAGTACCACTGAACATAACACAATTCTATCATGGGACTGGCATTTCTATTAGTCAACTTGTCAATCAAATTACAAGAAGGAAAGTTTCATTTTGGCTCACCATTTCAGAGGTTTCAGTCCATGATTGATCAGCTCAGTTGCTTCTAGACTTCATGCAGTCTTGAAGGGAAGGGTGTAGCAAATTCTGATGCATGTAGCAAAGTAAAACTATTTCCTTCCTGGCCAGGAAGTAAAAGAGGAGGAGGAAAGGGTTTGGGTCACACACTTCTTCAAGGGCATGCCTCCAATGATCTGAAGACCTCTCACTAGGCCCCACCTCTTAAAGGTCCATTGTTTGCCAATAGTACAACTGGAGACTAAGTCTTTAACACCCAAGGGTTTTTGCAGGAAAGTCCAAATCTAGATGATAGCATCATAGATTTCATTATGCCTTCTGGCTCTTCAGTAACATTGACCATATTCTGTTACCTGTCTTTCAGATGCTTCAGGTAAACTGAAAACTGAGTCTAGTTAAGAAATGAGAACCAGTTTAGAAAAACAACTCTGGTATGTGATGAATATTTAATTCTTGACTTTTTTTCTTGGCAGTAGTGAAGTTTGACTCACGACTTCACACTTGCTAGACAGGCACTTTACCATTAAGTCTTTTTTTTTGGAGGGGTACATTGGGGACACTGATTATTCTTGATATAGGGCCTGAATTTCTTCCCAGGCAAGCACCTGAACTGTTATCTGTTTAGTTTAGATTTGTTGTCATAGGTAGGATGACAGGCACATGCCACCACCCAGAGCTATGGGTTGAGAAGGAATCTTTAAAAAAGTTTTCTACCCAAGTTGGCCTCAAATCAATCTTCCCTTTCACAACCACCCAAGTATCTAGGATTACAGTCATAAGCCACCCCATCCCAGCTTAATTCTTGATTTTTTTAATTGAAATTATCACACCAATGACATTCTCTTGCTATAATGTTTGATGACAAAAATTTTTAATGACAAATTTAATTGTTGATCATCAACCCCCACTACACCACCAACAATACACTTAATGAAAAAATCCAAGTTAAGTTTAGCAACTTTTAAAAATAAAAATAAAAATGTCAAGTTAATTCATATAATACCTGGCTGCCTTTCAGTTACCTCTTGTACCTTAGGTAGAAAACTTTGACACAAAAACCTTTGTACTGGAAGTCTGGTGAAACTATGAATCTGCCAATAACACTGAACTGCTGGTTTTAAAATGGTTAAGATGGTAAAATTTATACCATGTATATTTTTTCACAATGAAAAATTGGAAAGTAATTTGTGAAAAATTATATCCTAGGCTGGGAAGAGGACAGAAAAAAAAAACAGCTGTGGTAAAAAAAAAAAAGAAGTAAATGGCTATACAAGACATGAATAAGGGAATCTTTCTACCATCTCCACAGGGCTCGTGTGTTCTAGCATATTTCTACCTCTTCTTTTTGTTCTTTCTTAAAAAAAAAAAAAAGTGGTACTGGAGGGTCTCACATTTGCTAGACAGGTGCTCCTCCAGCACTTTTTGCTCTGGTAAGTTTTGACATAGGGTCTCACTTTTTTCTTGGGTCACCCTGGATCATGATTCTCCTTTTTATCCTTTCTCTTGTAGATGAGATGGCATGTACATACTAGCAGTCCCAGCTATTAGTTGACGTGAGGTCTCTGGAAATTTTACCAGGGCTGGCCTCAAACTACAATCCTCCTCCTAACTCCCTCTCCAGTAGTTATGATTACAGGCGCAAACCGTCAGCTCTTTCTCTTTTGTTCCCTTTTTTCCTTTACTCTTCTTCTTCTCCCTCATTTCTTTTCCTTTATATCTTTTCTTTTGTCACCTTTACTTTTTTCCAGAAAAAAAAAACAATAGGACCGACTAACTTCACAATAAAAGCAGATTTTCAAACAACTACACTGTACTGCCCTGAACACCTTCTGAACCATGTTATCCGGATATCTTTCAGAGAATGAGTGCCACTCATATTGTCAGAAGCTGCGCTTTGAATTTTATGTTGATTTGCCAGATTGCTCTGCTCACACTGTGCTGGGTTTTTTGCTAATCTCCTGCAGGTATTTTACTATGTGCGTCCAGCCTGAAACACAAAAGGATAACAAGGTACAGTACCTATGGAAACAAACTTTTCACAGATCTAAGGGAAAACAGGTCTGCATTTAGAGGAGAGAAGAATCTTGTAGACTACTCATATCCAATCATGAGGCAGAATAGAAAAAAAAAAGAGCTGAAACACGAATTCAAAATGAGACATTAAAAATAGACTGTTTATTCCATGGAGATTTAGCATTATAGTTAGAAGATTTACTTTCAAGCTCAACATAGAGAAGCTCTGGTTAAAAACTAATATGCTGGAAAAGATTTTTAAATAATCCTTGTATTTTGTACAGATGAGCTAAGAAGGGTAGGGTATTATAGTTCTCTAGCATTCACTTGATCTATGATGAGTTGAGTACTTTGCCAGCCACTCCATAAATAAGATAAGTTTATTTTCTATCTACTTATTTTTGTCTCAGTCCTGGGCTTGAACGCAAGACCTCATGTTCTTGCTTAATTTGCTCTACTAATTGAGCTACAGCTCCACCCTTGACTTTCTGCTGGTTAAATGGAGATAAGAGTCTTAAAGACTTTTTGTACCTAAGCTGGCTTTAAACCTAGATCCTTAGATCTGAGCCTCTTGAGTAGCTAGGATTGTAGGCACGAGCCACCAGTGCCTGGATAAATAGATGAATTTAATACACCAGTTCCTTTAAGGAATTTGCCTCTGCTTTTCAGAAGATAAAACTAACCCCACAAGCCTTCATTAATTCAAGACATTATGTCATGCTGTACCATTATCTTCTGATGTTAAGTAAGGCAGGAGTCTGGTGGTATGTGATGTATGATTCACCCTTTCTCCACGTGGGTTTATCTGTCTGCGCAGCACCCTTGGCCAAAATGTACGTGCTATTTAAACCCTGGGAAAAAGATGCACCAGGTAGGGAAAGGGTTGATACATTCTCTCTGGAGTCTCAGATGTGATTGGTTCAGTGATCTCCACTATAAAATCTGCTTTGAGATTCCCAATTACAAGACATACCAGGGGCTGGGAAGGTGGATCAGTGGTAGAGCACTTGCCTTGCATGCATGAGGCCCTGGGTTCGATTCCCCAGCACCACATAAGCAAAAAGAAAAAAAAAGCCGAAAGTGGCGCTGTGGCTCAAGTGGTAGAGCGCTAGCCTTGAGCTGAAGAGCTGAGGGACATCGCCCAGGCCCAGAGTTCAGGCTCCACGACCGGACTCCCAAAAAAAAAAAAAAAAAAGACATACCATTCCCAACACCTGAGGTTGAAGATGTGGCCAGCACTCTGGGTACAATGTTCCTTCCTTCCTCTACCATAGATCATCCCCTTTCCTTTATCTAGTAAATACTTAAGGAGACCTACTAGATATTGTGCACTTAGACACATGGTTCTATTTCAACAGCCCTATAGGAGATAAACTGAGGGAGAAGTGATTTCTTTATAATATAGCACTAGGAAAAAATAGGGGAGCTGCCTTTATTGAGCAGATGTGACTTTAAATTAGTCTTATTACATAGCAAATACTCATATCTACCACCTGTATTTAATAAATAGATACTCATATTTGGCCACATAAAACAATTTAAACATCTTTTTATGAGAAAATTTTCTGACCACAATTAAAATCAAAGTATTTTCAAATAAGATGAAGTTCTACTAGTCTTTTTTAATTAGCTGCTTTTATAATTATACAAATGCATATGGTACAATGTAATTATTTGGTACATATATATAATATGCAATGATCATATCAGGAGAGTTAAAACATTACCACCTCCTTGAGATTTTAACAGTATTTTATGAACACATAATAAGCATACATATTTATGGGACATGATGTGATACTTGTGACTAAATTTGTGACTAAAGGGTAATTAATGTTTACATTTATTATAAACACTGAAGTTGAAATAGTTGTCAACTCAATTAGTGATCAATTGATAGTCAGTTCTTAGAGAAAATTGTCTTATTCCAGCTCCTCAGAATGACTTTATCATCCTGTAGCTACACAAATCCAAAACCCATGATAATAAGATAATTACATTTTACAGATTTTAAAAATAGTATTCCTAGATGCTCATCCAAAAGCTACTAAACAGCTTCTACCACCAGAGACCACATGCCCCAAAACAAGGGTGTTCCTAAATACGACTACCACATAATAATAATGAAACTTTATGTGTGCTAAACAATGAAGGGTGGGGAAATTGAAGGAAGGGGTGATATTGTCCAAGAAGACTTATACTCCTTGCCTGACTTACAGAATTGTAACCCCTCTGTACAACTCCTTGATAACAACAATAAAGGTATATTGAAAAATAATGATAAAGCTTAACACAGAGGAGAAAATTATATACTTTAATGTTTTGTAGCAATGAATCATAATATTTATTAATAAAAAATTCCTTAATAATGGGAGATTATAGCAATCCACCTTTTAATACTGCATTGGAAAGATAAAGTAATACACTTTTATTTTAAACAATCGATGGAAAAAAAGTCAAGAAAGGTGGTACTTACCAGCAAAGAATTGTCACAGGGAAATTAAAGTCTGAAGGCTTTATTTATACATTAAAAAGAAGTGGTAGAGGAAGTAGGCAATTACAGTACAGAAAGTTCAAATGAGATAATGGTAGATGGATTTTCCAGCTAGTTAATTAGAAGAATCTGCAGGCTAGGGATAGCTGTGCAGAAGCCCTGTGTGCATACAAATGAGTAGGTCACATTGCAGCAATGTCAATCCAAAAGCATAATATTTTAGTATTACCATTTCTGTCAAGTGGTGGAGAAACACTTTCTAAATAAAATGGCATACAGCATATTCCTATTCACGTGCTGCACACACTCAGCCTTGCAGGGAAACTGTAAGGTGACACCTGATGGCAGAAGGCTCTGTGAGCAACAGACTCCTCATCACAGAGAAAGAGGCCTCTCACTAGCTTGGCCAGAGATGCACAAAAAAACAGTAGTCAGTTCTTTTGGTAAGATGGTGACAGCCATACTAAAGGTGAAAGAGGATATGATTATTAGCTTTGAATGAAAGCAAGTCTTCTATCAAATTGTGCTACCTAGACAACACTGAGTAGTAAACAAATAGAAATAATAGTCATCCAGCCTATCCTTGCAAATGGAGTGTTGGCTCTCTTCTTTATCTTAGGCTCACCAGTGTACTCTGCATGAGAAGTTCACTCAGAGTCAGGCACAAGCAAACTCCAGCAGAAGGATCAGCTGGGTGCCTGGCTAGACTAGAGTGCAGAGGAGGTCCTGGGAGTCAGAGGAAAACATAGAGCATCCCAATGGAGTGGCAGGCATAAGGTTACTTAGCTTGATAGAGTCATATCTCACACTTGGCTGGGTAATGGAAACTGGAAAATCTTTATAGGCAGCCAGTTTTTTAATCTATATTACCAATAAATACTTCCAATATTCTTTGTACTTACCATTAAGCCTTGGAAGGTTTCTATAAAAGTCATCTTTCCTTTTCTTTTCTTTTTGTCAGTAATAGGGCTTGAACTCAGGGCCTGGGTGCTGTTCCCTGAGCAGTTTTTGCTCAAGGGTAGAGCTCTACCTCTTTGAGCCACAACACTACTCCCAGTTTTCTAGTGGTTAATTGGAGATAAGAGTTTTACAGCCTTTCCTGTTTCGGTTGGCTTTGAACTTCAATCCTCAGATCTCAGGCTCCTGAGCAGATAGAATTACATGTATGAGCCATCAGCATCCAGCTGGTCCTATAAAGATGTGTTGTCACTCTGGAGATGTGGAGAGAGAGATCTTAAAAAATTGGTATCTGTGGAGGGGCTTGGAAAGCTCAAAATCTGATGGCTAGAAGAAAGCTAGAACCCCAAGAAGCAATTTTAGTTCAAGTACAAAAGAATTCTCCTGGTAAACCAGGAAGAGCTAATGTTACTGATAAAGCTGGAAGGCAGTCTGCCAACTGAATTCTGTATTGATTGGAAGAAATCAGTCCTTGTTCTGTTAAGGCCTTCAACAATTTAGATAAGGCCCACCTATGTTAGGAAAGGTTATCCTCTAAAATCTACCTACTAAAATGTGAAACTCATTCTAAAAACATTCCCATGAAAATATCCAAAATGCTGTTCGCCTAACTATTTGAGCATTGTATACCACACAAGTTGGGCAGATAAAGTTCAACATTATAACACCCACTAATAACAACAGGTGCATCATGTTGCTTATACTGCATTAAATATATTCCCATGCTGTACTCAGGAGAGTAGGCTAAGTTCCTAGAACTCATACTCCCAGTGAAATTCATAGGCTTAAAGAATAAGACTGTTGGGCTGGGAAGGTGGCTCAGTGGTAGAGCATTTGCCTTGCATGCCTGAGGCCCTGGGTTCGATTCCTCAACACCACATAAGCAAAAAGAAAAAAGCCGGAAGTGGCGCTGTGGCTTAAGTGGTAGAGCGCTAGCCTTGAGCTGAAGAGCTGAGGGACACCGCCCAAGCCCAGAGCTCAGGCCCCACGACCGGACCCCCCCCCAAAAAAGAATAAGACTGTTATTTCTCTGTTCATTTTGTAAATAAAAGCTATAACACAGGAGAGGTTATGGAAACTCCTATAGCTACACAAACTTATCTATGTCTGCATTATATTGAGAAAGACATGTAAAAGAAAGTAGTGTTATTTGTAATATTTTAACACCCTTTCTTTTATAGCCTTTTTATAACTCTTAGCGTGGGTCTAACTGCAAATTGTGTTAAGGAGAGCTAAGAAATCAGGAGTCATCAAGAACTGACAACTTTTACTTTTCTCTAATTTTAGCTCTGTTAGGTTACTGTTCTTCAGAGCTGCATGACATATATTGAGAAGGAAGCGATAAGCAATCCTGTCAGCCTATATCTTTCTTGGAAACTCAAGAGTAGTGTTTGATTTGGCACAAGTTCCCTTCGATTCTGGTGCTCACTTACAGACCTGATAGAGCTGGGGAATCTGATGCCTCTTGGTGACCTCAGCCGCATCGATAGGGGAGCCATACCAGGATCTGGGACACCCCGCTCAGGCTCTGCCTCTAAGGCTGTTTGCATCCTCATTTCCACAAGCTGGCTTCTTTAAAATCCTGACTACCTTGGGCTTTATTGCTCAGAATAGTGTTCCATATTCTGACCATGAAGATGATATTAAATTAATTTACTCCCCAAACCATATAAAACAACCTTATTTATTTAGTTATTTGTTTGCTTCATTTTGTGCTGGTACTGAAACTTAATCTCATGGCCTTGGCACTGTTATTTAGCTTTTTGCTCAAGGCTGGCACTCTACCACTTGAACCACAGATCTTGGCTTTATGCTGGTTAGTTGGAGATAAGAGTCTTATACACCTTCCGACCTAAGCTGACTTCAAACCTCAAAATCCTCAAATCTCAGCCTCTTGAATGGCCAGGATTACAGGCACTAGCCACTGGCTCTCAAATTATACAAAGTAAATTTAAACATAACAACAACAACAAAAAGAATCTCTAAAATCAGTCACCTGTCCAGTCCCAGGTGCAGCATAATACCTTAGCCTCCTTTGCATTTATTTTCCTCCTATGCAAAGGTGTATGCAGCCCTCAAGGAAGAAGCTCAATTACCAGCCCCTACCTAATTCATCTTCCCCCAATTGAATGTCAAGGAAACGTCCTAGGATATCATCATTTACATGTAGCCGACTCATCCACTTTTGAGATGGACTACATTAATTCACATCTCAGAGATGCACTTACATAAAACAGAAGGGAGAAGAATCATTTTCTTTGTGAGAAAATGACAGTTCTATCAAGGATATTCTTCCGCCTTTCTCTGTGTCACTCACAATGCTGCTTTTAAAATACATCTCGGAGAGGATGCTTTGTTATAAACTTTGCTCAAAGCCACTCATGAATGCATTCTCCTTTTTCACTCTTTCTTGCTTATATTTCCAAAGAAAAATATCACGTGGAGCACTTTCACCCTTAACTTTCTCAGAGCGTTTCCCCTCTGAGAGCCTCAACTGAAGATTGCACATTAAAGGGTTTTATAGAAGACCCTGAATAAAGACCATTTTCTACACAGGACATTCACTTTGCACTATATCTCATGATCTATTGACAGAAAGCAGTTGATTGGGTAATATCACTGGCCAAAGGCAGAGATAGAGATAGATTCCAGCCTTCTAGAAATCTATTTTCACAAGGTTAATGCATGGGCCTTTCACCTCTACAGATCTGGTTTCAGCTTCATCAGTTAAAAGTAAGTTGGGTGGTCTTGCCTTACCCACATTCAAAACTCATTATACAGTGTAGCTTAACAAAGCATCTTTGCTTATGGGCATCCACTTAGCAAAAGTCAGCCTGAGCAGTAAGTCCAGTCTGCCAGATCTGCCTTCTCAGATCACTATTCCCCTGTACTGCTTATGCTAAACCTTGCCAAACTTGTGAAGTAGGTAGTTTCCTGTGGGGCTCTTCGTCTATCACTTGAGTGTGGAGAGAGGGAAAGAGATACAAGAGTAAAACAGGAGACAACAGACTTATATACCCTAGCTAGCCATAAACCTCTACCCTTCTAGGTTTCAGTGTCTTCATCTATAAATGGGGCTAATGACCACCACCACATCTTGAGGGGACTTGGGAGAGCACATGGTTGTAAAAAGCCAAACACTACTATTCTTTATCCCTTGTAGAATTTTCCAAATGCCCTCACTTGGGTGTAGAGTCTATTGCCCTCCTATATCTTCCTCTTATTTTGACCAGGCCCTCTACATGGGCCTTGCTTGCTTCTTCTGTGTCAGGCTGCTTTCTCTGTCACTCTCCTCTCCCTCACAAGGCATGGCTTTGCTACATCTCAAGCCAACAACCTGCTATTCCCCAGTGAGGTGGGAACATTTGCTGACAAACACCTATTAGAAACCCTGAATCTTCTGGAGCAATTTCACACTATTGGCAGGGGATATCTAGGGACTCACCAGAATGAAGGTATACCTTTTGTGAATTTTCAATCTAGAAGAAGGGATTGCCACTTTCGTTAGCGGCCAAGCTTAGTAGTCAACAGCCAGCCCAGCCCTGGGGAAAATAAAAATGCCTGATGGACATCCTCTCCCAAATTCATCTGACTTCACATCCTCAAACCAAGGAAATGCCATGGACAACTCACCTCATCTATGATTCTGAGACAGGCCTTGTTTGGTAATACCCACCCAATGTACCCACCCTTTCATGCCTCTCATTCCTTCAAATCATCTGTTGGTTAAATAGCAATTAAATCAAGTCAAAAATATCCACTTAAGAATTGTTTGACACACCCAGCTGTGTGTTCCCAAATGAGTCATTATTCAAAAAAATCAAAAAAATTAAAATTAAAATTAAAAAATAAAAAAAAGAATTGTTTGGGATTGGGAATGTGGCTTAGTGGCAGAGTGCTTGCCTAGCATGCATGAAGCCCTGGGTTCCCTTCCTCAGTGCCACATAAACATCCAGAAGTGGTGATGTAGCTCAAGTGGTAGAGTGCTAGCCTTGAACAAAAGAAGCTCAGGACAGTGCCCAAGCCTTGACTTTAAGACCTAGGCAACAAACAAACAAACTAACAAAAAAGGATTGTTGATGAGTTTATTTTTAAAACTCTAAACAGGTTTCTCCACATGACCATCAATTCTTCTAGGTCACTTTCCTTTAGCGACAATTTAATTTATTCTCAAGGAATGCAAGATAGGATTCGTCTGGGTGAGAACCAAAATGTGAAAGAGATAACCATGCCATGCTGAAGGCTCTCAAGGTAAGACTTCATCTCACTATGTGCAAGTGTCTTCATGTAAACAGAGCCCTATATGGAATTCCCCTGGCTATTACCCTTCTCTCCATACCCAAACTACTCCCAAGGTCTTGTAGTCAACATGGTCCATTGATAGCAAAGCTATCAGTGGGAGCACAAAACTCTACAGTTCCCTTATCACACCTTACCCATTTTTTATAAGCATCCATCCTTGGCTACTACTCAACCCTCATCCAAACCCCACTCCCAGAAAGATCCAAAGTCTTGCAGTCACAGTGGTCCATTGAGCACAAAGCTCTTGGGATGAAATCACAAACCTCTATAACTCCCTTACCAAACTTACACATCCCTCATACACTTTCATGCCTGAACCATGCTTTACAAATGAGATCATTTTACAAACAGGAACCTGAAGGTTCTGAGGCCTGAGTTGGAGGCTGATGATGGGTTCAGGGACAAAGACAGGAGGAGATGGGTCTGGGCAGAGTTGAAGAGCAGAAGGAAGTAGAGATGTTACTGCTATCTGTCCAGAATGGGACCTGAATGCTGTGGGAGGGACAGCCCTCTCATCATATTACTTAGCTGGAGAAGGCTTCTTCAGCTTGACTGACCATTAGAAATAATTAATTGAGGAGTGTATTAAAAATTTAGGCAATGTCCTGGCACTTATGAATGGGACTTCCATACATCACTCATTGCATATTTTGTGGATCTGGATTGAGAGCTCTATGTCCTTACCCTAAGTTATTCTGATAGAGCTTGTCATTAACTTTCATTAACTAGAGCAAAATATGCAATGAGTGATGTATAGAAGTCCCATTCATAAGTGCCAGGCCTGACACAGGTGTGATCCCAGGGGAAGGAATGCGTGAAGACACTCTAAAGGAAGGGTGTTACTACAGAGGTTTCAGCTGGTGTGTGATAGTGACACTATGTATATGCATAAATGGAGGTGTTGAGGTAATTAATCATTACTTCAATGGCTTAAAGAGATAGTCTAGGATCCTTGATGGTGTGCAAAGTCATAAAATACCTAAGCACAATACCCATAAATAAAATAATGAACAGTTCAGAAGTATAACTATATTTGGCCTCACAATGAGATGATGCAGGCACTTCCTAACTTTATAGACAAACCATTTCAGTGTTTTTACTTACTCCATGAGTTATAAACAGTGTCTATTGTGTGCTTTATGTTGTATAAAGGGATACTTCAAACAAACCTACACTTAAAATAGATAGATGTTTATGTTGTCCATTCTATTCTTTTGACCATCTCAAAAAAGATTATTTAAGCAACAGCTTCCACTTTGGGGAAAGCCCAACTGTGAAAGTACCTAAAAGTAGTATGTATATCCTAAAAGTTTTTTCTACTAGTCCATCAAGAATATCTTACATTTCACTGAGTTAAGACCATGTAGGCCAATATTGAAGACTATTATTAATTATTATTATTTGTTTATTTTTGTAGGTCACAGAACTTGAACTCAAGGCCTGGGGTTCTGTCCCTGAGCTTTTTTGCTCAAGGCTAGTGCTTTACCATTTTGAGCCATAGAACCACTTCCAGTTTTTTGGCTGTTATTTGGAAATAAGAGGCTCATGGTCTTTCCTGCCCATACTGGCTTTGAACCATTATCCTCAGATCTCATCCTCCTTCCTGAGTTTCTAGGATTACAAGCATAAGCCACCAATGCCCTGCTACTATTAATTATTTGAGTCTATTAAAAATCTTTCAGTGCCAGGCACTGGTGACTCACACCTGTAGTCCTAGCTACTCAGGAGGCTGAGATCTGAGGATCCCGGTTCAGAGTCCAGAAAACTGGAAGTGGTACTGTGGCTCAAGTGGTAGAGCACTTGCCTTGAGCTGAAGAGCTGAGGGACAGCATTCAGGCCCAGAGTTCAAGCCCCATTACCAATTCCCCCCCCCAAAATAATCTTTTAACAAGACATAAGGAAAAACAATAATATAGGTCCTCCATTGTAAGAAGGCTGTAAAATTTCATTTAGAAGAAATATCTCATTCTTCACTATATTCTGGCAAGTAAAGTTAACCTAATCGAGTCTATGTCATTTTGCAATTAAAAGTCTTTACATACAAATGTTCTACTCAAGAACTATCTCTGGAAGCACAAATCACTACATCTGTCATTGAATCACATGCAATGTCAGGTTGAATTTTTGTTTTTTAATGATTTTATTTTGGTCTCAGAAAAAAAAATAATAAGGCAAGAAAGATAGCACAAGATAGAGAAGCTGTCAGAAAAATGAGCACATTCCAAAAGCCAAATAAGCCGTCTCCCAAAAAAGCATCACTTTCTTTGTTGTTTATCATATGCTGAAGTGATTTGCATATTGTTATGGAAGGTGGAACTTTCCATTATATCAAGAGCAAGTGGCTGCCCTCACCATGTTGCCGTGTTGCTATGGAAACAACGCTATACAGTAGGACCAGAAGTAAAAGTAACGGTCTTTATACAGACATTAACAAAGGACATGCTCACCATCTTTGTTAATTTTTTAGACATCATAAATGATATGCTTATGATTGATTTGCTTCTTCTTCCAAGTGTTAAGTGTTAATTCATTTAAGTTTTTTTTACTATAAAAAGAGACATGTTTAAACTTTTCCATGCTATGTTGGTAAAATACATTTCAATTTCTTCTTACTCATAGAAGTTTCTACAGCTTACATTATCAAGGAAATGGTTAGCCTAAACTTCATCATACTCTGCAATGTGGAATTCTAGAGGAGTATCTTGGGCTTTCTAAATCTGTTTCCTACTCTGGAAAATAAGTTGTTACAACTCATGTCATGGTCAACCTAATAAAAAGTTGAGCACATGATAGAAATTTAATAAATGTGTGCATGGTAGCATGAAGGCTGATTTCCTCAGCACACCCCAACTGAGAGGAAGAGACAATGTAGAGAATCATAGTGGATGGCTAGACTGCTGCAATAAAAGGATCTAGACTTGGCCCCCAAATAGCTGCACATAATCCATAAAGTGGATTATCCACACAAGTCCATAATCAAACATGGATTCAATATGGAACCGCTTTCTCTCTCTACCCATCCAAGACAAATGCACTGGTGGACAGGATTATTCCACGTTGTGGTTTGACCCTGACTGCTGGCCTGGCTGGATTTCCCTACAAGTTCAACTATTCTGAACACAGAAATATCACATTAGAATATCTAGCCTGTGGCCATGGTGATTAGGAAGCAGAGCAGACTCTCCTCTTCCGCTCTCTGCCAGCATCTAGACTACTACATATTTGGTGCCCGTGGTTACGGATGATTCCATTTCCAGAACTGCAATGCAGCTGGAAAATATTCTTTCTCATAGTGGAAAAAAGACTGCACTGTTATGTACCTTCGCAGCTAGCACAGGAAATCATTATGATCCATATAGAAATGAACTTAAATGCAATATAAAGCAGTTTACCAAACCCCATAAAGGAAAAAAAAGGCCATATTGGTTTCCATTATGGATTTGTTTGCATTTACATTATCATTTGTGACTACTGTCTACAAGAAATACTGTAGTTTTTTTGGGTGATAAATGTAGCAGAGTGGGGTTAGAAATATTTGGAGACCATAAACATGAGTTTATTACTATGCACTGTCTTCTCAATTCTTTTGATTATGTTATAAAAACTAACATAAGTAGACACAAACCAACCTTTAAACAACACAAGTTGCTTCTATGTTTCTCATGCAAATGGGTTGGAACACCTCAACACCAAGAATTCATTCAAAAGGCTAAAACAAGCCATACTTCATTCCATTGTTTTCCTTCCTTGCTCAAGAAATCCTGCTTCATTTAAGGTAGCAGCAGTGTTTGGAATAGAAACATCATTTACAGGCTGCTATAATGTAAGTGTCATGGAATATGGCAGGTGTTCTCTCCTTTCTTTCTCATACACATGTGTGATCCCAGGGGTAGGTATGAGTGAAGATACTCCAGGGGAAGGTTCTTACTTAAGAGATTCCAACTGCCATATGATAGCTACACTAAGTATATGCATGAAAGGTATTAAAGTACTTAGTTGTTACTTCAGCTGTCTTAAAGGTAAAGTCTATGATCCTTGATTGCCTTTACTAATTATTTATCATTTAATACACTACTGAAGTTTGAACTCAGGATCTCACACTTGCTAGGCAAATGCTCTACCACTTGAGCCACATCTCTAAGTGAAATCCTCATACCTCTACCTCCAAAGTAGCTGGAATTACAGACATATGTATGCCTTACTACTACAAATCCCTTATTTTTAAGGAATGAAATACAAATACAGCTATAATCCAAAGCCTCCTCCATTCTTTCCCACTCCTCCTCCCTTTTAAAAGGTGACCACTGTTACAATGAATATGTATCATTCATATGCTACTTATGTATTTATCTTTATGTATGTACTTTATATGTATGTATCTTTAAACCATACATTTTTTGATGTATAGGGTGGCATCACACTATGTATGTCCTTTCACAATTTTTTTACCTTAAGATTTTTTCATGGAAATATATGCAAATGCAATTCATTTCTTTTCACTACTCTATACCATTCTATGGTATGAAGATAACACAATATAGCCCTTCCTTTATCCCATTGGTTCTTAAACTTCAGCATGCAAAGGCTCTCTCTTTTTCCAAGAAAAGGTTCCCCCTGCCCATCTCTGTCAACAGTCTTTCCCTCTCTTTCTCTTGATTCTCTCCTTCTCCTTTGTGTTTTCTTTCTCTTCCAATATGGCTAGACAACTGCCTATGTTGATTTGAAATTCCACCCTTTATGTACAAAATTTAATATAAATACAAGACTTCTAAATTTTTGAATTGGCATACATCAATAACACAAGAGGTTTTCACTGAGATAACTCTATAGATGCATGCAGTGGACTTTGAACAAGTCCATTATACTCGCACACCTCCTCCTTCCTCTCCCCTTTTGCAGTGCTTTATGGGTTTCATTATTCTATACACACACACACACACACACACACACACACACACACACACACACACACACACTTATGCAATGTACTTAGAGCTTCTTCATCTCCCAGTGTCCTTTCCTTTTCCCTCCTACTGATGCACCCAATAATAATAATAATGTTCCATTATCATCATCATCACCATTATCACCATCATCATCATCATTTTAGGTCTAGATTCACAAAGAAACAAAACATACAACACTTGACATTTTAAGTTTAGCTTAATTCCTTCAACACAATGACTATCCACTTTCCTTCAAAGGAGATAATTTCATTCTTCTTTATGATTGAGTAAATATTACATGGTATGTATGTATGTATATTTATACATACATATTCATTTGTGGTGGGTCACCTCAGTTGATTTCATAGCTTGGCTATTATAGACAGATCCATGATAACACAGGCTTGAGGTATCTTCTATATATTGAATCACATAAGACTTTTAAACTAAGGCAACAAAGAACCTGAACATAAGTTTTTCCTAGAGATACAGGTATAGAAGCAAAGTTAGCAAGCTACAGAGGAAATAATAAATAATAAATGAGTTGATACAAGATATCTAAGATGATTGTCAGTAATATCCTAAAGAAAGAGAAAACAAGCAAAACTCAGCTATATTCCATTTTCAGATGTAATTGTTTGATAGTTATAAAATAAAATATGAGCAAGGTTTATATAACCATCTCCTACCCCCAACAAAGAAAAGAAAATCAGAGTTTTTGTTTTGTTTTGTTTTGTTAAAGAAATGGAGACTGAATGGCTAGAGAGCTGTCTATCAGTGACCCAAGTGGGTAGATTATGCTC
This sequence comes from Dipodomys merriami, assembly GCF_024711535.1. Taxonomy (NCBI): domain Eukaryota; kingdom Metazoa; phylum Chordata; class Mammalia; order Rodentia; family Heteromyidae; genus Dipodomys; species Dipodomys merriami. Next base: position 29,950,377 of record NW_027203382.1, read on the forward strand.
ATGCATAATGTAGAAACCTGAGGTTGGCCACCCAAACAGAAAACCAAGTGAGGCAGACATGCCTGTGGCAGCCGTGAAGGCAGAAAGGCCTCAATGAGTGGGCAGAGCCTACAGGAAATCAACAGGGAACAAGTGTATCCAATTTCACTTTGGCTTGTTTCAGAGCTCCATGGAAGTGAAATTAATAAGCAAAAGATAATCCCAGAGAATAAAGCTTCCATCTTTCTCACCCCTTCACTGTGTTTTGCTGAAATACTAAATTGAACTGTATAAAATTGTCATGTCTGTAGTTTAAGACAAAAGGTTGTCTCTCTTCACTTTTAGGTCACTCAACAACCACAACAACCAAAAAAGGTAATAGAGACTTAATTACTCAGGAATCTCTTGTTCAAAAGCTAATCCATAGGATGGAATTTTCTATCCCTTTCAAAGAAGAAACTCACTGCTGCTGGAATTACTGACTCTGCTCCTTCCTCTCATTAGCAAACATTGCCAAAGTGCAGGCTGAGTTTTCTGAGTCTAAACAAGAGATGTTCCCCATCTTACAATGGATGTCTTCTTTCTCTGATGGATTCCATAATCAAGGTCTTGGTACTTCTTTCCTGAGATCTCCTCTTCAACAGCATGAATCATGCCTCCTGAGGAATGCTTATGCAAACTCAGCTGTTGGATCACCCAGGAAATGAAATAAGACTACCCAGATAATTGAAGCATCCATTATACTAAACAAAGCATCTGTAATGCTTCAGAGAGAACCAGAGAACAATTTTTTCCTCTTATGACCATTGAGGTGACCTTCTAGAACTATTTCATTCCAAACCTGGTGCTCTTGAGTCACCTTGAATCTTTCCAGTGCCTCTGCATAGATGTGTTTCAGATCTTACTCTGCATTTCCCATTGTGAAACTAGGAAATCCAATTATATTCCAGCACCAAGGAAAGGTGAGAAAACGCAATGAGCTGTAAATCTTGGACTAAAATCAATCCCCAAATATATGCATTATGACCGCACAATCATGTTCAGAGTTTCTGCGTTCCTTTTGTCCCCTATATTTTCAACACTATTTCTGGCCGCTCGGTCTAATTAAATAAGGACATCCTGAATGAAGGAAATTGAATTGGAAGCTTTTAGAATTTTCTTTCCATCATCTAATTACATGAATAGCATTTATGGGCATCCTAATTCCTTCTCTGAATCTTTAGCTCTCGTATGATTTGAACATCAAACTCTGAAGTCACAGGGTAGGAATTTTCCACTGCTCTGGTGATGCTCTTTTCCAAGTTTTCCTAAAGTACATTTTCCAAGAAGATGGCTTTAAAGTTATCTCAGTAGCCAGAAAGTCTTCAAAAACCACATTCAAGCTGTTGTCTGGGCTACTTTAAGCAATCCAAGATTTTTTTTCACTCCAGATAGTGATTTCATTATTCAAGTTAAAAATGATTGAAAGAGAAAAAGCTAAGACAGGAAATTGAAGAACTTTTTTCAGTCTTCCCCAAATGCTGATTGTCTGATTCCCTTCTTCACAGTCCCCAAGACACTGAGGATATCGCCTCCCCAGGAACTACACAAAAGACAGGAAACTCATTCTTCAATCGACCCAAGCCATCATTCCCCAGATTCTCCTACTTCGTTGTCTTTCTTAGCTTGTCAGGGGCTATCTTTTCCCATTTGTACATCTACAGCCACAAAATGGGTCCTGTTACCTTGCTACAATATCTTTTCAGTAAGCTCCCAAAATGCTTCAAAAGGCATTGTCCAATTAACCATGCCTGCTTAATGACACTAGTTAAAAATTCTTGGAAGCGGGCTGGGAAGGTGGCTCAGTGGTAGAGCACTTGCCTTGCATGCCTGAGGCCCTGGGTTCGATTCCTCAGCACCACATAAGCAAAAAGAAAAAAAGCTGGAAGTGGCACTGTGGCTCAAGTGGTAGAGCACTAGCCTTGAGCTGAAGAGCTGAGGGACAGCGCTCAGGCCCAGAGTTCAGGCCCCACAACCGGACCAAAAAAAAAAAAAAAAATTCTTGGAAGCAATATTATCACAATACAAGCCAGATGAAGCCAGATTCTATGGGTAGAACTGGCTTCAGACATAACTGAATTCAGAGGTCAAATGATAGCATCAGAGTTTTATCTCTCAACTCTGTACTGTATGGGCTTCTATTCAGTCCTAGATACAAGTCTTTTGCATAACAAGCCAAACTCAATCTGAAGGCCTATCACCAGGACCCACCAGGAGCCCTCTTTTCTGTCCCCAGTTCCTTTTTTCTGTGTGATTCCCCACTTTCCTTAAACATACACATAGGCATCAACAGTGGCCTGGAAAGAAGGATAGCAAAGGGCAATGGCTTGGGTTGCAATCTCAGATCTGCTTTTCCCCTGTTGTGCCTTATTGGACAATTCATAGACAATTAACTTCACACCTCTGGACCTCAGCTTCCTCATCTATAGAACACTGGTCCCCGACTACCTGAACTCTTCCCCTCCTCTCACTCAACCATTTTGGTATGAAGAGCAGGATACTGGTATGAAGAGCAGGAATTATTTATGGTTTCTCTTTGCAGCCCAGGGCCAGGATAAAGCAGATGCAGAATAATTTGTTTATTGGTAGGATCATGTTTTTTCTTTCTTGCGATTGTTTTTAACTTATTTATAAGATGATTTCTTTGTTGCTTTGTATGTCCCTCCCCCACGGTATAACCCCTGTTTTCACTGCATTTGATGTTGGTATAATCAATCTGTGGAGGGGAAGGGAAAAAACAAATTGTTTAAATAGGGATATAGGTGGACCCATTGCAACAATGAGATGTACAAGACGTTATGTTGAAAAACAAACTTTACAACTTTGGTGGGAGGGGGGTAGGTTGGGAAAGGATGGGAAGGGATGGGAAGGAGAAACAAAAGAGGAGGCAACAATGCTTGATAAAGACATGCACTCATTACCTTGCCCATGTAATTGTAACCCCTCTGTATGGTATTTTCACAATTTAAAAAAAAAAAATAGATGCTTACAGCTCATCAAACATTTGAAATCACATTGTTTACCAGATAAATTCACCCCAATCTGGATTTATTCCTAACTAGCTGGACATGGACACATACACACACACACACACACACACACACACACACACACATACACACACACGCACATGCACGCACACACACCACACACACCACACACACCAAACACACCACACACACACCACACACACCACACACACACAAACATCCTTTCCCTCCCTGCAATAGCTCCCAAATTTATTACTACCTTTGAGATTTTCCAGACTGACTTCTACCATCTTCATACTCAATTCTCATTCCTCAGCATTTTGGGGGGGGAGGTCCGGTCGTGGGGCCTGAACTCTGGGCCTGGGCACTGACCCTCAGCTCTTCAGCTCAAGGCTAGCACTCTACCACTTGAGCCATAGCGCCATTCCGGCTTTTTTTTTCTGCTTATGTGGTGCTGAGGAATCGAACCCAGGGCCTCAAGCATGCAAGGCAAGCGCTCTACCACTGAGTCACCTTCCCAGCCCTTATTCCTCAGCATTAGTATGCTTCTATGACCACAAGAATCCCTTCCTAAATTAAATTAAAAAAAAAAAAAAAGAATCCCTTCCTTTCCCTCATGTGTAATGGCAAGGCTTTCTCTGCAAGGTCAGCTTTCTGCTTTACTGCCTGATATCTGCAGGAACATCTTTACTTGTAAGGTGCTAGAAATCAAAGGCCATGAACCCATCTAGGCAGTGCCCCATGCATGGAGCAGTCTCCTAAATGCCTTGAGATAATGAATAGCAATGACATTCCAGTGGCTTACCTGATAATGTTGTGCAGTGGTTGCTCCTAGCACTAAGATTTGTGCAAAAGGTTGTATTCAGTAATTCTCCATAGTTCAATTCTCATCGATGAATTCTCCCTGACAGAATTACACTAATGTGGGAGAAGCACCATGTCATTTGTAAGAATATATTTAGTTGTAAAATCTCACAAATTTGTAAAACATTTTTAACTATTATAATGTACAATACACCTGATAGATAGCAGCTGAGGTAAGGTTTGAACTGATGGTCACAGTTTACTCTACCACACTGGTTTTTCATTAAAGAGAAAGTACAAGTACAGCAGGCCCAGGCCTCACCTACTCTTGTGCTTGCTCATTCTACTCCATGCTTGTTCGAAATAGGGAAATATCTTGTCCTGTCTTTGAGATTCCAACAAAACTTCACCCCAAATGGTAAGGTGAAGGTGAGCAAGCGCTTCTGTTCAATAATCACAAACATATCCTCTAGGCACCAGGGCTCCCCTGACAGTCTTAGAGAACAAGAACCATTGTCCCACCTCCTTCCTTCTGACAATGCATCTCCTGAGTTCTTCCCTCGGTAACAAGGTGCGCCAATGATCTTTGCTGGCTGCGTGTCAGCTCCACGTGTCTCCTGAGCCCACAAGAAACCTTTGGAAAGCCAATAAATGCCTCTGAATATCTCTATGTGCCAGGCACAATTCAGAATAGAATTGCTATTTGGGTTTTCTTTTTCTTTTTGCCAGTCCTGAAGCTTGAACTCAGGGCCTAGGCACTGCCCCCTAAGCTTCTGTTACTCAAGGCTACCACTCTACCACTTGAGCCAGTTCACTTCCTGCTTCTTCTGTGTATGTGGTACTGAGGAATCAAACCCAGGGCTTCATGCATGCTAGGCAAGCACTCTACCACTAAGCCATATTGCCAGCCCTGGTTTTCCTTTATAGAGTTATTACATGGCAGCATCCAGTGGCATAGGAGGAATAATAGGTTTATTTGATGCCTCCCTTTCCCCCACTGAAATCTAGTAATGACTCTTTTGTTAGAATCAACAAAATCTCATTTTCCCAAATCCTGGCATTACATTCCCCTCTTAGTTCATGGCTTGCAGTTCCTGTCTCCTATCATACCACATTTTGTGTAATAATTTTTGAGAAGTGTCTTATATCATCTACTCCTCGATGTCAGGAATCACTTAAAAGAAAAGGGCTTTGGGGTGAGATTTCACACTTGGCAAATTTGAAAACCGCTGTGGAGGCATAGAAAGCAGAAACAAAAAATAGTTTTCAGGGCAAATTAGGTCATAAGTTTTGGTCAGATACAGAACTGGCCTCATTAAAGACCTTGCTAAGAAAGTTGCAAACAAAAGAAATGGGCAGACACATCAGAGTGATTTTGAAGAGTGTGCTGTGCTGTGCCCTGGATAAAGAAAACCTGAGGGGTGGGGGTGGGGGACGGAAGGGAGGATGGGAAGGGATGGGAAGGGGAAACAAAGGAGGAGACTACAATGCTTGATAAGAAATGTACTCATTATCTTGCCCATGTAATTGTAACCGCTCTGTACAGTATTTTCATAATAAAAAAAATAAAACCTGAGTTTCTGTCAGTTCCTATTCTAAGAACTGCAGGAAAGGACTAGAGGTGTGACTCAATTGGTAGAACTCTTGCCTAGCAAAAGCAAGGCTCTGAGTTTCATTCCTAGGAAGGAAAGAAAGGAAGAGGAAGAGAAGGGAGCGAGGGAGGGAAGGATGAAGAAAGGAAGGAAAGAAGGGAGGGATGGAAGGAGGAAGGGAGGAAGGATAAAAAGAACTGTAGAGAGTTCTTATTCTTAATAAGATAGTCTGTCTAATGTATTTATTCCTGGGTTTTCCTCAGTAAATTTGTCTTCTCGCCAATCATTCACTTTCCCTCCTTCACAGCCTTTCCTACCCACCCTGTATTCTTCCATTTAAATTGGATTTGGAGGTTGAGGTTTATGATTGATGAGAAGACAAAATACAGTGAGAACAAAGCAACCACATTTCTTAATAACAATTTTTAAAGTTCATAGTCGAGCCAAGAGTCTTACAAAGAACTTTCTGATTTGAAAAAAAAAAAAAACCTAGGCCTTTTAATGCATTACAAGGTTTTCTGAGGCTAGAAATCTTGGTGAGATATTAATAGTCTTTGTCAGGGAATGAGGTGTTGAGAAATAATTGGAGAGCTAGGTGCTCAACCATTGCCTCCCTTACCACTCCCACATTCCTCTGATCACTTCAGCCAGCAAGCCCAGAGAAGAGGGGCCTGAGTTTGTGGAGCCCCTGTGCTACAGGCTACCTGAGCTGCCACCCTGAAAGAGCTACTCCAGTGGTCTGTGAGAAGTCCCGCTATGGCCAGGACATTGAAGAGCAAAGAAAGGGCGACAGATCCAAAGTCTCCTGATTGGACCCAGGAGGCTCAGTGAGGAGAGGCTGTGCCATAGTCTGAATGTTTGTGCTTTCCCAGAGTTCACATGTTGAAATCTTACCTTCTGAGGTGATAGTGGTGTTCAAGATGGAGCCTGTGGAAATTAAGTCATGAGGGTAGATCAGTGCCCTTCATACAAGAGACCCAAAGAGATCCCCCCATTTTAACTTTTCCACCATGTGAGGACGTAGTGAGAAAGCATCGTCTATGAACCAGGAAGAGAACCCTCACCACACACCATATCTGCAGGTGCCTTGTTCTTCCCAGCCTCTAGAATTGTGTGGTTTCTAAGTCACCCAGTCTATGGCATTTTGTTGTAGCAGTCTGAAGGGTCAAATCAGGCCCTATATATCTAACAGTAGAATCCCACGGGATGGAGGCCAACAATCTCTAAGGACTAAGACACTGCAGAATGCCAACCCTTCATCAGTGAGCCAGAGACATACAAACTGATTCTACAAATGTTAAATGCCTACACCCACAACTATCACCACCAACAGCAACAACAACAAAACGACCATCAGGAAAAGGAAAGAGGCAAAACTCTACAAACAACTGTGTCATTACTAATTGTACTCTTTCCCACGCACTGACAGCAACTAGTTTGCAACTACCAAAGAGAATGGGGTCTCAAGGTAGAAATTAAGTTTGATTGCTTGTGAACTCATGTTCATTATATAACTATTATGCCAACAAAACCTTGTTGGCCTTTACCAAAAAAATAAATAAGGCTAAAAGTAAGAAATAACAACAGTACCTACCATTTGTTTTTAATTTCAATAATGTTAGTACTATGCTCACCTTTGGTCCTCAGCTCCACCCAAACCAGGGCCTCTTCCATTCCTGGAGTTCCCTCCAAACAGCTGGCCCCTCCCTCTCTCTGCCCAGACCCACATGAACTCCCATCTACCTCCCTTCCTATCCCCCAGACCCTCCTGCTACCTGGATGGTGACAGAGGCCATGTGCTCCCTCTTGGGGGAAATATGGCTCCCGTAATACACCTTATAATAATCTCTCTCCTGTGCCTGCCTGCCTCTGCGTGGTCCCCAGGGATGGATGTGTAGAATTCTCTTACAAATAACACAATATAAAACATAGTAGTATCAGAAAGCAACAAAGTTGCTGTTTGGGGTTTTTTGTTTTTTGTTTTTTATTGAGATAGGTCTCGCTATGTAATGTAGGATGACCTCCCCCTTCCCCCAATTTATGATCCTCCTGCCTCAACTTCCTGGAAGCTGGGATAATAGGCATGGACCACAATGCTTGGTTCACTTGTCACCTTAATTTCCCTAGCATTAAAAGGGCCTATCACAGGAGTTCCCTTGAATTACACAACTATCTTTGACTTTATATAAAAAAAAACAAGTCTGAGTTTTTCCAAATGCAAGTCCAATTGTGTCCATTTCCCCAACTTCTAGCTCTGATTGTGGAGTTACTCTGCTTTTCTCACTACGGTGACATAAGTAAAAAGTAGGGGTGGACCTTAGTGGGCCTCCCTTATCAAATAAAGGCAGAAATCAGTGAGTTCAAGTGATCAGATTGGTGGGCTTGAAGTCTCCTGGCTTGGACATGCTAAAGCTCCATGAGCCACATTTGCTTTCCCACATGGAGGATGAAAAAGAGCCCCTGGCACCTCAGAAGGTTGAAACTGATGAATATTTACAGGAACTTAACATGTTTCCCTTAACATGTTTGTAGGCCTGGTGATATACTCATTGAGTTTATCTAACACAGTTCAAAGCAAGCTTGTTTTGTTTTTACCTCTGGGGTAAATGTTAGAGCAGGATCAGGTATAAACAACTCACATTGCAGTTAGCATTTAAATTTATATATAGCTGGTCATGTGTGGTTTCTTATGGAAAGATATTCAGGGAAGTAATACTGTGTGACAATGGGTAATATTGATGAACATATTTTTTTCCCAGAAGAAGAAGTCTACAGAGAAATTAATTTATGCCCAGAATAAAACTTTTTCATGGAAGAATAGCAAAAGCATAAGCTTTTGGTCTTTATCTCCAAATCAATTATACATCTCCTGGCCTTTTTTTTTGCCTGCATAAACATTTTTATAGACATGGCTTTCCATAAAACACTTTGTATTCTGGAAGTTTCTGTGTTTTTAGCCATTAGTGGAGTTTAAAGTTCTTTTCACATATTTCCACAAAATATGAACAAATCCATTGAAAATTCTTATTTTACACCCACTAAAATCTCTTGCACAATAATTAAAGTCTTATCACCATCACCGTGTGCTATACAACCATCCAGCTTCCTAAAAATAAATGCACAGGGGGAAATTCCACTCAATGATAAGCAAACAGCAATTATTATTCCCTGTTATTAAATGCTTTCAGCTAATTGCACAGATAGCAGCAGAGAGATTACCTTAAAAGGCTGGATACCAAAGGGGAGTCATCAGATCTGAACCTTTGGGTCTAATTTTGAGGACAGTTTACAGAGAGAGTCGAGAGATATTTGTGCAGAACCATTAATGGTGAGTAAACAATGCAGTGCCTGCAAAGAAAACTGAATTTAAAGGTTGTAGGAGAACCTCCCTTGATAAATGCTGAAGATGAATTCTTTGGAGTGAAAATAGCCTGAATGCATTTTCATTCACAGACAGCACAACACATCACATTTTCTAAGCATTCCTTGCTGTCTAGGTATCATTCTGAACTGTATTTTTAAGAACTGATTGTTTTTATAACGATGTATTTTCACCTAGAGACTATTGTACATGGAACTCAGCAGGCTCTGGCCTTCATTAGCATGTTTTGTGGGTTACTATCTACAGAAATGGGATTCTAGCACTTATCCTACATATTGATAACATAGAATATGCCACGGTGTGCCTGCATTTGATATTCAACAGGAGAAAAAGGACAGCAATAGAAAGGGCTGTCATTTCTCTTCACCTCCAAATGGCAGAGACAAAGCTAGTGAACACAAAATACCTTAGAAGGCATTCTGGCTCAATTAAAACCCAACTTTGATGAACTACTTTTCCTTAAAGAGAAAAAGGCTGTTTCTCTAGTAAGCACTGTTTCAGACAGCTGCAGTGTGGGGGGGGGGGGCGGGAGGGGGAGCAGGTGGCTGTGTGTACCCTGAGGGCCTTAGAAATATTCGTATTTAAACCTCTCATGTTTTACTAAAGTTCATGGCAGCTTCCTAATGCCCGGAGGAAGATAGAATAGGAAAATCACACATCACAAAAGGGAGAAATACCTTCTAATTTAGCCAGCACAGGTCTGTTTATCTAAATCCATTCGTAGCCTCTTATTTGCTTGCTAGCTCACAAAGGCAGTGTGTTAGGATTTCAAAGCTGGCTCCTTCCTCTCTAGGCTACAAAGACATAACATGTCATCAGAACACTGGGTTTGCCAGGCCCTGATTTGTTTGTCTAGACTCTGGTCATTGAACTCTGTTTATTACTAAACATCATGTGGAATAGGCAACAAATCAAAGAGGTTTGTGAGAGCCTACAAGGCCCTTCTCTCTTGATAGAAGGCAGGATCACATATGGACACTCTTTCTGCTCAGTTTCCGCTGCTTTGAGAGGCCTACATTTCCCAAGACCACTAGCCTTTCATCTCTTTTTGACCCAGGACATGACCCTAGGCCATTTGTCACCCTGATCCAATGGAGAGCCCTAAATAAGAATATTCTGGCTGCTGAACAGAAAGGTCAGGAGGAAAGACCAATGATTACAATTTGAAAATGGGACATGATAAGAAAATGCTACTAATCATAACACTGAAAACAAAAAACAAAACAAAGCAACTGAGTATGCATCCTTGGGCCCACAAGGCATTTAAATAATACCTTTGAAGATGAGAATGCGGGCTTGAAAAAGATTCTTCAGGGCTGGGAAGGTGGCTCAGTGGTAGAGCGCTTGCTTTGCATGCCTGAAACCCTGGGTTCAATTCCTCAGCACCATATAAGCAGAAAAAAAAGCCGGAAGTGTTGCTGTGGCTCAAGTGGTAGAGCACTAGCCTTGAGCTGAAGAGCTGAGGGACACGCCCAGGCCCAGAGTTCAGGCCCATGACCAGACCGGAAAATAAATTTTAAAAAAAGGACTCTTCAGACTTGTTTTTAGAAAGACACAGAATTAGCTAATCCATAGTTATCATGCTTATGAATAACTGTTGGCCTAATTTTTAATAAATATGTAAGTTCATTACTTTAAAAGATGATCTAGAGAAGAAAATGAATGGAGATGTGCAGCTTTCTCTAGAAAAGAATGCATACCTTATTCTTAAAAGATGAAAAGAGAAATAAGAGTCTCTGTTGTGTATAAAAATAGAATTAGTCTAGACAAAAATCAATTCTCCCACTCAGCACTTCTGAAACATTGATTGTATGAAGAAAGTCCTATGAACTGGATCCCTACGCTACAAAAAGAATGAGAGAGGGATCGAAAGAAAAGAGAGGGAGGGAGGAAAGAGAAGGAGGATGGAGAGGAAAAGAGAAAGAAGAGGAAAAGGAGGAGGAGAAAAATGGTGAAAGGAGAAAGGGAAGAAGGGAAGAAAGAAGAGTGGAAGGGAGGAAGGGAGAAAGAAGAGAAGGAGGAGGGAACTAAGGAGGGAAGGAAGGAAGAAAGGGATGGAGGGAGTAACTAAGAAAATTATAACAAACTTCAAGGGTGAAAGATGAAGATTTGTAACCAAAATGGCCTAAGCACCAAACCCACAGGAATTTCATGTGTTATCTGAATGGAAGTATGTCATCTAATCTGTGTTTTACTTCTCCTGCCAGATATTAAAAGCTATCACCCTAAAGGAGTGTTAAGTAAAATAAAACTTCCAAAGGAAGTCTTGCTTCTGTTTCGTGACAATTCAGTGATGTTCATCAGATAAAGAAGCCAAAATGGTCAAACCACCCAGAACCTAAAATGGTGGCTTAGAATGCCTGGCCTGCCCTTTATAACAGTCACAAGTAGCTCAGTAAGCCAGGTGCCAGAGGCTCACACCTGTAATCCTAGCCACTCAAGGAGGCTGAGATCTGAAGATCACAGTCCAAAGCTAGCATGGGCAGAAAAGTCCCCATGGGACTCTTCAATTAACCACTCAAAAACTGGAAGTGGAGCTGTGGCTCCAAGTGGTAGAGAGCTAGCCTTGAGCAAAAGAGCTCAGGGCCTGAATTCAAGCCCTACAACCAACAAAAAATCAAAAGTAGCTTAGCAAAAGGTGTGTCCCCAGTATTTGTATGACTTGTGATCTCTCTCTCATCACCCAACAAGCTGGGGCTGGAAGGGCCAACCATGGGCCTTGTCCTACTCTGAATAGTTCTAGAGAAAATTAGGGGAACACAGTGGGATGGGAACCAATCTACATAATCTTTGGGCCTTGGGATGACTTCCCAAAACCCTGCAATGACAAAGAAGACCTAACTATGCTGTCCCAGTGAACCTGAGGTAGGGGCTAACAGTATACTTATGACCATGAACAGGGCCTTTGCATTCGTTTCAGTCATTAGACAAGATTGCTAGTGAAGTTAGATATCTAGTATTATTCCCATTCCAATTAATGCCTCTTGATTAAGGAAACTTAAGAGTAATGAATCATGGGTAAGTAGGAAATAAAGAGGGATAGGGTAATGATGATTAAAAACAATGTACTAATTGTCTTACCCATGTAACTGTAACCCCCCCAACACATCACCTTTTCAAGTAAAAAATAAAATTTCAGAAAAGGAATAATGTATCATTTATGCCTTACAGTAAAAGAGCATACAGCTAGATAGGGATTTACCCAGGACTGGCACCCAAAGGAGCCTTCTGCTTCTAGCTTTGTCTTCACCCCACTTCCCCATTGCACCTCATCAGGCAGGTGCCTAAAATGCCAAAATGATATCTTAACTATACTGAATTGAAGAGAATAAATTTCAAAGCTTTAAAACAAAGCAAAACAGCAAATAGTCATTTTCATAGTCAAGTTCATGCAACTAGTAGTTATAGAAAAAGGAGATGATTTGAAAAAGGACCCCACCCGCCCAATTTGGGCATTGATTTTTTTTTCTTTCTTTTTTCAAGTGACTCTTTCTTCAGAAGGCAATAAGTTATAATTTAACTCTCAAGCTAACTATAGATCCCCTTGTCTTTCAAGTCATATAAACCCAAAAGGCTTTAATGTTGTTGGGTTAAAAAAAAAAAAAACTAAAGAAAGAAAAAAGGATACCACATAAAAATCACCTCTCCCGCTAACACAAGTACTCTGTCCACTTAAAATAAGGCTGGGAGATCTTTATCTACTGGGCCCATTATAAGAGCCACACAGGAAAAGCTCAACAATCCAGAGCATCTTAGCTTTTCTAACACAGGAAGGCTCTGAGCCACAGGAAGGCTCTCAGCCTAAGAGGTTGGGGTGATGTGGTTAAGACTTCATTCTTGTGCTTGGATAATCATTTCCCGCCTGGAAAAAAAGAAAGAGAGAGAGAGAGAAATCCTGAGATTTAGTTAAGTCAGTTCTCCATTCCAATTAGACCAAATCTAATGCATAAACATCTTCCTCCACCGCAATGGAGAAAAGAAAAAGGAAATGCCATCAATTCTCATAACAATTGAATGTGAAGAGACATGAGATAATTTTTACCAGGCACCCCAGAAAGACATTCAGCCCTGAAGCTCTGTTCACATACACAGGAGGGGCACCCTGTAGCCCCATATGCATGTGAAATTTGCATATGAAATCATCCTTTCAAGCTGAAACATGTCTGGACTGGGCTGTGGGTTTGAGTGGGAGGAGGGCTGGCAAATGGGGAGAAGGAAGGAGGGCAAATATAGTCATAATAATCTGTGTATGTATGTGAAAATGAATCAGGGAAACTCAATGAGACTGGTTGCAAGAGGAGGGTAAGAGGGAGAAGAATGGAGGGGTGTTTCTGAGCAAGAAGCATTGTATGCATGTATGAACATGTTAAAATAGAAACACCCATGTGTAAATAATTGGTACGAGTAAAAAAACTAAATATAATAAAATTCAAAGTAAAATAAATAAATTAATAAATAAATAAATTGTCCTTTAACTGTTCCAGAAAACTTCTTTGGGGGAAAAGTCTTTGGGGAAAAAAAGAAAAGAAGGCAGTGGTCTCTAGTGAATTATAAGAATTATAAGATCACAAATAATTTTTCTGTTTTTTTTTCCAAGTTTTACAAAGAGATCAACTCTTGCCTTTAAAAATCAGAACATAAGAGTCTGGGAAGAGGGCTCACTAGTGCTTGCCTTGCATGCATGAGGCCCTGGGTTCAATTCCTCAGCACCACATAAGCAGAAAAAGCCAGAAGTGGGGTTGTGGCTCAACTGGTAGAGCACTAGTGTTAGCTGAAGAGCTGAGGGACAGCACCCAGGCCCAGGGTTCAGGCCCCACGACCGAAAAAAAAAATCAGAATATAAGCCAGACTCTTATCTCCAATTAGCCACTAGAAGACCAGAAGTGAGGCTGTGGCTCAAGTGGTAGAGTGTTCACCTTGAGCTAAAGAGCTCAGGGTCAGCATCCAGGCTCAGAGTTCAAGCCCCACAACCGACCTCCCCCCCCAAAATTAATTGAAAACAAAAATCAGAACATGTTGCACATATACACACATATATTTTTTTCAAGTTCTACATTGTACTGAGAAAGTTAATAGGACCTCCATCTCACTGGGTGCTGGTGATTCATGCCTGCAATCCTAGCTACTCAGGAGGCTGAGACCCAAAGGATCATGATTGAAAGGCAGCCCAGGCAGAGGAGCATACAAGACTTCATCTCTAACCACCAAAATGCTGAACTGGAGGCATGGATCAGGTGGTAGAGCACCAATCATGAGAAAGAGAACAAAATGAGCCTGAGACCCTGAGTTCAAGCTCCAGTGTGTGTAGGTTTGCAATGTAACTTCATCTCAACAAATAAGCCAGGCATGGTACTGATTTGTAAATGAGAGGTAAAATAATAACAACTAAAAGCAAAAAAGTGCTTGGCGCATGGGCCAACTGGTATAGCACCTGCCTAGCAAGTTCAGGTTCAACTTCAGTCTCCCCTACATACAAATAACAATAACAACAACAACAATAATAATTCCATGAGAGAATCCAAACTGAAGAATGGCCCTGAGGGCTGTCAGACAGCTGGCCTATTCTTTGCCTTAGTGCAAACTATAAAAAGGTCAGCACCTTTGTGCAGACATTTCCCCAGGGTGCAGGCTAAATTTCACTCTGACCAGTGCAACAACTTCGCAACCCTAGACTTGGCCTTGAGTGCTCATCTGTGATCCAGATTTCCACTCTGCCAAGCTATGCTCAGTGCTCATTGGCCTCTGTGTGTGAACAGGGTCCTTGGTTTTCACCCATGGACCAAGATTTGATTCCTGGCGCTATTGAAGTCAAGCTGAGCCTAACAATTCAGCCAAAAATCCTGCCTCAAGAAGACATTGTGTCAGTTAGATCTCAGCACAGTAATTTTATTCATGTGTCAGCAGGAAGCAATAAGAGGAAGGCAGTGAGGGAATGGCAAATAAGTGAGAAGGATCACATGCCTGACTGGCTTCATGCTCCTGTCTATGTGAATAAGTTAGTTAAAACACATCTTCACAGCTTTGAGTCCTCACCAATTCTAACATCCTCCTCATCCTACTTTGTCTCCTCCTCCTTCTCCTCATCTTCCTCCTTCTTATCTTCCTCCTCTTCTTCTTCCTCTTCTTTCTCATCTCCTTTTTCTTCCTCATCTTCTTCCTCTTTCTCCCCTTCCTCCTCCTCCTCCTCCATCTTCTTCCCCTACTCCCCCCTCCCTCTCTTCCTTCTTCTCCCTCCCTCTCCCCCTCCACCCACCCCCCCACACACACACATACTACCTTCCTAAGTGTCTTTACAAATCCTTGTGACTACAGACAACACAGTCACTTCCAGTGTTCACACTAAGGCACACATGGTGTCCTCTCCAGAGGAACCATGTGCTCCTAGAACCTGTTTACTAGAATATTCTGCTTCTGCTATCTAGTCAAATCTGGAGTTGCCTGCTCTCAACCTTCCCTAGTTGGACAAAAGTCCAAGACAACAGAAATAGGCTGTCATTCATTTCCCAATGAATGACCATTTATACCACATGTATATGTGTGTGTGCCTTTATGAGAACTTTACAAGTCCATCTATATGAACATATATATGCAATACACATAAACGTGTGCATTAGCCATACCGTTTTCAGGAAAATGAATGGAACTCAAGTCATTATGTTGAGTGAGATAAGTCAAGCTCCCAAACTTAAATATTGCATGTTTCTCTAACTTGAGGTATCTAGATCTAAAACTATGAAGATGATAATGATAATGATACTATATGAATACAAAAGGGACACTGTTTGGAGTCAGTGGTAGGGGAAAAGCATACAGTAGTATGAAAGGCCCAAATTAAATTACGTATATGTGTATGTACATATATTGTGTATGTATGTATGTATATGTGTATGTGTGTATACACACATACACACACATGAAAACAACATAATGAAACCCACCAGTGTTTGAAAAAGGGAGGAGGAGAACAAGCATAGGAATATAACAGAGAGAGTGAACTTGTTCAAAACACATGACACACATTATTACAGAAAATTATTGTTCATGGTTACAATGACTATTCATTATTACAATGAACATCCCTCACACCATGACTATATGCTATTAAAATATACAAACAAGCCATGTGCCAGTGGCTCACACCTGTAATCCTAACTACTCAGAAGGCTGAAATCTGAGGATCGTGGTTCAAAGGCAGCCCAGGCAGGAAAGTCTGTGAGACTCCTATCTCCAATTAACTACTCATAAACCAAAGGTGGTGCTGTGATTCAAGTGGTAAAGCACAGCTTTGGACAAAAGAGCTCAGGGATGATGCTCATGCCCTGAGTTCAAACCCCTCAACCAAAAACAAAATAAAAAAACAAAAACAGTGGTCAGCTTGGCGTTGTTAGCTCACACCTATAATCCTAGCTACTCTGGGGTTAAGATGTGAGCATCATGGTTTAAAGCCAGCCTGGGAAGGAAAGTCCATGAAATTCTTATCTCCAATTAACTACCAAAAAAAAAAAAAAACTGCAAGTGGAGCTGTGGCTCACATAGTGGAGCACTAGCTGTCAGCAGAAAAGCTCAGGCACAGTGCCCAGGCCCTGAAGTCAAGCCTCAGGACCAACATACACATACACAAGATGGCCAATATCTCAGGAATAGATCTTGAATTTGGCAGCTCCCGATTATGCAAGTGATAGGAGTATCAACACCCTCAGTGCTGTCTAGGAGAGCAGTTTTCATTGGAACAGAATAGCACTCTATTCAAATTACTTTGGCCAATACACACACACTCATAATTTCCTCCCCCAGTGTATTCAGGTTGAAAAGGAACTTAGTTATGAATGAGATTTGCATTTTCCTGGGCTTCCAAAGGCAGCACTCACTAAGCCTTCTCTTCCTGGCAACCCCTGACAAGCCAGCCCCAAGCTCCCACCAGCACCAGCCCTCCCACAGGAGCCCAGAGACTCCTCTACCCAGCCTTTCTGAGAATTCTCTGGGTTCCCATATTCCCACCATTCTCTCTCCCCAGGACTCGGCAAGGATCCCAACTTGGAAATTTATGTATATATTTTAAAATCAATTATTTTCCTCTTACATTCAAAAAGTGGTTGAAGCTGAAATTTTTTTTAACAAGATTCATAGGATCCAGGATCCCTCCAAGCTGGATTCTCCTTTTAATAAATAGTGAAGGAAACAAAAACAAAAATGTCCAGGAACCAACTCTATACCCTGCCAAAGCCAAAATCTACTCTGCAATGTAAATCACTTTTTTTAGGAGAAAAGAGAAAACATCAAAATTCTACTGGCACTCAAAAAGTCCTGCTGAGGTGGATGAATGGTTTGTGGAGCTGTAAAAACATACTTAGGCCTTGTATGAGTATATCCTTGGCTTTCAAACAGTCAAGCCACATCGTTATTAATGGCTTGGTGCATACACTGCCCATTCTCCCCCACAAACACCAGCAGATCCTCTTCTGAGGAATGAAGCAAACAAGATTCTGAGGGTCTGTGGCTGAAATAGCTGCCTCTTTGTTCTGGGTAGTTGTATTTCACATGGAAAAGGCAAGGGAAGAGAGGTACAGTTTATTGACAGCCTACTACGCACTGTGTCTCATGAGTTCAGGTTTATTGAGCCCTTCCAAGTCCTATGTCAAGTGCTCTCATGAAGATTAACTCTTATTTTCTTCCCAGGGAAGCTCTGAGTTCTCAGCTTTTCTGAAGCCCTCCTAGCTGCTACACAAGGGAGATGGGAGTCAAACCCACTTTACCAAAACTTCTTTGTTTCTTACTCCACCACTGTATCATTCCAATATTTCATGAACCTATGCTTGCTTTAATAACTGTATCAAGAACATAGCTGGGCAGTGCTTAAATAATGTAGGGAAAAGGCCAACAATGGACCCACAGCTTCTCAGACTGTCCTTTGTCCCCTCAGGAATGCAACCTTACAGACAACAGAGAATAAACTTATGGCAATATTCCAGGAAAGCAGCTGGACAGAGAACAGCACATCCCGACTGGTGCACCAAGCCCAGCCCAGGATGGAGGAGCATGCACAGTACAGACATCCATGCGCATCAAATAAGCGCAGCAACCCGTCTCTGCACAACAGATGCCCCACTTGCTCCTGGATGCATGTCAGTGACTAAGAGAGTTTCATGAGAAGTAGCATGTCCTGGGATATGAGCTCACTGCATAGTTTAAAGGCTGGTTTGTCCCTTTACTAGCTGGGTGACCTTGGGTGAGTTGCTTAAACCCTGTTGCAAATGTCCAATACCTCACTAGAGATCGGGAAGATGTAAATGAATGAAAATGCATAAGGCTTTGGGACAGTATCTGGGATAGAGAAAGTGGGCAATAATTGTTAGATACTGTTATATCCTGAGAACATCTGAAGTAGACCTGGGACCTAATGAAGTTCTTTCAACTTCAAAGAGACCAGAATTTTTTTTATTTTTGTTTATTTATTTATTTATTTTGGTCAGTCATGGGGCCTGAACTCTGGGCCTGGGCACTGTCCCTCAGCTCTTCAGCTCAAGGCTAGCACTCTACCATTTGAGCCACAGTGTCACTTCTGGTTTTTTTCTGCTTATGTGGTGCTGAAGACTCGAACCCAGGGCCTCATGCATGCAAGGCAAGCACTCTACCACTGAGCCACCTTCCCAGCCCTAGAATTTTTATTTTTTTATTTATTTGTTTGTTTATTTTTGCCAGTCCTGGGGCTCGAACTCAGGGCTTGGACACTGTCCTTGAGCTTCTCTGTGCTCAAGACTAGTGTTCTACTACTTGAGCCACAACACCCCTTCTGGCTTTTTCTGCTTATATGGTACTGAGGAATTGAACCCAGGGCTTCATGCACATAAGCAAGCACTCTATCACTAAGCCACATCCCCAGACCCGAGACTAGAATTCTTTATGAGAAGCCAATAAGCCCGCCTCTAAGAAGGGACACGGTAAGCCAGGCTGACTAGATCCCAG
This sequence comes from Dipodomys merriami, assembly GCF_024711535.1. Taxonomy (NCBI): domain Eukaryota; kingdom Metazoa; phylum Chordata; class Mammalia; order Rodentia; family Heteromyidae; genus Dipodomys; species Dipodomys merriami. Next base: position 29,969,126 of record NW_027203382.1, read on the forward strand.
AGGAGTGTCTGTAGATGGTCTGGGTTAGCCATATTTCCTGGGATAGGATTTCCAATTCTTTCTCTAGGGCTCGACAAAAACAAAGGCTTCCTCATGGCAGAAGCAGGTCTCTTTTCCTCATCTGGTGCTTCACCATCAAATTGGTGAAGCTGAAATCATTTGCAAATTCCAAGGGTGTCCCATTCATTCCCCTTTATGGTTATAATAAAACACTTGGGTGCTACCAGGGAGCTTGCCACCCTTCTAGCCAGCCCCGGGAGCTCTCCCAAGGGTAGACCACCTTCCAACTAGAAGCACTAACCCAGCATGGAGCCTACCGGCATTTTCATCCACTAGAAAGCTCCTTTCCCTTTAAGCTGTATCGTAGAGATTAATGGTTCAATTTCCAGCTGCTTAATGGTGTTCTGGGGAGCCCTGCCTCCTGTCATTTGCCCCCAGCTTGGCTTGAGAATTTGCGGTTAATGGGGCAGGTAGAGAAGCTGTTTGTTTCCCCTTGGCTGGGTGTGTTAACACAAATCTGTTCTTCTATCAGGTCTCTATGTCTTAATCTCAGCCTTGCCCTGATGGAATGTTGCCCTACACGCCTCTATCAATGCCAGCTATTCAATATCCAGAAACTGATAGCTTCAGCAAACGCCCAGCTGGCTTCTTCCAAGGATTCAGTCCCTAAGGATGTAGTTATCAACACAAGCTCAAAACAAGAACATGAAACAATGCTCTGCTTCCTGGTAAAGCTGCTATCTTTTGCAGTACCATAGCACCCGTAGCTCCATTTACTGCTTGGCTGGGGACTGGAGAATTCCTAAGATTAAACAAGAAAGGGTTGGTTTCTCTTGTTTCCCACAGCCTCCTTTCATGCCTCCCTAACCATCTTTTTACTCTCCTGGTCACTCTCTTATGTACTGAGACCCTTTTCAGACTTGCCCCACTCAGTAAACCACTCCTACAGGGATGGTGATAGGATTCTGTGTCTGTGTGTCAGATTCAGAAAAGCTGAGAGTCTACTTCCCAGTGGTTGGCCTTCTTGCACCAGGGTATAGCCCACAGAACAGCGGTGGCTTGGCTTAGGGCCTACCATTGGCCCTGCAGCTTCTTCCTTGGGTGAGGGGAAGTTGGCTGACTGAGCCTTCTTACAGCTTACAGCCATGAACATTGGAGAGTGACTTCTCCAACTGAGCAGGCGGAGGGCAAGGGGACAAAATACAAAGTCCCAGCCAAGGCCTTCCCACCACTTCTGCCGGAGGATTTCAGCCAGCTTCACTCAAAGATCACAGGGGCAATGGGACAATTTGGCTTTTCACAGTTCTCATGTTCCTTGGTGAACGGGTTGCCTCCAGTGATTTTAGGGGGTGGGGAGCAGGACTCTTCCTCCACACTTCATTCCTGGGGTTGATGTGTTGGGAGATGATTCTCCACGGTTCTCTCACGTCCTCCATGAATTGTTTGCAGGATATAAACTGCCTTTGTTCTGAACTGTCTTTCAAGAATATTGTCAAAAGAGTAATGTTGGAATACAAAGACTGTCTCTCTAGAGCTCCCTCCTCCTTATATTAAAAAAAAAAATCAGTTTCTCCAAACTCAGGCATTATTTCCTATAACACAATCCATTCTACATCTAAGTGTCATCTGGTTTTCTTATGTGTCATCTGGTTGTTCTCTTTTCACCCTGTGAGAGCCAGGAAGCAGCCTAAAAATGCTGCTACTCTGGCTGCTGTTTCTGCTGCAAGGTTTAAACTACCCTTCATCTGTGATTTCAGAGTCTAGTGTCTTCTGCCAGCATCTGTGGAAGCACAGCAGAATAACTTGTTAGCTTCTAAGCAAGGTTAAGTCTCAGACCCCCTCACAGTTCTTGACAATATGCCATAATGATAGCAAAGACCATGCACATGTATGAGCATTTATTAGCATACAGGCCCAATGCCATTCTCTGTCCTGTTCTATTGAGATAGTGAAGTCCTGCCTCTCTATTGTTAAAGCATACTAACAAACCCCTCCATGAAAGGTTCACCTGATCCAGATGGAGCCATTCTCCAGTGGCAAGATTCAGTAAATGTTCTTTTTGGACAACATGACAGAATTCCTCACCAAGAGGAAAGATGCTAAACTAGAGTGAAAGATGGCACTCTAAAAAGGTGCCGGGCTTTCTGCTCACCCAGAGCCTAGTTCATTCATGTAAATGTATATTTTGACCCAATGCACCCAATCTATTCTCCATTAAAAGATATTTCTAACATTCCTATTGTAACTAACAAGTCATCAAGAATTAAACTACCTGGGCCTAGTTGAAGGAGGCTTATCATAATGTCTCTGAGTATGACTTTCCAACTAGGATCATTCAAATACTAATTTATTATCCCAGGAATCTAGAACCCTGATTTAAACATTTTATCTGCTGTAGAATTTGATTAAAAAAAAAAAACCGACAAGCTGGCCTGAGAGAGTAGGTCAGTCGTAAAGCTCATTCTTAGCATACATAAAAGCCCTGAGTGTCATCTCTAGTGCTTGTAAACACACACAGTTCATAATATATTCTGAAATATCTTGAAGTAAATCTCAACACTTCAATGGAGGAACTTGATGTTATAAAAATACGGCTTCTGAACCAGGGTCCAGTGGTTCATGCCTGTAATCCTAGCTACTCAGGAAGTTGAGATCTAAGGATCATGGTTCAAAGCCAGACAAGGCAGAAAAGTCTGTGAGACTCCAATCAATTACTGTTGTGAATTATCTCCAATAAATTACTCAGAAAAAGCTGAAAGTGGTGTTGTGGCTCCAGTGGTAGAGTGCTAGCCTTAAACAAAAGAAGCTCAGAGACAGCACCCAGGCCTTGAGTTCAAGCTCCAGGAAAGCAGGGGGGCGGGGCGGGGGAGAATACAGCTTCTGGCCACTGGACACCAGTAGCTCATGCCTAAAATTCTAGCTACTTAGGAGGCTGAAATCTAAGAATCACAGTTCAAAGTTCAAAGAGCAGGAATGTCTGTGAGACTCCTGTCTCCAATAAACCACTAAAAAATTGAAAGTGGAGGAGTAGAGGTGTGGCTCAAGTGGTAGAGTGCTAGCCTTGAGCAAAAGAGCTCAGGGATAGTACCCAGGCCTTGAGTTCAAGCCCCAGGTCCAACACAAACATGAATTAATTAGTTAATTAAAAATACAGCTTTTGGGAAACATGGCTCTTTCCTTTTTCTGTTCTCAGACTCTCTCCACTGCAAGAAAAAAAAATAGCTTATAGAGCCAGAGATCTTTGACCATTGGCCTACATATATATGAATTCTAACACTCATTTAGCTCACACATCTTAAATCCAGATTTAAACCCCAACCACTTTCTTTCTCCACACTTCAAGTTGCCTGGCTCCTTTGCTAGGCCCAATTCTCAGTACCCAAATATTTATTTAAGCACCTGTAGACAACATGCTGACTCAAAGCCCTATCTTGCTGCTAAATCAGCTTCTGTCTTTTGGCCCACACAAATTCTTCCATAATTTACTGTTTAGAAGTCAGAATGCCTCTCTACTGTACATTAGTGCCTTTGGAAATCTTCATGATCTTGTTCTACGGTGATCTCCAAGTATGGTGTTTATCAGGCTAGCCACGGGCCATGGGACAGAAAGACTCAGAGACCAAATTAACATGCTCACATTGTGCAATGTATCAAATTCCTTTAAAACATTTGGCATGATGTAAAGGGAACTAGATGAACTATATTAATGTAATTAGTATAAGGTCAGAGCAAGGTGAAAGGGCCATACCACCTGAAAGCTACTTACACAATCTTCAGATGTTCGGTCTCTCTGTCTTTGCCCAATGAGCCTTCTCCACTACTGACATTACAAGAACCTGAATTGTGGTTGGCACAAGGAGGCCCAGAAAAAAGGAAAATTCCTCAAGACAAAGATGCACTCTTACCTCAGCCATAGGCACTAGTAGTTTACCAAAATGCTTGCTGAACAACTACAGATTTTATCTGTTTCTTGAACCAAGCATATGTTGATCCACAATGAAATTATAATGAGGATCAGCTAAGGGACTCTGCCAGTTCAAAGTGATCGAGTGTTTGACTATCTTTCCTTCTTTATCTGAGAGTAACCATCTTGTATTCTATTATATATTTCATTCTATTTTTAGCATGTCTTTCAGGCTACACACTCACTGCTGATACTTTACATTTCTTATGAAGCTGCTTGCCTTTTCATTTTCTATCTTCATAACATATCTAGTGAGTTTTTCCCATATTGAATAAATAAACTAGTAGAAAGCAGTAATGTATATGTCAATGCATATTGTGAATTTGAGGCAGCCTGGTTTTCTTGGATTATTTGAATATTCTCAATTATATAGCAATACTAGCCAGGTGCTGGTGACTCAAGGTTGTAATCCTAACTACTCAGGAGGCTGAGATCTAAGGATCATGGTTCAAAGCCAGCCCAGACCCAAAGTCTATGAGATTCTTGTCTCCAATTAACCACTCAAAAACAAGAAGTGGTGCTTGCTCCAGTGGTAGAGCACTAGCTTTGAGCACAAAGCAACTCAGGGATAGTGCCCAGGCCCTGAGTTCAAGCCCCCCAATCGTAGTAGTAGTAGTAGTAGTAGTAGTAGTAATACAGCAATACTAACTACAGATATTCCAAATGAAAATGGAGATTACAAAATGGCACTTACAATGATTACAAGTAGATTAAGAATGTGGACATGGGGGTGAGGGAGGGGGGAGGATTGGGGGGGAGCGGGGAGGTTGGGAAGGGAGGTGAAGGGTAAACAAAGGAGGAGGCTGCAATGCTTGGTAAGAAATGTATGCATTATCCTGCCCATGTAATTGTAACCCCTCTGTACAATATGTTCACAAATAAAATAAAATAAAATAAAATAAAATAAAGAATGTGGACATGGGTGAATAATAACTGGAAGATGATACATAAAAATGGGGTAGGATAATGAGATAAGTCATTTTTGTTTTAAAATTTTCTTTGATGTTGTTAGAAAAATACTTTCAGTAGTATAATTTTTTTTTATTTTTTTTGGGGGGGTCCGGTCGTGAGGCCTGAACTCTGGGCCTGGGCACTATCCCTCAGCTCTTCAGCTCAAGGCTAGCACTCTACCACTTGAGCCACAGTGCCACTTCCGGCTTTTTTGCTTTTTGCTTATGTGGTGCTGAGGAATCGAACCCAGGGCCTCTGGCTTGCAAGGCAAGCGCTCTACCACTGAGCCACCTTCCCAGCCCAGTATAATTATTTTTTAAAGACAAATTCCATATATTTGTATTATAAAATACTTTTTTCTCAGAATTGGGTAGAGAATAATCAGCTGCAAAACCATGTTAAGTTTAAGAGATTTTATGTAAACTGAATTAGGAGAAACATATGAATCTTAAGTCACTTACATATCCAAAAAAGAAATTTGACAACATACATTCTTCATATATTTCACAGAAAAAATATTTTAGGCAATATATATAACTAAAAGTTTTTTTTAACTTTGTAAGTAGTTACTGAATACCTCCTACCTAGTAGTACTTTTCCCTCCTTGTTATTATGACTCCATTTGAAGTTTCAAGTCAGTACAGAGAATACTGAAATGACTACTGTTTGTTTTACAAGAAATTACTTCTGTGTGTTCTCACCTTTCTTTGGTTCACTTAAGGCAAAAACTAGCCCTATGGTGTTCTCCTTATGTTTATTAACTTCTGAACAATTTTCCAGAATGTCAAATGCCCAACTCACAATGACACATATTAATTTCTTATATCATAAATCAATCTCTCACAGAAAGGGACTTGAAAAGGTCTTGGAACTTCCAAAATCTAAATTGAAGAAATGGTTACGTGGTTTTTACAATATACTGTTCAGAAATAAGAGTTTCTCAGTGGTTTGCAGCTAAGGATCTGCCAAACCCAAACCCACTTGCAGTTTAGTGAGAACTGAGAAGTCTTTTCATCAAATACCCCAGCAATTCAACTTCTGCACGTGATGACATGGACAGATAGACCCGTTCACATCTTATCTTCTGGATTTTGCTGACCTGCCCAGTTCGAGAGCCTGTAATTTGAGAAGGAAAAGACAACCTTGGCCTGAAATTTTCCAAGGCCAAAGGGAAAAAAATTAGAACATTCTTGATACATTTGGAGGTTATCTTTTTAAAGCACTCAAGTGTTCCACTAGATAATCTGTTAAAGGAGCAAATTGTTCAAGCTAGGTTTAGGCCAAATCAAATCAAGTCCTTCTTCTAGTATTCATCACCAGTAAAGCTAATGTCCCCGTACGTGCTTGCTATCAGACTTTTCACTCTATGTACTCACAGTAAGGAAGAGCTGTCAGTCCATCAACCTTGTATAGACAAAAACATTCATTCTGCTAAAATCATAATGCATTTTTATTTGCTCAAAGTCAGTTTCTTCACTCACTTTATATGTATGTAGAGCACTTTACAAAAGAGGAAGAGCTTTGTTTTAGACACATAATTCTCATGGGGACTATAACTTCGGTATTCATTGGAGATATTAGCAATATGTGAGAAAAATAGTAGTGAGACATATATGTTAAACAAATTAGACCTTGCGCATTGCCATGAGTAGATTTACCTTGGAGGCTGATTCCACTCCCATGGTCATTTCTTGAGCCCATTTTAGAAGGTTTTTAAAGGTCATTTTCAATGAAGAAGAGATTATCTAGATCTTACAATTTACCTTAGTTTGATCAGCTACCTTATTCACTGACCTTTATTCCTAAGGACTTTTCACACTCTATGAACATCAATTTGTGTATAAAGATTTACTACTACTGGATATATTCAGAGAAAATGTCTAAGGATGGAAGTACTTTAATTTTAAAAAATACTTATTACTGTTGTGACAGGGAGCTACTGGCTCATACCTGTAACCCTAGATACTCATGATTTGAAGTCAGTCTGGGCAGAAATGTCCATGAGATTCTTATCTTCTGTTAACCAGCAAAAAGCTGAAAGTAGAGGTGTAGTTCAAGTGGCAGAGTACCAGTCATGAGAGAAAAAGCCAAGTGATACCATGAGGCTCTGACTTCCCAGTACTGGCACAAACACATGCACGCAGGAGTGCGTGCACGCACACACACACTCTCACACATACACACACACTAAGTTAAATTAAATTTTTAAAAATATAAGAGGTTGAAATCAGAACCCTCATGAAAGTACACTATTCTGAGTAACATTCTTGGGTCCCTGAAGGCAACATTTAACATACTTTGAGGCTACTTTGAAAGGACTCCCTTACTTGGATGAGTATGAGTTAACACATTGTGCTTGTTGAAACATAAATTAAATCCTCTCCTCCGTAGCTCCCTCACCCTGTGCTGAGAATAAGGAGTCCCCCCACCCCCCCTACAGTATTCCCATGGAGCAAACACCACAGTTCCCCCCTCCCCTGCAAGCAGGAGTGTTCTAGAGATCAGTAATCTTCTCACAAGGAATGCTGACCAACTATGGGGCTTTCTGAGACCAAGCCGGCTCCAAGAGGGCCTTGTGGAGGTGCTGCCCACAGAGGGCCTCTGCTACTTCTTCTCAGCTTGTGTATTCCCCATGCCAAGCTGAGACCCCAGCCCGCTCATGGCTTGCTGGGAACCTAAAGGAAAAACCAGGACTAATTACCATATGAGGTTACTCAATGCTCAGCTCATGCATCAGGAGTTAAAATGCACTTTGGAGAACACGCTTCTCAACCTTCATGTAGTTAGGACAGTAACAAAAATGAAAGCCTGGAAGAGTTACTGATAAAATAACAACAACAACAACAATAATAATAGAATAATAGTTGTCCACTTGAGCCAAATATCACAAGGGAAGAAGAGTATCAGGAAAGTAGCAAATTGGGGTACCCATTATTTTTAAGCCATGGGAGCACAGCATTTACAACTAACCTGAGGACTGAGGAAGCAGGTCCGTTCCCAGGATAAACCATGCTCCATGGAAATCTCTCCTTCATTTTGGGCAGACCAAAGAACACCAAATCCCAAAGGCAAGCCACAAACCTAAGTCTTCCCCTCCTGAGCTCTTGACATTAACATTCTTGATTTGCCCGTTATTATCTGGAAAATAAGAAAAGGATGTGTACAAAGCCATCTACCCTAATCTAACATTCTCTCACTTTAGTACTTGATTTTCTTCTCTAACCCATTGCTTCTCATGTAAAATGCCACCCTTTTGTGATGCCATGAAATACCCTCTCAGGGCTCAACCTCACTGTCTTCTGCAATTCAGGCAGCTGGATCCGGGCTTTTGGGAACATCCAGTTTCCTTTCATAAATTTTCTGTTCCGATCTTCCCCAGCCCACACAGATAATCATGTTCCCATCTAGTACATTCCCCTACTTCTACTCCAGGCTTAACCACAAGCAGGACAATGTGCCCTGGTCTCTGCTGGAGAAACATCCCCAAAGACTGACAGGATCTGGAGCAACTACTGAGCTTCTGTGAGCTATCTCATACTCCCAATACATTCCTTCCCCTTTCCGCTCACTCTCCCTCTATAACTTCTATTTTCCAGCCTTCAGTTTTCTTCTGCCAAGAATAAACTTTCATTGCATCCCAATCAGGAGCATCTCAAATCAACCAGGGGTTGGTACCCATTCTATCTCATGGATGTCCAATCGACCCAACCCAGCCCCACAAAGACAGGCACTTGTGTAAATTACACCTACTTCCTGGTGTGTTTTCATTCCCAAAACATCCATTGATAAATATTTGTGGAGAGACAAATCCCCAAATTTCCCTCCTCACCGACCACATACTAAGAAGCATTAGGACTAAGCCCGGAGGATGGACACATCAGTAACTCAATGAGGCACTTCATAAACATTGAGATTACGTTCACTCATTCCTCTCCCTGCCACCGAGGTCAGGCCAGGCCTTTCCTCCCATCCCAATGCTTCCACTTTACAAACACACCTGTCACAGACATTTCATCTTGAAAACTTCAGGCTGCAACCCTCCTTTTAAAGATCTCTTGAAACTCTTTCACAAACTAGCCTACATGAGATCAATAGATACAGAAACGAAGCCTTCATCCCCAAGGCTTAGGCGCCTATACCATTTGCAGTCCAATGCTACTCAAACCTATGTGTATATCAGAATTACCTTAAATGTAAGCTTCTGGGTCCCACCACACTTGGGATCTTAGGGATTTTCTTTTGTAACCAATCTGTGATTCTGAAAAACACTCTTTGAGAAATACTCCTGTATGAACTAGAATATATTACAACAATCATCAAGCCAAGAGCTGGTGGCTCACCCCTGTAATCCTAGCCACTCAGGAGGCTGAGATCTGAGGATCATGGCTTGAAGCCATCCTGAGCAGAAAACTCTGTGAGACTCTTATCGCCAATAAACTCCTAAGATAAAAGCTGGAAGTGACACTGTGGCTCAAGTGGCAGAGCACTAACCTTGAGCAAAAGAAGCTCAGGGACAGCATGCAGGCCCAGAATTCAAGCCTTCCCTACCCTCACTGCGGCAATGACTTCTCCTTGCCCACTCGCTATATAACAAATCTCCATGATTAATTCTCCCCCTGCACCCCTTGCATCCCTGCACCTCCAGCTTGTGCAGGCTGGCAGTTTGCTGTCCTCTCAATAAACGTTTCTGCATGAACCACGTGGCGGTCTCCTAAGCAGTTGTCTCTCAACAACATAGAGGAGGGTCTGCATGCACAGAGACGATAAACTCATCTTCCATCACTTGCCACAGACTCTTTTTCTGAGTCAACTTCCATGTTTGGAGCCTGGTCAACAGCTTCTCTGCTGGAGCTAGTGAATTGTTAACTTGTAGATAGCCATTTGTTGAAAGAGAGCTTATCACTTATCTACTGTCGAACTGTTTAATCTCTGTCCCCAAATGTGCGCCTCTCACATTCCTTTAAAATGCCCTAGCTCTTTAAAGTACAACCACCTATTGCCAAGTCTAACTGCCTTGCAAAGGGATTTATAAGGTCATCGAGGGCTACCAAAGAGTGAAGGAGATGGACAGGGGTAGGTCTCAGTAGTATGGCACTTGCCTAATGTGTCTGATACACTGGATCTGATCCGTAGCATCACTCACACACACACACACACACACACACACACACACACACACACACACACACACACACACACACACACACACACACACACACACACAAATTAGTTACCAAAGAATGAAGGAGCCCACGTGGAGTTTCACACTCCAGGGTTTCCTAGCTACTCCTGGCCAGAGAACAATGGTAGCACAGATAGGTTTCACCAGGGACACCAATGTCCACCCCAGGCTCCAGAAGACAGGAACAACACAGATAATCCAGTTGCAGAAGCATGACTCAGGCCTGGAGCAATGTTCATAGGTACATCTGGGTTTATTTGCTCTGGTTGAAACTCCAATCCCTACTAGAATGCTTATCTCCAATTGCAAGTAGATACTCTAAGAAACACAAAATAATTTGCTTTTTATTAAATTTTAAATTTAGGTGAACAGTAGAACCATTGGGTGTTTCATGTAATTGAGCGTGTGTGTGTGTGTGTGTGTGTGTGTGTGTGTATGTGTGTGTGTGTGTGTGTGTGTGTGTGTGTGTGTGTATGCCAGTACCAGGCCTTGTACTCAGGGCCTGGGTGCTGTCCCTGATCTTCTATGCTCAAGGCTAGTGATCTGTTACTTAAGCCACAGATCCATCCCAGCTTTTTCTGGTGATTAATTGAAGATAAGAGTCTCATGAACTTTCTTTCCTGGGCTGGCTTTGAACCACAATCTCAGTCTCCTGAGAAGCTAGTATTACAGGTGTAAGCCACCAGTGCCCAACTCACAATTGAGCATTCTATAGAAAAGTTTCATCATACAAATTTAGGATTTAAGTTAATGTCTATTGAATTAATTGTGCCAAACACCGTGGTAAACTTCCACCTCTACCAATTTATTAAAACAACACAACATTACTGTAAGGTAAGTATCATAATTATTCCCATTTGGCAAAAAAGAAAGCGTAAAGAAAGCAGTAATATTATATAGGATATATTTATTCAGGGCCAGACTTCTGTTTGGAGTATGAAGTCATGCTCTGGTGTATACCAGAAGGGAATACGGGATAGGGCTTGTCTCTATCCTACATTTCTACCGTGTAAATTACAAAATGTCTTTGGAAAAATGTATTTATTTCATACAAGTGCAATGTATTTGAAAAGGGGTCTGAAGAACTATCTAGAATATGAAATTATGTTCAGTATCCTTAGTCCCAGGACGTCAATCACAATATCACCACACAATTATTATATGGCCAAAATTATTAGCAAGTATCTCCTGGATACAGAGGACATTCTCCTGCTTAGGAGATCTGGAAGGGACCAAAGCAAAGATTTCACTTCAGTCCTATGTGAACTACATCATTTGGTCAAAGGGCATGACCTCCCAAAGATAGAGAAAGAATGGTCAGCTATGTTTTGGTAGGGATAGAAGGCCAGGAAAAGTATCGGTGTTGATTTGATTCACCAAGTTGTAAGAGCAATGGTAGTGCTGAACATTTGTATCACAAAGTATAGTAGAAAGATCATGAACATGCGGGTCCAAAAGTTATAATCTATCTGAGGAACTTTACAATTCATCAGGGCACATTCATTAACCCCTCAAAACTCTCTACTCCCTCATGGCTATAGTGGGGAAGTAATTCCTCCTTCACAGAGTAAAATTCAATGAAATAGTTCCTATTCAAGTAACCAGTGCACAGTGGTAGTACAGGGAGGGCGCAGGTCCAGATCAACATGAATCTTCTTCCTTGTCTCCCTTTGGCACTCAACCAAAGGTCAAAGACATGAGTTCTAATCCTGCCTTGCGATGTGACCTTCACCATCTCACTTCAGATCTCTTGAGTTTCTCGTTACTTGTCTTTAAGATGAGAAGAAAACAAACTGGCTCTCAGGGAACTTAACATATTGAGTGGAGGTGAAGCCAGCTTAGGAAGGCAGAAATATAGGTACACAGGGGGCCACCATGAACAAGCCCACTTGAGGTTACTTGACTTCCAGAACAAGACCAGCTCCAGGACTCGCTGTTCTTCAGATCTATTTAAGAGGCTTTTGTCACTGCATTCAGAAATCTGAATGGATGAGCAACTTCTCCTCCCTTCAATACACAGCCTCACAGACATCCATTGCTCTGACAGCTTTTCAATTCTCTGTACTCTTCTTCTGGCTGCAAAAGCACCCCTTCTCCTCTCCACTGGCCACCTCACCTGACATTCACATGGTCAGCACCCTCTCTCAGGACCCTGGAAGGGCTGAGAAGAGGGATGAGCTTCTCTCTGGGCTGGGAAGAGTCCTGCCACACTCTGAGCAGCTGCTCTCCATGGAGCTGCCTGAACTGCAGATGGCCGTCACAAGCTCTTACAATCCTCAGCTCTGCCAGCAAACCAGAAGGGTGGAAGCCTGGGGGGCTCTAGGTGACCTTCCAGTTCTAGTCCAGTCTCCTCCCCTCATCCCTCCCCCCCACACACACACACACTAGCAATAAATTCATTAAAGTGCTAATACAAGAACTAATAAATCACCTTCCTCAGCAAAAGCCTCAGCTACCATCCTGCTCTACTAATAAGAAGCAGGCGCCAGCAACAGGAAGTCTTCCCTTTACTGTCATCGCGGCCTTGCTCATTCTAGGACAGGTGTTTATCCAAGCACTCTAGCTTGTTCCACAGGAACAAGTGCTAAAAAGTCTGGTAGAGAGGAATGGCCCATTTACTCCAGAGCCCTGGTGTAGAGAATGGAATGGTTTAGGGATAGATGAAGCTCCTATCCTAAATAAGGGCCATAGTGCTGAAAGAAAAAAAAAAAAGTAAAACAGCCAAATGAAAAGACAGCAAACAGGGCCCAGAGAACCTATACCTCTGCCTTGCCCTGCCCTGCCCACCTGAAGCCAAAGGAACTACTCAACCAGTACTCACTATACATGGAGTGCCCAGGTTCTTGGGTATTGCAACCCCAGTCTGCCTAATCTGCCAAAAAGCCTAAAGATCAGGGATCCCAGACCTGTTGTTTTGCAGTGGAGGGAACCAAGTCTCAGGAAGTAGAATGATTTCACAGGCCCTAAACATCTACTGCAGAGAGACGGCCAGAACCAGGCTCTGAGCCCCAGGAAGAACTCCTTCTGGGTCTCCTGCCTTCCTGTGCTGGGAGAAGCAGGGAAAAGAAGCCGTAGGCTTCAGACTCAGGAAATTGGTAGCAGGACTGAAGGGAAATGTCACATGTGACTTACATTTAGTTTCTTTCCTGGAAAAAAAAAAACATTTATTTTGTTGTTGGGTTTTTTTTTTTTTGAGACTAGATCTCCTTATGTAATCAACCTTGCATTTGTAATCTTTCCTTTCTCCTAAATTCTGGAATTACAGGCATGAACCACACACTAAACTCATTTAGCTCCTTTCTAAAGAGAAATTTTACATGTGAATCCTTTTCCTTGTGTTCTTCTGTTTATTTCATTTTCAGAGGATTCTCCCCTCCCCCCCCACACACACATACCCTTTTGGAAAATTCTGAGAATATTTGGGGTTGATAGATTGCTGTGTTCTTATGGTCTGGTGGCAAGAATTGCCTGCAGGTAAGGAAAAGAGAGGAGGAAGAAGTGGAGAAGGGGAAGGAGGAGGGGAGAACTAACACAGAACTCTGTCTTTCCTTGGCCACATACTTTATAGCCCCTAACTCATTCTGCATCCATTTTACAGATAAAGACCCTGAGGGACTGAGAAGTAACCCAGCTGGGCCAAGTCATACAAGCGTGACAATAAATGAGCGTTTGCTATTCTGCTCAGCACGCCAGAGAACACTTACTGAAGTAAGGAGGTCAGGTCTGGCCAGCGCCATATTAGCTACATGGTGGATGGTAGGGTCTGGCATCTTGTCTTCATGCTGGGGGAAGGAAACACCCATGCCCATCACCTGCCTCTCAGGTGATGGGAGGGCCCAGATCCCTGGAGTCAGGGGCAGGCACTTGGCTGATAGGTTACTGAATCTGTCAGTCCAGTGCCTGGGACTGAGAATTTGCTGAGAATCTACTCTGTGCACTGACCTATTTAAGCCCAGACCAGCCTAGCTGCCAGGACACCATGCCACAAGTGTCTCCGTGATCATGTCCTGTCTTGGATCTCCTGGCTGCCTCCCGACATCATGGCATCCCAATTCAGCTCTCCATTGGAGCTTTGTTGGTATTGTTTTTGTTCTTTCTGTCCTCTTTAGCATGTTTTCTAGCCATGTTATGTGTATTTGCATGCTGTGGTCCTAACAACTAGCTACCTGCAGCCTGTTAACTGTATAATAAAGACTCCAATATTCTATATTTTAAGATGTGGCTTCTGGGATGATTTACCTTACAACATTATGATTACTTATTTGAACTTATTTCAGAGAGCCTCGTGTTCCTATACCTTCTGTACAAGAAATCTTCTAGAATGACTTTAATCCAGAGTAAACTATTGATGTCAAATTTTCTACCACCTTAGAGGTTTTCAGTTGTCCAGTGACTACCCTAAAACTAGCTTCTCTCAGGTGCAGCTGCTTGAAAGGTATTTCTAAAGCATGAGACCTCTCCACCTAGCAAGCTACTTACTGTTCTATAATAAGCTAACAGGGAATCTCATTCATCAGTTACTACGTCTCTTTTACAGTCTCTGAATTACCACTTGGTGCTTTCTGAATTGCTTCTTGACTATTCAAGGGGAATACTAAATTTCAAATTAAAAAGGGTAAGTCCAGAAAGCCCATGGGGAGTGGGGGAGGGGTGTCTATTTTACTATTTATTTTTGATCTACTATCTCCAAAGTAAGTGATGGGTGCTTAGTCCCTTCTTAAGAGTTGCCAGACTTCTGCCTCAAAGCCATAATATATAGACAGACTTGAACCCTATCCTCAAGCTGCAGTGTAAATGAAATTGTTCCTCAATCCTTCTTCCAATAGAGATCTAGTGTTTTCACATGGTCTTTCAAGAGAAGCCTACCTTCCTGCCTCCCCCTCTTCCCATGCTTTGCTCCCCTCAGCACCAGGCACCGAGATCCCTCTGCCCCATCATCAGAGAGAAGCCAGTACAATCAGAGCCTTGTTTCTGATAAGAGTATCTGTCACTGACAAAGAAAAGGCGATGTGTTTTTTATTGAGTTGACCCCCTTCATGAGCAACACACAAAAGATCATTAATTATAAGCCATCCTGTGTCCCCAAGCCCCTCCTTCCACACATTTGCATTTCCAAAAGCCCCATTCTGCCCATTTGAAAGGGTTTACCCTGGGATTTGCCAGGCTGGGAAGGAAATGGCTGCACCAAAGACACCGCCAACCTCACTCTCCGTGCACACAATGCATATTTAAGTAGCCCAGGCTCCCATACCCAGGAAAGATGTCTAAAGATGGAGTTGGCACTGTCCTTGATTCCCACTCCTGGGAAAATAAATGTCAACCTGGGAGAGAAGAAGTGACATCCTTATGAATGGCAGACTTCCTGGCTTTTGTACATCTGTGTCTCAGCAAGAACACCACCAACATGGGGTTTTCTCAGTGTTTGGGGACTGTGGATGAATGAAAAGCAAAATGAAAAGCAACATGAAAAGAAGAGGCCGTTCTCTATAGAAAATATGTATTAACTTGTTGAACTAAAACAACTCCTGAAATCTGCTTTTTCAGATGTGTTCATCTCACAGAGACAAATCCCTATGTTTGTATTTGACCTGACAGAAAGTCTTAGAATTACTGATTTTCAAAGAACAACGTGGGCAGGCCTGTTCTCTCTGTCCAAGTAACGTGCAGCATGTGCTGGAGGACACTGTGCAGGATTCCTGTTACACTCACCGTCTGGCTAAAGGGACAGCAGGAGGGGAAGGGCCCCACTGGGAGGACCCTCTTCCCTGAAACAGTGAATGAAGTCTTCTGCGTGACAATTCACTCTGTATTTCTCTACTCCACCTCTAACTCCTGCATGTTTTATAATACGCACTGTGTATCAGTAACTTAATATGTCTCATGGTTATTAACAGCCTTTATCATAAAGAGAGTATGTTTTGTCCTATACAACTACATCATGACTACTGATGGCTTTCCCTACCATATCCTGTGAATGTCACCACTGTGACTGAAAGCCCAAGCCCACAATTCCTCCAGTTCAGATCCTTACTGGGGACTGAATACCAATGCAGAGACAAACTTCTCCCCCATCAATTTCTGGTCATTCCAAGTTCTGATCACTCAAGTCTCCTGGACCATGTTTGTAGGAATCTTGTTCTGAAATCCAACAATTCTGTTCAATTTTCCCACTAAGTAAGCAACAAGTGGCTAGATCCGTTGAAGTAACAGAACCTAGCATACAGTGGGTACTAACTTAATGGCTGTGACTACAAAAGAAGAAACCAGTAAGTCTCTCAGGAGAACAATCTCTTGCTCTTGGTATCAGACAAACCCACTAAACTCTGTCTTTTTCTTTTATGAAAATATTCCCTGTGAGGATGGATTTTTCCAGAATGCCGAATGACACTCACAGAAATGGGTGCAGCTACACATGGTTGTGACCTCAAAGTGAACTGGAAGGCAACCTTGGCATTCAGATGTTTAAGGGAATCTCATACATAAACACAACAGAACATCAAGAATTCACTTTGCAAAAGCATGAAGAGCATGGACTGGATTTGTAGGGGTTGCCTTGGGATACTTAAGATGGATGCCTAAATCTCCTTAGGTCTCAGATTTCTCATCGACAAAATGAAAATAATACGGTTAACTCAAGAGGTTGTTGGCAGGATTCAGTGAGATCATGTGCTAACAAGTATTCAACAAATGTAAGCTATTCATCATCATCATATTGATGAAATAATAATTTCTTTCAAATCTACGCGATAGGCAAAAAAAGTGAGCTCACCCAAGAACGGAGGCCCCCATCCAACAGTGGCTATTTTCTGTGCCTTGCCCTTACCTGGCATAACAAGGATCCTCCACTTGGGATCCACAAGGCTTTCCAATTCCCTGGAAATCAAACCCATGCTTTTGTGCTTTTGTACATTCTTCTATAAAAGAAGTCCATCACTTCCAGAAGATTCTCAAGGGGTCTGGTATAAGGTCCAGCTGAAAGCCTGAACCACATGGTTCAGGCTTGGGGGGAGAGCATATTGTGGGCCTGCACAAAAATTGAGGGATGCAGGGAGTGCAAGGGATGCAGGGGAAAGGAAAAGGAGAAGCGGAAAGGGGCCAGGAGTAAACCAAGGGGCAGAACTAATCATTGAGACTGATATATGGGGAAAGGGTAGGGAGGAGGCATGGCTGCAGTGAAGACCTCAGAGCCTGGGGGATTTCCCACTGCTCCCAGGTGTGCCAGTTACCTGGGTTATGAATGCTGGGCAGGAGCTTCTAGGGAAGGGGCCATGTGTGCACCCAGGAAGAATAATGGGGAAGGAGCCATTTTTCCAGGGCAGACCTGACATCTGATACCTACTGAAATTAGGAATCACTGCCAGAAGGTATAGAAAACTCTTATGATGAGTCTTGCTTTCAACTCTAGAAGTATACAAAACGCCCTTTCTTCTGATTCAGCTGACAGATGTTGGGTTTTTCAAAAGAATTTTACTAAGAGTCTAAGGAGAAATTAGGGAAATAAAGCACATACTAAAAAGAAAAAAAAAAACATCAAAGGGCTACACTCTCATTCTAAACATCAACATAGCTATAGCCACGTGTTGGCTGGCCTGTCTGTAGAATGCATCCCTCCCCGCTGTCATTCCTCAGAAGAATCATTGTCTCTCCTTTCCTCCTCCTCCTCCTCTCCCTCCTTCTCCTCCTCCTTCTCTTCCTATTCCTCCTCCTTCCTCCTCTTCCTACTCCTCCTCTTTTACTTCTTCTTGTCATACATGGCACTTGAACTCAGGATCTGGGGGCTGTCCCCAAGTACTCAAGGCTAGTACTCTACCACTTGGAGCCACAGTGCCGCTTACAGCTTTTTGGCGGCTAATTGGAGATAAGAGTCTCACAGACTTTCCTGCCTGGGCTGGCTCTGAACCATGGTCCTCAGATTTCAGGGTCCTGAGTAGCTAGGATTACAGGCATAAGCCACTGGCACCAGGCCTTCGTTGTCTCTTATTTGAAAGCAGAATTGATTTCAAGAATTTATCAAGTGCTTAGATTTGTCCATGTAAATAGAGACCATTGCCTTTCTCTTAGAATAACTCCCAAAAGAAAATGTATTAAAAACCAAAAGGGGCTGGGAAGTATTTAATCTCTTAATAGCTAGATGGCTGGGAAGCGATGTAAAGGAGATAAGAAAGACAGCAAGATTAGGGAGAACCATAAAGAGAGGAGGAAAAAGAAGTCACAGTCCTATATTGTCAACAAAAGAATTTGTTTTGATGAATGGATCAAGAAAATGTGGTATATATACACAATGGAATTCTATGCCTCCATCAGAAAGAATGACATTGCCCCATTTGTTAGGAAATGGAAAGACTTGGTAAAAATTATAATAAGTGAAGTAAACCAGGCCCAAAGAAACATAGGTCCCATGGTTTCCTTTATTTGCAATAACTAGTATATGTCTGAGTCAAGCAGAAAAGGTCAGATAAGTTGATGTTAGGGAAATGAACCTTAAGATATGCATTCAAATGTTTTCTTTTCCTTTCAGGTGATTGTTTCTAACACATTTATAAGATCATTTCTTTGTTGCTTTGTATGTCCCTCTCCCATGGTATAACCCCTGCTTTTACTGTATTTGAGGTTGGTATAATTTGTGGAGGGGAAGGGAAAAAACAAATAGTTTAAATAGGGATACAGGTGGATCCATTGCAACAATGAGATGTACAAGTCGTTATGTGGAAAAACAAACTTTACAACTTTGGTGGAGGCGGGGAGGATAGGGGGGCAGGGGAGGATGGGAAAGGATAGGAAGGGTAAACAAAGGAGGAGGCTACAATGCTTGATAAGAAATGTACTCATTATCTTGCCCATCTAATTGTAACTCCTCTGTACAGTATTTTCACAATTAAAAATAGAGGAAGTGGCGCTGTGGCTCAAGTGGTAGAGCGCTCGCCTTGAGCTGAACAGCTGAGGGACAGCGCCCAGGCCCAGAGTTCAAGCCCCACTACCGACAAAAAAAATAAATAAATAAAATAAAAAATAAATTAAAAAAAGAATTTGTTTTGAGAAGCAAGTACACGATTGTTAGTTATTAATTCCTTGATGTTCATGAACTTCGGACAGTTATTCGGGTACTGGGTCAGAGGTAGACAGGTCTATAGAGCTATAAGATTTCTCAATATGCTTGCCTCCTCATCCCAACCACTAAATAGGAGTGGATGAAGGCATTCCTGAAAAAGGGAAGAAGGAATAAAAACTAGAGAAATTTAAGAAAAAGAACAAAAGGAAGAAAATCACATCCGACTCACAAGCACTTACCAAATTTTCATTGAGTACCAGGCTCTCTAGACAAAGCTCTCGGAAAAGAAAGAAGAGTGATTAAAACTGAGGTTATATCTGCAAGAAGTTTCTAAAGTTTCTAACCCAAAAGACCTATAAATGATCATCTTCAATATAATAAGTGTGTTATTAACTGTGTGATGGAAAGTCCAAAGAATAAGTCGGGGGGGCGGGGGGAATGTTAAATTTATCTTTGCTTTTAAGCCCCAGGACTATCACCACCAAAACCAGAAAAAACAAGTCTGGAAATGGAATTGTGGCTCAAGTGGTAGAGCTCTACTTTGAGAGAGAGAGAGAGAGAGAGAGAGAGAGAGAGAGAGAGAGAGAGAGAGAGAGAGAGAGAGGGAGAGAGAGAGAGAGAGAGAGAGAGAGAAAGCTTAGAAATAGCACCCAAAGGGCTAGAAAGGTGATTCAGTGGTAGAGTGCATGAGGCCCTGGGTTCAAATCCTCAGCACCACATAAGCAGAAAAAGCCAGAAGTGGCGCTGTGGCTCAAGTGGTAGAGCACTAACCTTGAGCTAAAGAGCTGAGGGACAGCACCCAGGCCCAGAGTTCAGGCTCCATGACCGACCCCCAAAAAAATAAAGAAAGAAAGAAGGAAGGAAGGAAGGAAGGAAGGAAGGAAGGAAGGAAGGAAGGAAGGAAGGAAGGAAGGAAGGAAGGGAGGGAGGGAGGGAGGAAGGGAGGGAGGGAGGGGAGGGAGGGAGGGGAGGGAAAAGAAAGAAGGGAGGAAGGAGAAAAAGAAAGAAAGAAAGAAAGAAAGAAAGAAAGAAAGAAAGAAAGAAAGAAAGAAAGAAAGAAAGAAAGAAAGAAAGAAAGAGCACCCAGGCTCTGAGTTCAAACCTCAGTACTGGAACAACAAAAAAAAATTATCTTTGTCCTTTACCCTTTGTCATAGTACATTTTGTGTTACAGCAGGTTACCCACAAGGTTGAATCATTTATAAAGAAAAGAAATGCTTAGGATTGGAGGCATGACAGTTGGTAGAGCACTAGCGGATGAGTAAAAGTGTCATGTACAAAGTTTGAGTCCCAATCTCAGACCTAAAAAGAAAGAAAGATGTTTATTTTTCCCAGATCTGTAAGCAAGAAAGTCCAAGATAAAGGGCTGCATCTGGTGAAGGTATGTGCAGAGAACAAGAAGTGTGTATAAAACAACACAAACATGAGAGCTCACTTTAGTGACAAAGCCATTCACACAATAAATGATAATAACAACAGCAACAACAAATGACATTTATCCAGGCCTCATCATTTCCCATTAGACCCAATCTGTCAACACTGTTAAGGATTAAGTTCAAACAGATGAGTTTGAGGAAAGACAAAACCTTCAAACCATAAACGAAAATTATGGGAGAAAACTTTCTAGGATAAAAGTATTTCATGATAAAGATAAATCTCTCTGAGCATTTGAATGTAAGGGTAATATTTTGTTTCTTGTTGCAAGAGATGTAGAAGAAAAGGAAAGTGTTCTCGTTTTTGTTTTTTTTTTTTCCACAAATTGTGCCCAGAGTACTGTAATCTTTCCCTTTACTTTAAGAATACCTTATTCTGCAAAACTGAGTTTTGCCAGAAACTACTTTGCCAGAGTGTAATGAAATCTCAGGGTGTGAACCGCTTAATGGTAGACAAAGTCTGGTGCCTTCGACCAGCTTGGCACCAATCAATTCCTTAGTCAGGCTCTGACAGGATGCTTCTTCTGTGTTCTATTTCTCAGCCCTATTTCTGTCACCAAGTAGGCCAAACCCATTTTCTATGGGCCCCAGTCCAATTCCAGAACAATACCATTCTCACCTCTGTAACAGGTGAGAATCACTGGAAGACAGACACCTTAAAGTGGCAAGAGATGGGGGCAAGGAAAAGAGACCTAGACTGAGAAACCCTGGGGTCCACCAGAGGAGCAAAGGAGAAGGATTGTAGGAATACCGTTGGCATTGGCAGGTTGCCTGGCTTCATATACTGCTTGAAACTTCTTGGTACTGTCATCCACTTATTCACTCCATGTCCACCTGTCTCTGCATGAAGTTCCAGATCCACCTCTCAGATGGCTCCCAGGCCGGCTCAGCTGGAATCTCAAAGCTGGACCAGAACAGCCAATACCACAGTTGGTAGATGGGGGGCTTCTTTTCAGTTGCTGCAGGAGGTGAGGACTTTCTGGGTCACAGCACTTTGAACCACAACTGAGCTCCCTGTCCAACACACACACAACCTCTTATACTATTTTTCTCTGAGGTGGCTTCACTGTCATCTGAGCCCTCTACTTCTGATAGCAAGGTCTCTTTTCTCTCTTTCTCTTACATCTCACTAGTCTAATTTCTAGAAGATCAAATCATCAGTGATATGAGGGCATATTCCTGTAGTCCTAGCACTCATGAGTCTGTGACAAGAGGATTGTGGGTTCTAGATTGCCAAAGCTGCCTATCTATCTAATTCTCTAGCTACCAGCTCTCACTATCCTGCATACACCATGTCTTACTCATGCTGAACCCCTTTCTATCCCCTGGCATGGGTTGGTTTCATTGGTCAAATGAGACAGAATTTATTTCATTGAAAAATATATAGGGGTTGAGACTTGGGAAGAGTCAGGAACCATAGATTCTTGGAAGGAAACAGAAAGGAGAACAAAAAATGTTCTTATGGGAACACTCCCACCAGTATGGCACCTTCCCAATTCTGTGCATCCTGGGATGGAGAGCAAAGCTCTAGGAGAAAACATCTTAGTGGAAGTCTGCATTTGGAACACAGTTGTACTGAGGGCAGTTAAGGCACAATAGGATTCAACTCCCAGTAAGAAGAAGGGTGGTAGATAATTTCTACTGCTGGTATTACAACAATAGAGTACAGGTAATTCCTCCCATCCCTCCATATCACCATGCTATAAGAAAGGGGATGGCACAAACTGGTCATGTGAAAGGAAACTATTAGCTACTCAGGAGGCTGAGATTTGAGGATCACAGTTCAAAGCCAGCCCGGGCAGGAAAGTCCATGAGATTCTTATCTTCAATTAACTGCCAGAAAACCAGAAGTGGTGCTGTGGTTCAAGTGGTAGAGAGCGAGCCTTGAGCTGAAGATCTGAGAGACAGCTCCCAGGCCCAGAGTTCAAGCCCCATAACCGACCTCACACACAAAAAGAAAAAAATAAAAAAGGAAGGAAGGAAGGAGGAAGGGAGGGAGGGAGGGAGGGAGAGAGAGAGAGAGAAAGAAAGAAAGAAAGAAAGAAAGAAAGAAAGAAAGAAAGAAAGAAAGAAAGAAAGAAAGAAAGAAAGAAAGAAAGAAAGAAAGAAAGAGAGGAAGAAAGAAACTACTAAATGTGTTCTGACCCATTTTATTTTATACTTGAACTATTGCACCTTTTTCTATTCTCTCACCCCATCTGCCTGGCACACCTCTAATTTTCGTGTAAGCTTAGCTCTGACATTTCCTCCTCTGGCAAGTCTTCTCTGAGCTTCTTGTTCATATCTTCATACCAACACTTATTATACAAATGAAATGTTTCCCCTTCTGTGAACTGACAAATGATCTTACCCACCCCCGAAGAGTGAGCCTGGACAAATGTCAATAAGCATCAAAGACCTCACTTAAAAATAGTGACTTGTCAAAAATAATGTTGGGACTGTTTTACTAAACTTTTAAATGACAGAATTGAAATTTATTCTGGAAATCTATGTATAACCTTATACAATCCATTTAACTTTCTTTGCCATATGATTTATATACTGCACATCTAAGGGGATTCTAGAACCAATTTCTTGAGTATCCCTCACTCACCTATGCTTTCTTACTGCTGTAATTCAGCCTTATATCATGAGTATTCTTCCAAGGTTAAAGCACATAAATTCTCTGAAAGCTTGGTTTTTATTGTATGTTCCATTGTCTACACAAAAGAAAATCTTAGTTTAATCTGCAGAACTACACAATCATACTGATATATTTCTCTAGCCACCCTGTATGCTTTTGAGAATGATTCACTCATTCTTAAACCATGTTCCCTCCAACCTGGCTTTTTTCCAGATCCATTTCTTTAGAGGATATTGCAAATTTATTACAAAAGTACTTACTAAATGAATCATTGATAGGCTTAATGAAGTCACTTAGGAGAGAATTAATTGATGCTGAATGGGTTTTGTCAGGCAGAGAGCCATTTTTGGAAAGAATGCATGTTAGCAGGGAAAGCAAAGACAGTAACAATATAGTGGTGGCAATAAGGGCAGTAATGATGTCACAAGGGAGGGAGATGCTGCCATTCTTAACCGCTGAGCCAAGAAGGAAGCTCATGCTTTGAAGTCACTTCCTAAACTCTAAACACTATGGAACTGCACAGAAAATATTTTAAGGGTAAGTTCAAAAGACAGATTTTCCCCCTTCATAGTTTTTTTTAAGTAAACCACATTCATATACATACATATAGAAGAAATAAATAGCTATGCCCTAAAAATTGAACAGAAATATAACATAGTAAGTTATTAAGTTGAAATCTTATAAGCTATAGAGACAGGCAGAGATAAGTAAGATACTGCTTCCACACTATTGAGGAGTAAAGATGCCCTAGATAGTTGGAGCCTACATCAAGGCCTGTCGCTCAAATCTGAATGAATTAAAGAATTTCTGCCTGAAAGGAAAAAAAAAGTTGCACCTGCTACTTGAGTTTAGAACTTACATGAATGTGAACCTAGAAGATAGAGACTCACGGGTATGATCAGAATTTGGGCCATGCTGGCTGTTGACTCTGAATGAATCTGCAGTATTCCAATACCATCCTCAGACAGACATCTGGAGTCATCAACATAGAACAGATTAGGATGAGGCATTAGAACATAAACAGAAGCAATTTCAAAACTTCTAGATGGAAAAGAGTAATCAGGAGGGGAAGGGATAGGAGAAAGACAGTAATACTGCTCCAAAAGTATATTGCACAGATTAAAATTTTAAAACACTTGAAGACTAATTCTGAAAAAGGAAACCAATGAAATCAAGATTTGGGATACATTCATTCCAGTTTAATTGAAAATAATAGCAGAATCTGAGAGTAAATTTACAATAGAAATTGTTAGAATCTTCTAAGAGAAAAAGAAAGACTACCACACACACACATACACACACACAAACACACACACACACACACACACACACACAAAAGATCATTAAATTGTGAAACAAATTTAGAATAAAACATGAACAAGTAGATAGTCAAAGGAACTGACTAGAAATCCTGGTAATAAAAGCATAGTGTTTAAATTAAAAAGCTTAAGACAGCTAGGCACCAGTGACTCATACCTATGATCCTAGCTACTCAGGAAACTGAAATCGAAAGATCATGGTTTGAAGCCAGCCCAGGCAGGAAGTCTATGAAATCCTGGTATCCAATTAACCACCCTTCCCCCCCCCAAAAAAAAAGCCAGAAATGGAGCTGTGGCTCAAGTGGTAGAGTGCTTATCTTGAGCAAAAAAAGCTCAGGGACAGTCAGTGTCCAGACCCTGAGTTCAAGCCCACAACTGGCACACACACATACACACACACACACACACACACACACACACACACACACACACACACACACACACACACACCTACCTTAAGAAGGAGAAAAACATTCAATAGCAGATAAGAGACATGGAAGGTATATTGACAGGCTATCATTGAATAGAAAAAAATTTCTGAGAATCAATAGTCAAAATGATATTGGCTAAGAATCTTTCAGAATGAAGTCATATGAGTTCTCAGAACAAAAGGTTATACGAAGAACCAAACAGAATACATACTAATGAAACAATAAGAAGACACATTTTTAAAGGAACAGCTAACCGTTGAAGATAAAGAGAACATTTTTTAAAGTACCAGAGAAAAGATAAATGACTTTCAATGAAAAAAACTAGATTAACTCCTATCTTCAACAGGTGCCCAAAGACATAGTCATCTTCATAGCCTTTAAGAATTCTTCGGTGAAGAATGCTGGTCCAGGCAAACTATCATTCACTGCAAAGTAAAAAGAAGATGTTCGAGAAAATAAAACTTCCCAATTTTTCTTTTTCTTTTTTACTAAAGAGGAACTTAAGCACTGAAAGAATCAATGTCAAAAACTTCAATTCAGACACAAATTAAAATGTTTGCTTCCTCCATAACTAAAAAGTTAGAAATAAAAACACAGTATGTCCTTAATTCTCACCTGCTTTGATCATAAGATATACCATTCATTTGAGAGGAAAATAAATTTTCCTATGTTACTAGTGTGTTACAAGGTAATACCTTATTTCTAAAACATTAAGTCAATGAAGTACATGAAATAGACTTTGGCCCAGATAAAGTAGTTCTTGGAGTGCTTAAGATATTCTGGGGGTGCCTATTGAAGTGTAGATTCTGGATAGCATTCTCATCCAAGATTCGGATTCTGAAGGTTGAGAGAGGCTAGAAATGTTTCTAAACAATAATTCTGACATCGGAGATGGGGAGACTGCTACTTTCCAAGATGTCGACTGAGAAGAAAGGGAAAGGGACAATGGGCCAGGCATCCCTGGGGGTATTTAGCACCAGATCTTAAGCCACCCCTTCTGGAAAAGATCCAGGTTGGAACCTTGACAATTCTAATTACCAAGTCAAATACTAGTTGAAAGCTAGTCTGAGAATGCAAGGTCTGGTCTTTTTTCTAGTTCTGCTGGTCACTTACTTTGAGACTTGTGTACATTGGGGGATTATTTTTCTTCTCCAGGACTCATTTTCTTCAAGTACAAAGTAAGATTATATTGATCCATACAAGCTCTATTGTTGGTTAGCCCTACAAGTTTAAGTAATGGGAATGTGGACCTGTGATTAATCCTCATGCTTTCTTTGAAAGACAAGCTTCATTTAGCCCCCCTGGGGATGAGAGTGGGAGAGTACAGCCAAAGGGAATAACCAGGGTGATTTCTTTTGGGGCCCTGCTTTGTAACATTAGGGCTTCAAGATGCAGGGGTCACACCAACTCTGAACTAGAGTTCCACCTCCTGGTTCAGCACCTCCCTCATAAGCAAAATAAATACAGTCAAGAAAAGCAGTAGAGTTTCTCTAACTGCAGATGGCAATCACGAAGCAATTGAACATAAAAACAGGCGGTAACCAAGAACAATTTTTAAAAAATAATTTCCTGGCTGAAAATCTCAGATTCAGCCCCAACCTCCAAATCCTAGGAGATACAGACCCCTGGGTACTTGGCAACCAAAGCATGTAACAAAGCAATCTTCAGAGAACAAATAGACTACTAACTAGTTCTAAGAAAACCAGATTCCCCTTTAAAGGCTGTCTTTTGTGAAGCTTACAACCAGCAATGAATGAGGTACCAAGCTTTCCGAAGGCTCAAGCCTGGCACTCCTCTAGCATTTTCTGTAAGAATCTATTTGTTCCACAATCTCTTTAATCAACACTTTGATCACTTCTACTCTATGGATTCCACACCCAGTCCTGTTTAGGAAACTATCTGCAAAGACTAGAATGGCTAACCCCAAAATAAGGTGTTAATTGGTCTCTTGGTGATCCTAAACCCAAACACAATAAACTGTAGTCTTTCTTTTAACTGTGGAGATTTTGCCCTCACTGTTGGTCCAAAGTCCTTTTCTTACTGGCCTTAAAAAAAAATCTTTTTCGGCTTCTTTTTAGCTTATGTTTTTGGGCAGAATAAGTCGGGGGGGGGGGGGGAAGGGGAGAAGTTTAAAAAAAATACACTAGATCTTTCATCTTTCTTCATCTGACAATAATTATATGGTATTAGACCAAAGTAAACCAGGCAGCACAGTGTCTTTAAGAAGTGCCAACTTGGACGTGAAGTTTGTCATTCCTGAGTGTTTCCTCGTGAGCACAGGAATCCTCCATTTACTTATAAATGCCATTCGGTGTCTCCGGCCCAAAAGCCTGTTAACTATATAGCCCAGTTTCCTTGGGTGTTGGCTGAGTAGTTATCTGGGGCAGAGAGCCAACCAACAAATTACTGACATTGATCCTTTTCATTATCTTTATTTTCATCTCCCACTTCTGTCCTACAACAACATTACAGTGTTAGTTCAAATTCTAGAAGGATTTTTTGAGCCTTTTTCCTGTCACTGAAAAAGACTTTCTAATATAAGCAAAGTGAGATGATTGCAGAATGTTAATTTAAAAGGGGAAACATTCCCTGGCACCCAACCCCCAAGGCCAGATAGCCTCCTGGCTCTGTTATCTCTTGTACACCATCTGCATTAGAGAAGGATGTCTTTTGCTTTGGTATAAACAGGGGTTTAACCTGGGATTTGTATGCAATGTGGGTGTTGCATTTGTTTGTTTGTTAAGGCACAAAGCAATTTCTAATTGCTTTTTCCACTTCTTGCTCTTTCCTTTCAGGCACTATAGGGAATGGACTACATAGAAAGGTGCTATCTTCCCCCCAACGTTTCCCTGGAAGACACCTGTAATTATGAGACCCTTCTGGGGCTGTGTATGTACTTCCTAATGGACCTGCTTGCCAAGATGTCTTTTGTGGGACTGGCCTAGAGCTTCTAGAGCAAGGATTCGGGAACAGGGTGCAGGGCTGATGTTGCTGTCTGAACTAGGAGCAGAGTCGGAGCCAGTCCTCCCCTGGGACCTGGGAACTAAACATTCAGACATTACTTCACATCTCCGCAGAGTGATGCAACAGACTGTGGGTTCTGCTAAACAGCTCAGTCACTCTTGTCACTGGGCCAAAGGTATCATCAAAGCAATGTGACGAGGATCCTATAATGGACTTAGGGTTTTTTTGTTGTTGTTATTGATATGAACAGTAATAATTATGGGCTCCCTGTACAAACAATTGGGTAAAAGCTATAAAAGAAAAAAAGTGGCACTGCCTTTCTAATAACTAATCTCCCTAAAGATTATGTTAAGTACCTCTATATTAATCATTCAACAAATACTCATTGAGAAGTTTTTATGGGCATGGTAATATGTTGGGTGTTGGGTTTGCTTCTGGATAACAATTTTTGCCCATCCCTACCCTTGAGGAACTTAGGGGACAGCCCCGAGGATAGATGTGCACAGAAAAGCTAGCTATTGCTGAGGACCACTACAAAGACCAAAAAGGATGGTCTATTTCTAGCTGAGAAGGGATGACCAGGAATGAGACTGTATTCAGTTGTCATTCTGTGTGTCGTGTGCTCAGGGGTGAGTAATTTATCTCTACCATTAGAACTCATTGAGTCTGTAGTATCAAGGCCATCTCTTTTCCATACCACCATGAAGTGGAACACATATTTTTATATAAAACTTCACTTGAGCTAGTCTTTTTATGATTCCCACTATGATAAGTGAAGAGAGAGGGTAAACACTTCTGAAATTGTTTAGAATAATATTTTCTAATAAACTTCACTAGTCACTTGAAATCTGAAGGGGATCCTACTGACAAATCATCGCCTACAGCTGTCTGTATTTCTTTACCAAGCTTCCCCTTCTTCCCTATATTCACAATGCACCCTCGGAACACCCCCAACTTTTTCTCCCCAGTGGCTAGAACACCATTTCTCCAGGACCTGTTCTCAATACTCTACCAAAAGCAGCCTCACACGCTTCACCTGTTGCTCTCTATGACCTCAGTCCCTTTGTCTCACTCACAAATGATATCATATATTACATACTATAAAGATCATTCGCTTATCCTGTCTTCCATGTAGACTTTTTATGCACAGGAGGCTTTGCTATCTTGTTCATGCTGGTATACCCAGTGCTTAGAACAATGCCTAGCTCACAAAAGGTGTGAAAAAGAAATTGATTCTGTAATCCTAGCTACTCAGGAGGCTGAGATCTAAGGATCAAAGTTCAAAGCCAACCTGGGCAGAAAAGTCCAGGAGACTCTTATCTCCAGTTAACCACCCCCAAACCAAAAGTGGAGCTATGGCAAAAAAGTGGTAGAGCACTAGCCTCTAGCACAAAAGCTCAAGGACAGCACCCAGGCCCTGAGTTCAAGCCCGAAACAGAATGACAGAAAGACAAAGAAAGAAAGAAAGATAGAAAGAAAGAAAGAAAGAAAGAAAGAAAGAAAGAAAGAAAGAAAGAAAGAAAGAAAGAAAGAAAGAAAGAAAGAAAGAAGGAAGGAAGGAAGGAAGGAAGGAAGGAAGGAAGGAAGGAAGGAAGGAAGATATTGGTTGGTCCATGAACAAATAAGCAACACACTGAGTCAATGGTTATCATATCAGGAAAATAAAATAATTCAAAGATCCAATTTGAATATGTCCTGATTCTAAGCAAAATTCTAAGCAAAATAAAAACTACTTCTTTATGAGAAAATGTTGAGCATCTTGATTTAAAGACACTTTTCTTAGGACAGAGATAAAATAGGCAGTGTCTGGGAAATGTTAAGATTCTTCATCCTACCTTTTAAAAGATGAAAACACATAGATGGTATTTTGTGCCTGCAGAGATGACAGGAAACTAAAAGTGGCTCCTGTACACATGCAAGTGGATTGACTGCGCCAGTGTGGATGGTCAGGGGTTCTGGAGTTAGCCGTGATTCCAGAAGACACTAACAGGAAGACAGGAAATACTTCATGATGGATCCCAGAGCCCTCTGTTTTCACCCGGTGCTTAGCATGCACAGTACTACCTTATAGACCCTGAGAGTGCGTGCTCTAAACCTTAGCATCTAAGTGACTCCAGTCTCAACCAAAACCCACAGTAGTTGGACACCTAGACACCAGAGGCACTGGCTGTATCAGGAAAGTTGGTTAAGTAGAGTGACATTGTTCTGCAGGAAATACAAGCTCCTGTTCTGGGCAAGAGGTGGGAAAGCAAGCACTGAAAGCAATTTCCATCGAAAGCTGTTTAGTTGGCCCATCTGAAATGCATTGGTGGTGTCATTCTAATTCACAGCAGACCTGAGTCCAATTTTTAAAAAAATATAATGAGTCTTTTTCTGTTTCCTGTTAGCAAAGAACACAGAGCTATTTGGGGGGCGGGGAAATCCACTAGATGTTCCCAAGTGTTGATAAGGCTCAGGATCCTCCATATTTCATGAAAAGAAATCAAAACTCCTAATTAAAAGTCCTGTTTCTCCGTCAGGTCTTGAACTTGTGCCCTTTGGTTCCACCTTTCCTATGATTAATTCATTTTGGTCTTCCTCCAAAAGACAAATTGATGGTATGGGATAAGAAACACTATCCGAAGGTATTGATTAATATTATAGCTGATTTTGGAGGAAAACAGTTTTGAAAGCTGTAGCTGTATACCTTAGAGTCTCATAGACATCTCTGAGCCTCCAACATCTAACACAGAACCCAAAGTCTCCATCCCCCAGCAATCTATCACACATGTTCAGTTGATCTTCCTAGATTCCGCTATTTATCCCTAGACTCGGGCAGGTAGATAGAAAGGGTGTACTAAATAGCTTAGGTTGAGACTCAGAATGAATCTAGCCACAGGAAACTGAAAATAGACTTGGCTTTGGACAACTGCAGTTTCATCATTTTAAGCAGATAATTCAGATTCTAGGATTTTAGAGGGTTCCCAAGATTGACTCTTGATACAAGCAAACTATAAAAATGCAAATGAGGGCTATGATAAACTACTTGCTTATTTCCCTGACAGCAGACTTCCTATTTCCCAAACCAAAACACTTTTTGATCCCATGTCTGAATTTTTGCAATGGGGCCAAAAGTATAGGACATGTAGTCAGGACCTGAAGCCTCCACAGTCAAATAGGGGTTTGAACAGGTATGCCTGAACGTATTTCTTAATTTCTGCTGTCTCAATATAGGCATGCACAAGAACTATTCTCAAAAATCTTACATAACTAGGAAGGCTACATATATTCTTTTGGCTTTTTTTAAAATTTTTTAATTTATGTGGTACTGAGGAATCGAACCCGGGGCCTCATGCATTCTAGGCAGGAACTCTACCACTAAGCCACATTCCCAGCCCTAAATATATTCTTTAAGGGGATTTTTGTTTTCATTTTTTATTTATATACTTTTTATGTATTTAGTTTTTGAGATGAGTTCTGAATGTGTTCTCCATGATGATCTCAAACTTCTGGGCTCAATGATTCTCCTCCTCAGCCTTCTATAGAACTATAACTATAAGACTTTGCTACCAGGAGATCAGATATATAGAGTATTACCCTAGTACTGAAAGTGTCACTATAAAGTTGAAACAGTATAGTTGTATTTGAATTCCTCCAAGTCTAGCCCTCTTATAATTCAGAAGAAGAGGTACTCAGAATCCAATAATGTTGTGGTAGTCATTCAGGCAAGTCATTTTGTTGTTGTTCAGCAAAAACAAGAGCTCTATTCCTTCAGAAACCATTTAGAAATTTCTGGAAGGTAAATGCTATGGACTCCCTTCCTGCTACTGAGACTGTCAGTCGTTTCACCAAATTTCATAATGAAAACTTTTATTCTACTTGTTAACGCATCTGTGACTGGAAACTTGGGTAGAGGTACAGTTAGGCTGGAAGGCATCCCTTTGTGCCTGAGCAGCAGCAACCACTGAGAACCTGAAGGGAATCACAGCCCATGGTTAGGCCAAGACTGCTCTCCCAGACTTCCAGGAAGTCCCTGCACCTGGGCACTACTAGATACATTGAGTAGAATCCTTGTCAATCAAGAGAAGGTCCTTTCCACTTGGAAAAAATTATATTAAGTGAAGTAAGCCAGGCCCAAAGAAACATAGGTCCCATGGTTTCCCTTATTTGTAATAACTAGTATATGTCTGAGACAAGCAGAAAAGGTCAGATAAGTTGATGTTAGGTGAAATGAAGCCCAAGATAAGGACTCAAATGGTTTTTCTTTCTTGCTATTGTTTCTAACATATTTATAAGATGATTTCTTTGTTGCTTTGTATGTCCCTCCCCCATGGTATAACCCCTGTTTTCACTGTATTTGATGTTGGTATAATTTGTGGAGGGGAAGGGAAAAAAAAAACAAATTGTTTAAGTGGGGATACAGGTGGACCCATTGCAACAATGAGATGTACAAGACATTATGTCGAAAAATGAACTTTAGGGCTGGGAAGGTGGCTCGGTGGTAGAGCGCTTCATTCATGAGGCCCTGGGTTCGATTCCTCAGCACCACATAAGCAAAAAAAGCCGGAAGTGGTGCTGTGGCTCAAGTGGTAGAGCGCTAGCCTTGAGCTGAACAGCTCAGGGACAGCACCCAGGCCCAGAGTTCAGGCCCACGACCAGACCCCCCCCAAAAAAAAAAGAAAACGAAAAATGAACATTACAACTTTGGCTGGGGGGGGCAGGATAGGAGGGAAGGGATGGTAAGGGGAAACAAAGGAGGAGGCAACAATGCTTGATAAGAAATGTACTCATTACCTTGCTCATGTAACCCCTCTGTATGGTATTTTCACAATAAAAAAAAAAAACTTATTAATAAAAAAAAAAAAGAAGAGAAGGTCCTTTCCTTCCCGTGGCTTCCAACACTTCATTAGTTACCAGGGGGTTCCCCAAGTACCCAGGGGTCCACCAATATTAATGGGTACATTTGCTTCCTGGCCATTTCTGGTGATGCCCTAACATAAAGCAGGCTTGTTAGAGGACACAAGAATAACCTAGTTTGCCCTCCCTTTGCAATAAAAAGACTTTCCTGAAAATTTTAGCTGAGAGCTGTGGCAGTCTAACAGCCTCTTAGGTAATCTACCAGTCTATAAATCATCCAGGTGTAACTGCTCCTCTGCTCATGCATGCCTGAAGCAGTGCCAAATCAATCAACTCTGTTACACCGTTTTGCCATTTGTAGTTTTAAATCCATATTCTGAATGCATATAGGAATTTGGGGGCTTGCTGTTGTTGTTGTTGTTTTGTTTTCACTAATGAGCAAGCATTTTCTTGTAGCTATCCTCCAGTGATTTAAACCATATCCTTCTGTTTGTTGTGGTGGTTGTTGTTAGTTTTGTTGTATTTTTTTGTTTGTTTGCTTTGCTGGTCCTAGGGCTTGAACTCAGGGCCTGGGCGTTGTCCCTGAGCTTCTTTTGCTCAAAGCTACCACTCTACCACTTGAGCCACAGGGCCACTTCTGGCTTTTTCTGAGTATTTTATTGAAAATAAGAATCTCACAGACTTTCCAGCCCAGGCTGGCCTCAAACCACAATACTCAGATCTCAGCCTCCTGAAAAGCTAGGATTACAGATGTGAGTTACCAGCTTCTGGCTTCAGGGTTTTTTTTTTTTTAAATAGTTTTTTGTTGGTTTGTTTGTTTGTTGCCTTTAAGTAGTTGTACAAAGGAGTTGCCATTTCTGAATGCGGTGCATCTTGATCAATGTCACCCCTTTCAACCTTTGGACATTCTCAAGCCAGCCCTTAGGTAACTTTTAGGTTTTACATTGAATTGTTTACCATTTAACCAAACAACTTAAGCATACAATGCATGTTGATCTGTGCCATCACTTCAACTTCTTCCTGCCCACCCCTTCCACCTCTGTGGTAAATTCTTGCCAATTCTGTGGTAAACTCAATAAATTCTTGCCTCTCTGTTTTCTTTAAAGGAACCTACAGCTAAAAAGATGAGCTAGCTCTTCAGATGATGATGTAAAGGAATCATCACCTCATTCCAGAAAGAGATAACAATGTGCAGGTATGGGAAATTTCACAAAGTGGCAAGAAACTACCCTTCACAAATCTCTGCAGGTGTCACCTCCCTCTCCTCCTCCTTTTCTACCTCCTCCTGGCTTAACAGACTCAGAACAAGGTTAGAGCAAGCCTTCTTTCCTCCATATTCCCATACTTTTCCTTTTTTCTGCCTCAAATTCACTGATGACGAAGCTCTATGGGCTAGCCGGCAGGCAGGTATATTCTAAAAAGGACTTTGAATATTTCAGTAACAGGTGAATCCTAATTTAGTGGTTTCTCTGGCCACTCAATTCTCCCGTTTTCACTAAAGGCAGAAGTCAGCACCTCTAGTCCCCTTCTAATTCACCTTCTCCAGCCCTCACGCCCCAACTCCACCACCTCTGGCATTCCTGCTGTGCACACTACAAGTAGAAGAAATATTTCCAGGATTAGTCTCATAAATCTTTCACGGGGCTTCCCTGGAAATTCTCTACCTTTAAGGGGGGATTGTAGACATCATTCCTGACTCGTTAGCACGTTTGTGCAGCGTGCCAGCTGGATGCTCTAAAACAATTATTCCCTTGGCCTAGAGGGAAGGGTTTTTCCGCCAAACTGCAGGCTAATGCAAGGAATTTGGTGTGAACCCTAGTCCTAGCAGGCAACACAAAGCCCAGCAGTCCCACAGAGAGCCATTTCCTGGCCCCCCCAGGGTGGCCAGTGTGGGAGGAGGGGTGAGAGAGCTCATTCTTACACGGAGATCCTAAAAAAAAAAAGGAAAGGAAAGGAAGCCCTATTGTGTTCACTTGGTGCTTGGCTGGAAACAGGCAAGGTACATAACCTTCCTGCTCTTGATGCAGTAGCCCTGGGAAATCTTGCTTCTCCCTTATCAGATCACCATGGGTTTAATCAGAAGGATGGCCATTTCATCAAAATGGTCTTTCCATCTCGACAACTGTTTAGTTTTGTTTTGTTTTACTTTGTCCTCTCCTGTATCTATGGTGTTTTATCATCAGCCGTCTCATGTTTAGGCCTATTTCCAGCTCCTAACTAATTAATGTTCAACTCAGTGTATTAGTGATAGCAGCCGCTTTGATGGCCATGGCTTTACATATCAGACAGGACTGCCAAGGAGGTGGGTCACAGCCTGTTCACCAGTGAGGAAACTGAAGCTTAAAACAATTAGGACTGTTGTTCAAATTATGCTGCTTCCAAGTGCCAGTCCATATGCCTCCCAGGCTCTGGCTCATTGCCACTTCACCAAAGCACAAAGCCCAGGCAAGGTGAATTTCCTTTAACCAACCCTCATGTCTGAGCCCATGCCACAGGGATCCTGATGGTCCACACTGACAACTCACCAAGCTCTAGCCACAATAATTAATAACATGATAATTTCTAAGAAAAAAGGCCAAATATGAAAGGAATTGAAGATTGTCAAAGCCAGGATGCTAAGTAGATGCCTGATTAGACATTTAAAATGATGAAAGAGTGTTCCTCAGACAATGGGTACAGAAGATCAGTGAGAAGAGAAGCATTAGATGAGAACCCTTGAGTGGAGAAGCTGGAGTTCAGGTACTGTTAATAGAGCAATGCAAGCACAATTAGGAATAGAAGAAGCCACTGCTTTAGAGGCCTAATGGAAAAAGGATGAAAGAAATCCTTCTGCTATGAACTCTGGTGTTCCCCAGATTCCTACACAGTTGATGCAGTTCCCTGTACTAACCCGCTGGAACCATAGGCTGGAGAATTATACCTAATGGACTATGAGGTTAAGAAATCATTACAGCTAATTAGGAAACTTGATTTTTACTTCATTACTCGCTGTATACTTAGATTTGTTTCTACCACTACCCCCTCTTCCCACCTCTGGTACTAGGGTTTGAACTTGGGTCTGACACTTGAGCCACTACGCCACCAATCCTTTCTGTGTTGGTCATTTTCTGAGCGAGGGTCTTGCTTTATACCCTGATGGCCTAAAGATCCTCCTACTTGTGTTGAACTCAACCATCAAATAAGATGGAGTCTCTCAAACTATAAATACATGTTTGCATATACAACACACAAGCATACATGTGCACACATGCAAACACACACACACACACCTTATAGTTTTCCTACCTGTCAAATATATTCATTCGGAGGGCCTGCTGTACATAGGGCTTTGTTCTAGGCCTATGAGAAATGCACAGATAAAAAAATGTGAGTGGAAGTTCCTCAGACACCATACCCACTAGAAAGTCACATAAAACCCTTGAACTTGAACATGTCCAAAACAGACTCTTGATTGCCCAAGGGTCTTGACGCATCCCTTTTACTCTTCTTATCTTCATTCCAGATACCATTTTTCTCAACCTGTCTGCCCAACCCATATTGATTTTCTCCCCTCTAAAATACTTCAGCCTGTGGCCCTGTCATGTCTCTGTCCTCCACCCTTCAATCAATGTCAACACTCACCCCAACTTCGTGTAGAGACCAAGGCATCATCACCCTTGATCTCTCTCTCCTCTCCGCAATGGCTTCACTTGCCAGACTGCATCCCAATCTGTGCCCTTCTCTCTTGTCAACACTCACCCCAACTTCGTGTAGAGACCAAGGCATCATCACCCTTGATCTCTCTCTCCTCTCCGCAATGGCTTCACTTGCCAGACTGCATCCCAATCTGTGCCCTTCTCTCTTCCTATTCCCACTACCATCACTTGCTCAGATACTGCATGAGCCTCCTACCTCCCTGCTCTCTGCTTCCACTTACGTGTTCCTTCACTGTTTCCCCACACAAGCAGACAGAATTAACTTTTTAAAATAAATTGGAGCATTTCATTCCTTGGCCTAAACCCCTTTAATGGCTTCCTATCACATCTAAACCTAAAGCTGAAACTTCCTACCTGAAGATACAGATGGCTGGACCTGATTCTGGGTCTTACATGTCCTTTGACCTCATCCCCAAGTCCCACAACTCTTACCAAACTTTTGTCTTTTTTCTTACCACTAAAATTGTTCCATTTGGGAAACAAAAAACTTATTACTCTCTTCACCTAAAAATCTCTCACTCTAGCGGGGCACCAGTGGCTCATGCCTGTAATCCTAGCTACTCAGGAGGCTGAGATCTGAGGATTGCAGTTCAAAGCCAGCTCAGGCAGGAATGTCCCTGAGATTCTTATCTCCAATAAACCACCAGAAAACGGGAAGTGGTATTATGGCTCAAGTGGTAGAGTGCTAGAAGAGCTGAGGTACAGCCCAGGTCCAGAGTTCAAGCCCATGACCAACTTAAAAACAAACAAACAACAAAAACAAAAAACAAAAAACCTCTAGCTGAGCTCTGGTAGCTCATACCCATAATCCTAGCTGTTTAGGAAGCTGCTTAGGAGGGTTGCAGTTTGAAGCCAGCTTGAGCAAGAAAGTCCATGAGAGGCCAATTAACCACCATAAAAGCTGGAAGTGGAGCACAAAACTGTAGTAATGCCCAGGACTGAGTTCAAGCCCCAGGGCTACCGTACACACACACACACACACACACACACACACACACACGCGTGCGTGCGCGTGCACAAATGTGTGAGCATGCTGCAAACTCTTACTCCAAATCAATCCAGGGTTGACACTTATGCCTTGGATCTCAGTTTAAATATTAACTCTTCAGAAAATCCTTTTCTGTACAGCCAATTCAAAATAGCTCATCTAACACTTTCAAATCTACCACTCTGAATCTTTATCATGACAATAATAACTAGATATCCTGTGAGTTGCTGAGTTATTGGTATAATATCTAACTCTTCCTCTACATACTCATATATATGTATATATGTATATACACATACATAACTAGAATGCAATCTTCATTACATGCTGTGTCCCACACTGTTTCCTCAATGCCTGAGAAGGAGCTTTGTGAACATTTGCTGGGTAAATTAATCCAATACAACTTACGCTTTCCTAACTAGGAAACAGAACCATTAATAGATAAATACTAATGGGTTTCAAAGGAACAAAGAGGCAGGGTGTATGTGACATCCAAGTTTATGAATCAAACTAAACATTCAGTAAATACTCCTGTTACATAGTTTAGAGCAAAGATATTAATTTCTTCAACAAATATGACTTCTACCATTAAAAATAAAGCAGCAGTGTGAACTGGCTGGGTAAAGCAGGCAAGTGGAGGAGGTGAAGCAAGCTGAGCCATGAAGGCTTCACATCTGAGCAAAGAAAGGAATGAGGCCAGACATTTCTGACCAGGTGTTTAGGACAAAGCTCAAGTCCAACACATGACTCATCAGTGGATTGGATAGCCAAAAATTAGAGGATCATGGAGTAACAGAATAGTGCATTCAAATCCTAATATACTTGGCTATCAGACTGGATATCTTTGTCCCTTGAGCTGTGATAAACTTGATTTCAACCTCTTAACACTAGGGGAGGGAAAAAAAAGCCCCCCTTCCCATTTCCATGATTTCCCAGTTTTCCAGATAATCTCCTAATATCTGTCTTTTAATTTATCCACGCTATCTACTGTTTGGAATCAAACAGTAATCCTGATCTGATTTCTTGTTTCCACACACTTCATCAACTTTATGTATTTTCAAGAGAGGAAGAAGTGGAGTCTGGGAACCTGCATTAAGAACCCATCAAAAGACCCTGTACCAGCCTGTGGCTCATGCTTGTAATCCTAGCTACTCAGAAGGTTGAGATCTGAGGATTGTAGTTCAAAGCCAGTTCGGGCAGGAAAGTCCACGAGACTCTTATCTCCAAGTTGTAGAGCTCAAGTGGAAGAGCACTCACCTTGAGCTGAAGAGCTGAGGGACAGTGCCCAGTCCCAGAGTTCAAGCTCCACCACCGATTAAAAAAGAAAAAAAAGACCCAACAAGCACCATCATCAGCTCTCTCCTCCTTCCCCCTTCTGCTTAGAAACCCAATGAAGGCCTCTTTTCTCAGCACCAGCCAATGCATACATCATGTTTTCTTATCCTTGGCATTCTTACCCTGCTCCAAAGTGTTTCATCCAAGTATGTTTTCCACACAAGCACTCACTAGCAGTCTCACTAAGGAAAATTAAGACAAATGGAAAGGTTTGCCATTTGCTGACATTCACCAGAACCCTCTTAAGTACATATGTCATTCTCATTTTCTAGATGCAAAAACCTAAGTCACAATGTTTTACAGCGTAAGTAGAAGGCCTAGATTTGAACTAAGACCTGTCCAATGCTGATGCCATGGATTGTTGTTGTTGTTGTTAAGAAGTCATGATCTTGAGATTATCCCAGGAATATCAAGTAAAGATTCCATCTTCATTTTGAAAAAAAAAATGGGGAAAGATTAGCAGTGGTACTTTGTAGAGACTATATTAAAAATCAACTATACAACTTGCAGGTGGGGATGGGAGGGAAAAACTGGAAGAAAAGGACATGACATTGTCCAAAAAGGAATGTATTCATTACCTGACTTATGAAATAGTATCCCCTCTGTACATCACCTTTATAATAACAATAAAAACTAACTAAATAAATAATTTTTAAGAAAATAAGAAAAGATCTCTTCATCCATTTTCAGAAAGGAACTTCCAAGCAGGGAATTGTGGGTAAGAATGATATGACCCATTTCACACCCTAATGAGAATAAGACCTAAAATACCAAAAAGGTATTTGAAATAGTTCATTGTGGATGTGTCTATAATTTCAAATTATGACAGAGAATGATTTCTTGATGTGATTTTTTTTCTGTGACACAGTACTTAGATCTTAACACTTAAATTTTTTCTAAATTCCATGCCTTAGAAAATCACTGCAGATACAGCCCTAAAGTAAAAAGTTATGCCTGAGGAAGCAAAATTCACAGGATGTGAAGCCTGCCTCTAAAGATGATAATGGATAGATGAATTTATCCGGGGAAATGAGCCAGCTAATTCTGAGTTCTCTTCCTGATGACACTGTAACCTAATAGTCTATGTGAATCACTCTAACCCGGCTGATATCTATGAAACACTTTGCAAACCCAATTGGAGCCCCAAAATAAACTTTATACAAGTAGAGTGAGCTCTTGCTTCTGGCTCTTTTAATGAAAATGTAGAGGAAAATCCTAATAGGATACCTACCACTCATCATTACCCCCATGTATTTTGCCAGAATGCATTCATCCTCAGCATCATCATGGATTACTATAATCCAGACACTGTACTGGGCACTATGGACATTAGGAAGAGTAAAAGCAGACTTGTTGCCTTCATCCAACTTCCAACCTAGTAGGGACAAGGATAGATAGTTTTTGTGTGCTGTTTTTTTTTTTTAATCACAGGTATAATTGTATAATTGACCTCCCAAATTCTAAATACACTGCTTTCATTGTCTTAGCTGATTCCCATAATCCTCAAAGGTAAGCAGTCTTATCTTTATTTTATGGCTGAACACATTGGGATGGAAGGAGTTGAGTAATTAGCCCCATTGCAAGAAAGGTTGCAATTAAGTCACAGTTGACCTGGGTCTGTCTACGTTCAAAGCCCTGCCTCTGTATTTTTGCACAACTGAAAAAGGAACCTACAATGAGTATTTTGACATTGAACTATGTGACATGTGAAATCATGTCACGATGTTAAGGTGATGGTGCAAGACAGGAGGAATGATTATCTGCTGAGCCTGCGGAACCTCTGGGACCCTTAGTTTCTGCTGTCACATTCCACCAAGTGATGACATGAGACTGCTTGGATATTTTCTTCCTGCCCTGCCCTTGGAAGGGAGGTGTTTTAGACTCTATCTTTGGCCATGCCCTTGTATCAACCAGAAAAGGATTAAAGTTCTTAACATGAGAGGTCTAGTATGACCTGACCCCTCTCAACCTCTCAATGAGATTATCCCAGGAAAATATCAGGTAAAGATTCCATCTTCAGTTTGAAGAAAATGGGAATAGATGGCAGTGCTACACATTAGAAACTATGCTGAAAATGAACTATACAACTTGTAGGCGGGGATGGGAGGGAAAAACTGGGAAAGAATAACATGACATTGTCCAAAAAGGAATGTACCCATTACCTGACTTATGAAATCATACCCCTTCTGTACATCATCTTTATAATAACAATAAAAACTAAATAAATATTTTTTAAGAAAATGAGAAAAGAGGCTGCAAGGCTTGATAAGAAATGTACTCATTATCTTGCCCATATAATTGTAACCCCTCTGTACAGTATGTTCACAAAAAATTAAAATTAAAATTAAAAAAAAAAGTAGGCACCCAAATTTGTTGAGGAAAAAAAATAAAATCTCCTTTGAAGTTCAAATACATACATAAAAAATGCTTCAAGTTTTTTAGAAAAAGACAATTGATCAAAAAATAAAGTTTGATTACAAAGGCTTAGTGCTTCTGAGAGATAATGAAATTAAAATACTATTTAACTGAATAAAAAAAAAGAAAATGAGAAAAGATTTCTTCATCCATCTTCAGAAAAGAACTGCCAAGCAGGGAATTATGGATAAAGAAGTATGCCCCATTGCACAGCCTAATGAGTAATGAGAATAAGACGTAAAGCACCAAAATGTATTTTGAAATGGTTCATTGTAGATGTGTCTATAATTTCAAATTATGACAGAGGATGATTCTGTGATATGATTTTTTTTCCTGTTACACTAGTACTTAGATCTTAAGACTTAAAAATTTTCTAAATTCCGTGCCTTAGAAAATCACTGCAGGGCTGGGAAGGTGGCTCAGTGGTAGAGCGCTTGCCTCGTATACATGAGGCCCTGGGTTCGATTCCTCAGCACCACATAAGCAGAAAAAGCTGGAAGT
The DNA here is from genome assembly GCF_024711535.1 of Dipodomys merriami. Classification (NCBI taxonomy): domain Eukaryota; kingdom Metazoa; phylum Chordata; class Mammalia; order Rodentia; family Heteromyidae; genus Dipodomys; species Dipodomys merriami. The sequence goes on from NW_027203382.1 coordinate 30,010,812, forward strand.
GGTGCTATGGCTCAAGTAGCCTTGAGCTGAAGAGCTAAGGAACAGCGCCCAGGCCCAGAGTTCAGGCCCCATGACCAACAAAAAAAAAAGAAGAAAGAAAGAAAAAAAGAAAAGAAAATCACTGCAGATATAGGCCCAACCTGGAGCACAACATTCTTGATTCAAAAATCATATCATGACCATTTCATGTTATGCTATGATATGAGCCTTCTTGGGAAGGGTCTCCACCACCTACCACAGAATTTCCTCACTTACCTTAGGTAAAACCCTTATCACCACACAGTGTTTGCTCCTCACCAGATGAACTGAGTTTCTCCAGGTAAGGACTATTACATCCAGCTTGAGAATTAGTGATTAAGAACAAACCCATAGGGCTGGGAAGGTGGCTCAGTGGTAGAGCGCTTGCCTTGCATGCCTGAGGCCCTGGGTTCGATTCCTCAGCACCACATAAACAAAAAGAAAAAAGCCGTAAGTGGCGCTGAGGCTCAAGTGGTAGCACACTAGCCTTGAGCTGAAGAGCTGAGGGACAGCGCCCAGGCCCAGAGTTCAGGCCCCATGACCAGACCCAAAAAAAAAAAAAAAAAAAGAACAAACCCACAGTGAATCTTCAGTTGATGATGTGTAACTGAACAAATGAATGATTCGATACTCTAAAACCCAGTTTCCAGGCAGACATATTTTCAAGGTTCCCAGTAAACAAAGTGAAAAACTTGATCAGAAGTAGAAACACAGAAGCTCAGCTCTAGAATGTCTCTGCGGTACCCTCATTTAACACTTTTACTTTACAGACAAGAAGCTATGGTTTGAAAAAAAAAAAAAAAAAAGGAGAGATTAGTCTAGGGTTGCTTCTACATTACTATCCCCTTTCTCTACCATCACTGCTGGTTACAAGTGCTTCATCTAGCTGTGAACTCAAATGCTATGGCAAGAAATTTTTAAAATCAAAATTAATGAACTACAAGGAAACTTTCTAGTGTTATCACTATCCAGGCGACCTTAAGAGACACTTAGTGTGGAAAGAGGAGGAGGAAAAGACCATCACAGTGTTTGTAATTATCAATAGGAATCTGAGTTTCTTCCCTCGATAAGAGGCTGCATGGAATGGGGAATTTAAAATTTTTTTTCATTTTCTTTTTTGTAAAGATGCTGTACAGAGGGGTTACAGTTACATAAGTAAGGCAATGAGTCCATTTCTTTTTGAGCATGGTTACCCCCTCCCTTGTTCTCCCACTATTCCTCTCCTCCCCCACCTCTTCCACTCCTCCCCCTGTCCCTGAAGTTGTAAAGTTCATTACCAATATACTGTCTTGTGGGTATCATTGTTACAATGGGTCATCCTGTGTTCTTGTTTCAGCATTTTGTTATTCCCCTTCCCCTCCCCAGATTAGACAAATGTATATACAAGATGCAGGGTACCAAAATCAAGTACAGTGACAGCAAGGGATATACCATAGGGGGAAGAACATACAAAGGAAACAAAAAAGATCACACAGTATCACACATTTAATCACACATTTAATACAACAACAAAGACCTCTTGTGTCCATATCTTGGGGTTCATTTCACTTAGCATCATCTTATATGGTCATATATACATAGCATTTGAGCTTTTCTGCTCACGTGATAAAATTATCCTAGACATATACTAATTATCGCAAATGAGGGAGACCATACTAAAGCTACCAGCACAACTATGTTTATTGCAGCATTATTCACCATAGCTAAGATATGGAACCAAGAACCCAGATGCCCCTCAGTAGATGAATGGATCAACAAAATGAGATACACACACACACACACACACACACACACACACAATGGAATTCTATGTTTCCATCAGAAAGAATAACACCACCCCATGTGTTAGGAAAGATTTGGAAAAAATCATATTAAGTGAAGTAAGCCAACCCAAAGAAAAATAGATCCCATGAAATAGGTTTTTGTTGTTGTTGTTGTTGTTTGTTGTTTGTTGTTTTTTGGGGTTTTTTTTTTTTTTTTTTGCCATTGTGGAGTCTGAACCCTGGGCCTGGGCACTGTCCCTCAGCTCTTCAGCTGTGTTCTATGTTAGGCTAGTGCTCTAACATTTGAGCCACAGGGCCACTTCTGGCTTTTTCTGCTTATGCGGTGCTGAGGAATCAAACCCAGGGCCTCATGGATGCCAGGCAAGCACTCTACCACTGAGCCACCTTCCCAGCCCCTGGAATGGGGAATTTTAAAGGAATTTTGGTAGGATTCATCACAAAGGAGAGGATAGGGAAGTCATGTGACTCTCCTGGAAGACCCCTGAAGAGTGAACTGAAAGCTGAGGGATCATAAGAAATGGGCGATGAGAGGGGAGAGTTCACCAGGCTAAGGGGAACGCATTGTGCAAGGTAGAGCTGTGGTAGGGATGCCCTGGGAGAAAGAAGAGCTGAAAGATGACACAACACGAACAGTAGAGATGAACCAAAGAGGCTAGAGACAGAGATGAGGTCATGAAATCCTAGTAAGAACTTTTTGTCTCTAGTCTCTAAGCCTCAGAGAGATTTAGCACCAATTTTCTATTTTGAAAAGTTGGCTTTGTGTACTCTGCAGAGGATCTGAGATTCTTGAGAGGCCAAAGATAGATACAGAGACCACACAGAGATTACTGCAAGCAACTAGGGAAATGGACATGCTTGTTTAGATCACACAGGGAGGGGAGTGATGAAGCAATATCGATAGACAGATTCCAGTGGCACTTAAGAGTTAAGATCAACAAGACATCACATAGATTGGACCAAGTTGCCTGTGATGTAGTCTCATTTTTACCAAGAGATGTTAAATTGCTTGAAGACAAAAGTTTGCGTCTTGCTTATTCCTTGGTTCCTAACACCATCAAATCACATTGCATGGAATGTTTGTGCACACAAAGCAGAGATGTAGAAAATCCAATCCAAATGCCTACAGCAAGGAGGCTGGGGTGCTGGTGGCTCATACCTGTTATCCTAGCTACATGAAAGACCTGAGACCTGAGGATTGAGACTCAAAGCCAGCCCGAGCAGACCAATCTGTGAGACTCATCTCCAGTTAACTAGCAAATAAGCCAAAGGTTGAGGTGTGGCTCAAGTGGTGGAGCAACAGCCTTAAGTGAAAAAGCCAAGTGAGAATATGAGGCCCTGAGTTCAAGCTCTGGTACTGGCACAAAACAAGCAACGAAGAGACACAAAAGATGAAGGGATAAGTCAGCCCTGCCAGGGGGTTCCCTGAGTAAGTAGGGCAAGTGACCTTGGATACCACTGAGGAGCAGGCCTGGGCCACAGAGGTAGCTCTGTCTCTGCCTCTCCTCTCACTGATGGTGTAGATTCAGAACCACTCTATGGCAGGAATATCATTGTATAATCATTCTTCTAATGGGCTGGGGTGAGTGATGCACCCCTATGGAGCCATCTGGCTCCTTCTATAATGGGATAAAATTGAGGGCCTATTTTGTGGAGCTGCGTCCTGTGGCAGTTACTGCTATTAGATCTCAGTGGCTATGGTTCACAATTGGAGAAGATAAACAGAGGCACCTAAAACCAATGGGCTAAAGAGGTTTTGATTAATTGCTATAGTTCAACACTCTATGGGGATCTCTAAATAAAAGTCACAGTGATCTATTTCTCTTGTGCCGACTAGAAGTAAAGACACCTTCAGCCCTAACCAGAAACAAAGTTGACTTCTGTCAGAAATGCTGAAGAAAGTTCTAGACTCAGGAGTCCATTCTGGTCCTTTATGGGCTACAGGCTGAAATAATTCTATCGTGGAACAAAGGCCTCCTTGTCTTCACTCGTCTCTTTGCTCATTCAAAGCATCATTAGCTTCTTCCCAAATCTTTGTGACTGATGCCACACCATAATTACAATCGCATCTGAAAGTGTTCCAGCAACCAGACCCACCCAAGTGGCAGACTTAGAAACAGGAAAAGATTTCTTTGAAATGCAACAATGCCATCCACAGCTGCCATGCTTTGGGTGATTAGATGGCCCAGGCTCAGGGATAGTTTGGGGGCTTGTGAAATAGTAATTGGTCTTGAGGAAAGAAGAAAAAAAGGTGCCCGAGGGAAATTGCTGAGCAAGGAAGTTTTTTTCTTTCTTTCTTTCTTCTCTACATTTTCATTAATGGTTAGAGGGGGGTCTACAGAGGTCAGAGGCCTAATTATACCTATGGACACTATATAATAGCAGCATTGACAAGCTGAACAGAGACCCGCCAGGGAGCCCCTTCCCACCAGCCAGGAAATTCTCAAATCACTGGTCAAAAAGTTCACAGGCTGTAAATGACATTAACGAATTATAGTTGAGGATTTTTAGGTATGATAATGATATTGCAGGTATGTGAAAGAGAGTGTGCATGCAAGCTAGAAAGAGAGTGAGAGAGAAAACAAGAGAGAGGGAAAGAGAGAGTGTGTATATGTGTGTTTGTGAGTATGTGTGAGAGTGTGTGTGTGAGAGAGAGAAAGAGAGAGAGATGGGCTGTAGCTCTTAGAGATACACACTGAAGTGTTTACAGATGAAATAACCATGTGTCTAGCAAGTCCCTAAGATAATCTTGTTGATAATGAGAGGATGGGGAATATTTGTGTTGATAATTGAGGGATGGTAGATAGATGGTGATACAAAAGACTATTCTGTATTTCTGTGTGTGTGTGTGTGTGTGTGTGTGTGTGTGTGTGTGTACATGCTAGAATTTTTCATGTTAAAAAGTTTCAAAATACTGTAGTTATTTTTTTCTTCTCCAGATATCCCCAAGAAAGCCAGGGTCTTGACACCCACAAATCCCCGCCCTCAAGGCTGGGAAGCCAATTTAAGTGTGTCACAATGTGTGTGTTTTTTGAGGGTCTTAGACACTAAATGTCGAACTCTTTGTGTCTAAAGGAAGAAGGAGAGTCTAAGAATGAGGTGAAGACCCTGTCTCACTCCATAAAAATAGGAGGCACATCAACATTTTTTTTTACTCATCCCTAATCACATGTGTTCAACAGCCTGCCAGATGTTAGCAACTAATTACCGGAGAATTTTTTAAATATCTACTACTATCCTCATAGGTACAAGGCACTGTGGGTAATGCATGCTAAACATCAACAAAGCTGAAATCTGGTTTCAAATTCTGTGTCTAAAACAGAATTTATCCACAAGGTGCTTAGAGAACTTTCCTTGTTCAGAGTTTAAAGATTTCACAACCCGGGACTCTGGCCCTGGAAGTTCCTGAGACGGCTCCCTTCTCAGCCCACTTTGTGTCCTTTCCCAGAAAGAGAGTGAAATGATTTTTCTGGAACTTTCTTTTGACCTTCTGGGTTCTTCTCCTACAGTTCAGCATCGGGACATTTTGGGGGGAATTAAATTGAACCAAAGGCCTTCACGTGACAACCACCACTCTATTACCCAAGTTATGCCACCACTACCCCTTTATCTTATTATTTTTGTTTTTGAGATAGGGTATCACTTTGCCTGACTACTGTTGATCTCAATAGATCTCCCTGCATCCTTCTCCTGAGTAGCTAAGGTATAGGGATGCACCACAACACTCATCTGGAATAAACCGTTTGCTGCCTTTTGCTACTTTCACTGTCCAAGTAGGAACTTTGCCCTTGTCTGCTCATTGATGAAATCAAACAAGATCAAAAAGCATTATGTTAGCACTGTGCACCCAAAACTTCTCTGTATTCTTGAAGAAGGCAGAGTAAGGAAAGAGGGGGGGAAGGAAGGAAGGAAGGAAGGAAGGAAGGAAGGAAGGAAGGAAGGAAGGAAGGAAGGAAAGGAGGGAGGGAAGGAGGGAGGGTGGGAGGGAGGGAGGGGGGAAGGAGGGAGGGAGGGAGGAAAGGAAGAAGGGGAAAAAAGAGAGGGAACTGACTTTATAATAAGAGTTTTCTATATCTGCCCAGACACAGAAATGTTTTTCCCAGAAAATACCTTTTTTGAATTGGTTAATATACAAACATAGAAAGAAAAGGAACTAAGCCTAACTTTAGGAGTTTTCTTATCTATTCCCTTGGGTTCAGAAGACTATTTCTGATGCTGCATAGCCTAGCTGTGGATCTTTAGTGGAGGCAGCGCTGATGATTCAATCAACTCAGCAGGTGACTAGATAGTTCTGAAACCCTATGCAAAATCATCATGGCTCATTTGTCTACATCAGCTACAAAAGGAAGCTCAGCAGCCATCTTCAATCCCAGAGAATATTTTCCCAAATGGGCCAGACTCTTGTCAAGAAAAATTGAACATTACCTGGCATAGCTCTTCCTAAACAATGAGTCCAGATGTTGGCTTGAAAAATGTCTCTGTGCTCCTTTTCATTTTCAAAGTGTGTGGTGAAAAGCCTTTGGCGTGACTTATTTGTTGGTTGGGTATGTAGTGGAATCAAAAGATGGGGGCAGAAATTATAGGACAATTTAAAACATAACAGATTTTGCTTGGCACTCCTTAGTGGGAACTTGAAATCAAATACAGTAGCAAAGTCATCTGTCAAGGGCAACTTGCTCTGATGTCCAAGAGAACCTCTTTAAAAACCTATAAGTCATGGAAAGAAGAAATAAATGGCATTTTCGTCCATTCCATTCTTTATGTCTTGGGGATACGAGACACATGGAATGAGATCTCAGATTGTAAATCATAGTGACTGGCTGTTAAACCTGAGACCGACAAGGCCCATAGGTCAGTCTGCATGCTCAGCACTGAGCCTTTCCAGTTTTCTCTCCTCCCATTCTCTCTTACCTCCCCACTGCTCAACCCCTCTAGGCTAGATACCCACCTTCATTTATCTTGGCGAGGATGACATAATGGGAAATTGTTAAGGCTTGAAGAAATCACAAAGAAATGGTCAACTGAAAGATTAAACATGTTCTTGCCTTGCTTTTCAGGTTTGTCATAAAACTTATGATAAATGGAGAGTAGAGAATAGGTGGAAGGAATTGAATTAAATCAGCAAGTTTCTTTCTCTTACTGACAAAACCATAATCTAATTTTGTTGTTAGGTGGGCTTTTGTAAATCTGTGTGTGTGTGTGTGTGTGTGTGTGTGTGTGTGTGTGTGTGTGTGTGTGTGTGCCAGTATAGGCCTTGAACTCAGTGCCAAGACACTGCCCCTTAGCTTTTATGCTCAAGGCGAGCACTCTACCACTTGAGCCACAGCAGCTCCAGTTTTGTTTTTTTGCTGGGTAATTGGTTATAAGAATCTCATGGACTTTGCTACTCAGGATGGCTTTGAACCTCAATCCTAAGATATCAGCCTCCTGATATCTTATTATAAGCATGAGCCACCAATGCCCAGGCATACAAGTAAATCTTGATCATAGCATTTGCTAGGAAGGTCCTTAATTACCTGATGGCACAATGAAGAAGATAAATTCCAGTCTGTTGAGTTTTCTGCACCGAAAAGAAGCCAGACTCATAAAGACTTACCTGGGCAACAGAAAAGACACAGAAGTAGCTTTATTTTATATACCACTTGCACAAAAGTGGACTTGTATCCTATTTAGAAAAGCATGTGTTCACAAAAATAAAAAAGAAAACTAAAAAAAAAAAGAAAAGCATGTGTGCATATCTCTATAAGCACATGTTTGTAAATGCATGCATTTGCACGTGTATAGGGGGTGTATTTGTCTTAGGGAATTGAAAGGATACAAATAAGAAGTCCCATCAGAGACATGAATGATGGCACATTGCTATAATCCCTGCACTTAGGAAACTGAGGAAGATCAGCCTGGGCTACACAGCAACACCATGTCTCAAAAACAAAATTGCATTACCCTGACCTAGGCTCTAGCCTTCTCCAGCCCGGGCAGCTGGAGCCCTTCTGCCCAGATTTCAAAGTGTCCACATAGTTTTAGAGAAGGTGACCCCCTGCCCCCAGGACTGTCAGTGTGCATCTCTTCTCCACTCAGTCGGGCCTGGACTTGGGCAAATGCAGAGTCCAGAGGGGCCTGGGGCAGAGTGGAGGAGCAATCATCACTTCTCAGAGGGTCAGCAGGCACACGGCCATTGTACCTCCCCAGGGGCACAAGAAGGATCAGGCTGACTTCATCTAAAAATCTCTCTTTTCAGGAGGCAAAAAAAGTGTTATTTTAGTCAAGAAACTGACACTTTGATTTGTATGAGTTCTGGCAGGAAAGTGGCAGGAGAATAAGTTTTTGCCAATGAACAGTGGGTGCTGTGGCCCTAAAAATGGCCCACAGTCATCAGTCATTCCCAGCCTCCATATCTAAATGTAGCATCCCCAGAAGCAGAAGCCCTGCGTGCATTTTATTTTCATATGTGATTATTCTGGTCCTTTGAGAATAACAAAGAGGTCAAAGGAAGCCAAATAGTGGGTGGAGAAATATGGAAGTAAATTCAAATACGCATGAAACCAGTGCACAAACTGGCAAATTTATGCAGGGTCACTCTCCAAGTTCAATCTAAAGGATAAGGGTGGTCAGTATTCCCCCTTCCCCCTGCTTCGTCCCTCACAGGAACAGAGCAACTACCCATAGTCCTATGTCTCAGGTCAAAGAACAAAGCCATCTATCCTTCTCTCAGCTCTGATTGTTCTCCAGATCATTTTCACTGAGATCGTAAGAGAGGCCTAGCAACACAAATCCCTGGCTCATTGCTTTAGGGTCAAACATAATGGCCAAGATCACTGGGCTTCCCATGATAAACTCATATAGCCTTCTGGTCCCTAATCAAAAGAACAAAAAGTAAAATCATAGCAGAAATTTGTTTAGTGAAGAAAATAGGTGCCAAGAGAGTTGGACTTGAGGAATATTTTTACCAAGGTATTATAGCTTGAGACATCAAGGTTAATCCCAGCACCTGGGAAGTTAAGGGAGACCAGCCTGGACTACATAGCAATACCATGAATTCATCCTCTGAAGAAATTAACCTGTAAATGAAAGTGTAAATCAGAATTGATTACTCCTTACAAGTTTACAATCCAGAGACTCTCATCATGCTGAGAAGAGTTTGGAGATTTAGGGGAGACGATCAGTTCTACATAAAATCAATTAAAATGAAAAAAAGAAAACTTCTCTGAGAACACCAAGTAAGGCCAGAGTATAGAAAATTATAATCATGAGAATGGTTAAAAGTCCATGCTTTGGTTGTAAAGCCAGGCTCTACTACCTTGATCTGCAAGCATAAGTTTCTTTGCCTATAAAACAAAGTAATAAAGCTGCTGAGAAGCCTAAATAAGCTATAAAATAATATACAATGCCTGACCTATAGCATTTGTCCAATACACTTGATCATATAATTATGTTTATTGTCTACTGTCTTGACTTAACATGCTCATTTTATACACCCTCTAGTTTGACTTGTTCTTCTCTTTTATACTAATAATCCCACCTATTTACAACGATGGGTCCAACTGAACCTCTACATGATCAGAAATTTCCTTACTAAAAGTAAAAATAATTTTATGTGTAAACAGAGTAAATGAAAAGAAAGCTATGAAAGAAAAGGAGTGAGACTCCATTCAATGAAGAGCTCCAAAGAGGAGTCCAAAAGTTAAAAGTATGTAAATAGCCAATTGGAAAAAGAGAGAAAAGACCTACCTCAGAGCACTATTACATTTTTCCTACCGGGGAAGCCTGTAACACAGGCCTCTCTGGCTGGTGCCCAGGAGACTTAGATGTCTTGGCATGAGGCCTGGGGCATGCTCCTCCTCTGAGGAGCACTTCAATCCCTCCCAGAACTCGGGCTTTCCGTCACCTAGGTGTCATTAGCTCCTGATAGGAACTAACATGACCTGGTTCAACAATTGAATGGTCCTCAGCTACTTCTGCCAACATAGAACAGGAAGAGCCAACCTTTCTCCAAAGCAAGGCAATTTGATTTAAAGAAACTTTCTTTCCAAAGGAACAAGTCATCTGGGTATCTTTGTGTGTTATTTGGTATCTTTGCTCTTTTGTGTCCAAGACCCTGTAACCCATATGCTCTTAAGATAAGATTATTTTGAGCAATGACGTATTCTTCAGCTACAGATGACTACCTGTACAGCCCCCAAAACAGACTCAGGAGGAACAGTTATGAAAATAGAAACAGAAACCAGAATCTTTTTATCATAAACAAAACAGATACACCTTGGCCAATGTGTAACTTATTACTAACTTTCCTTTGGTCCCATAAGATTAAAAAGAACAAATCTTCATTGAATCATATCCCATAAAAATATACCAATTTTATTTATTAGTTAAAACAATGAATTTAAAGTTAAAAATTGAAATCTTCACACCCTTCTCTCCAAATATGCATAGTCACAACCAGGTCATTAACGGCAAGAGAATTCTCTTGACATTTATTTACCAGCCATTTCAACAGTGAAAAGACCATTTTGCTTGGCATAGAAGAAAAGTCCTCCACAAAGGTCTAAGCAAATCAAAGAACTACACATTTTAATGAAATCGGGTTTAACCATCTGGTGAAATTAATGATAAACCATCACCTGTTGAGAACCACAAATCACTGACTAAATTTGAGCCTACCTATGACACACACAAAGATGAATCTGCTAAGCCCAGCAGTGAATCAGCCCAAATTACTCCCCTCCCCACCAATAGCAGGGCCTTTCCTGAATAATTTTCCAGTTCTCTGACATTTGGAAAATGGAAGCATGGACTATAAGTCACCTCTCACAGCAGGGAAGCCAACATGCAGTAAGGAAGATGAACAATTCACATAAGGTTTTCATAAACTCTGAGCTGTTCATTCATATCCTGTTGTGGAACACAATAAAAGTATGATTGAAGCTATAAACACAGAGATAACTGTTGGATTAGAAAGTGTATATCAATCCTCTTATTGTTCAGCCATTCAAGCTGCAAATTCACATCTATTTTCCAAAACAACTCTTCTTGATGAGTAAGATGGTAAAGAGGAATTTGGCATTAAGTTCACACTAAAGTTTGAAAGACAAATGAAAGTTTGCATCTTTCACCCCTTTTTCCCCCAAAAAAGAATTATTTCTCTGGTGAGTAACATGCCTTTGAAACTCATTTCCCCAGGACTTTATTACTTCAAAAAATTCTAGAGACACAATGGGAATAATTGCTTTGATTCTTTCCCAAGCATTTTAACCTCTATTGTGCAGTTCTTGTAACCACCCTGAGGAATAAACAAGCAAATAATAGTGTTCCTTCCTTTTGCACAAATGTGGAACTTACAAGAGCAAATCCGAATTCAAGATTGGATAGCTGGATACTGGCTGGGTCTAGAAAGGAATCCCAAGGTTGACTGACTCCTAATCAAGGTCTTGAGAAGTCCTTAAGTAAAATATCAATTTCCTGATTAGAAAGGGATTTGTAATTCTCTTATTTAATTAAGTCTTACAGTAATGACCTCCAGTTTAGGGTTGGCTTTCAGAGTCTCCTGGGCAAGGTTAACTACCTGCCTCAGACTGGCTCTGTTGTAAAGATCAGGTTTGTGTTATATCTTCATGTAAAAAACCTTTGTTATCTCCTCTCGTGTTTCTATCCAAGTCATTTCAAGATCAAAATCTGTGGGCATCAGCAGCACACTGGATAGTGGGTGCTATCTAACTTCCTTACTTTAACACATAGACATTAGGACTACAGGATAGTGTATATCCTGTGAGTCCCAATTACTCAAGAAACTTAAAGTGGAGAATTGTGGTAGAATGACAGCCTGGGTAAAATCAGACTGAGACCCTACCTGAAAAACAAGCCAAAAAGCAAAAAAGCAAGACATGTAGGTCAAGTGATAGAGTACTTGTCCAGCAAGCATGAGGTCTTGAGTTCAACTCCCCCAGTATTTTCAAGAAAAGAAGGAAGGAAGGAAGGAAGGAAGGAAGGAAGGAAGGAAGGAAGGAAGGAAGGAAGGAAGGAAGGAAGGAAAGAAGGAAGGGAGGAAGGGAGGAAGGGAGGGAGGGAGGGAGGGAAAGTTAGATATTGTCCATAGAATCCCTATATAAATTTTTTTTTTTTTTTTTTTTTTTGTCGGTCATGGGGCTTGAACTCCAGGCCTGGGCGCTGTCCCTCAGCTCTTCAGCTCAAGGCGAGCGCTCTACCACTTGAGCTACAGCGCCACTTCCGGTTTTCTGGTGGTTTATTGGAGATAGGAGTCTCATGGTCTCTCCTGCCCGGGCTGGCTTTGAACCGCGATCCTCAGATCTCAGCCTCCTGAGTAGCTAGGATTACAGGCGTGAGCCACCAGCGCCCGGCTCCTATATAAAATTTTTAAATTTTTTTATCATCTTTAAAAAGTTGTATGAGTACTGGAAAGCAGAGAAAAGGGAATATCAGTTTTAATGTCTTATTTTAAAATTTTAAAAAAGGCTTAATTCGGGATCTCCAGTGCAATTTACTAAGTAAATAGGTTTTGAAACCATGAAAGAAGGATCTGGAGGAGGCATGGTTCAAGTGACAAGAGTCTTGCCCAGGATTTTCAATCCCCAGTACAGCTAAAACAAAATAAGTAGATTTCATGGCATGCAAGATCTTCCTCAGTAGACCTGAAATTTCCCTTTTGTGTTAGGAAAAAAACAACAAAAACCAAAAAACAAATTCTGGTGGAGGGGGCGGGTTAAGGAATGTGGGAGGTGGGGGAAGAAGGGAGAGTGGACAACAACAAGGAAGGGAAGGGCTAACAATGATGAACAAGTAATATACTCATTGCCTTACTCATGTAACTGTAACCCCTCTGTACAGCATCTTAACAATAAAAAAGGATTTAAAAAAAGAAGTTGTATAAAGGAGTTGTCATTTAGCAGAGCAGTTTATGAATACAATGCATCTGGATCTATGTCACCACTTTCAACCTTCTCAACCATCCCTCCCCTACATATCCCTTCCCCCACTCTTCTTAATTGTATATACCTTGTATATACATTGACCATATAAGATGATACTAAGTGAGATGAGCCCCAAGATATTCACTGAATTATCACTGCAGTCTCCCTCTCTTCTCCCCTTCATTTGTTTCTATTCTTATCCCCGGGACCCCTATACTCTATTCTTTTCAAGTACCCACTCTTGGTGTTTATTTTGTTGACTTTGCCTTTCTAAGAAATCACACTATTTGAGTTCTCCCTTGAATCTACCATATTTTAGTTAATTTATTTACATACCACCTAATGTAGCTACCTGGATACAATTTTTAACAAGTCCCTGAGTAAGTGATAACTTACTACATTGATTAGTCTTTCAAACTTTTTCAACAAGATAATAATTCACTTCCCTATTAGTACTGCTTCTTCAAGCCTCCAAGACACTGGAAATCATAGCTTCCTGACTTTGAAGAAGACTATAGTTATCTAGTGACATCACCCTTCCTCCCATTCAATGGAAGCTCCTTCTTCCCTAGAGAAATGACTCTCACAAATGACTCAAGGCTGTTATTACAGGATCAATGACCTGAAGATATGAGAGTAAAACTCCCCGAGAGAATTCCATTTAAGAGACTTGGAGCTTCCCAGGAATCTGAAAGAAAAGGCATTTAGGTTTTCATGGCCCACTAGAGCCGGTGAAAAGGTCAGAAATAAAAGGTTATTGACCTGGGAAGACTTTCTTGAGAGGATGAGGTCTCCTCCGCTGCAGCCCCTAGATCCTTCCAATTCTGGAATTATAAAAGAGTTTTCAGGTCACTGCCTCCAGAGAATCTAAAAGTGGGGAAATGACTGGAACATCTACTCAGAATTTTTTATTTGATTTTTATTGAAGTGAGTTACTAGGTGATACTCTGCTTTCAGAAAGAGCACATTAACTCTGGAACAGGTTGTATTTCCTATTGCCTTGGCTTTTATATTCTAAATTTATATTCTCTTAATAATCCAGCCTTGGGGCCTCTGGAGAGCCTCAAGTAACACTACGTGTCTCAACACTATGTGTCTCAAGAAACACTATGTGTCTGGCTGGTTTATTATTATCTCCTAAAAACTGCTACCACCACCACCACCCCCATTCAATTGCCACCTGAAAACCTAGGAAGCATCACATCCTCATTAGCTTTGATCAAGACAAAATGCCAGCCATCTGAAACTACATTTGACAGAGTGGATGTGATATAGGAAGTGAGCTAGTAAACGGGGCCGTGAAATTGGAGAAAAGGAGAGAGAGTTCACTGATCAAAAACCATCACAGCCACTAAGATTAAAGGTCTCCAGACATGACACTAGACACCCCTTTGGGAAGATTAGCCTTGTGGAACATGTAGTAGCCGATTTCCTAAGTATGTTTGAAAAGTATCCCAGCTCAGAATAGTCAAGAGACTGTGAAAATGCCACTTTCCTTCTGAGTTCACAGCCTAGCACGGAGGCAACCTGCTCTTGGTAATTTATTACACCCAGCCTGAGCCATTAACATGCAACTTCACACACTTCTTGCAGTTTGACACCGGTTGAGCTTGTTTTCCTGGTCCCCTGGGGCAAAAAACAAGTAATAGCCAAGAGTAATTTCACATTTTAAAATGTTCTTTCCAATCCCAAATCTCTTCCCCAACCACCATGTAATACCCGAGCAGAAAAGAGACTGGACACAGCTCAGCAGCCAACACTTCACCTTGGAACCATGGGGTCGCTGGTCATGGACAGGTGCCCACCAATGGCTGGTCTGAGACCAGAGAATAACTGTGTACAGAACTCAGATGGAAATGACTTGGGGCTAAAGTAGACCTGAATCAAATGACTTGTTATCTTGGTCAGCCAATCTCAAATCATATGCTTCCCGGTGCCTTTTGATAATTTCTGCATGGTGCTTCAAGTCCAAATCCAAAATCTCCTCAGTACATCAAAAACACCAAAGGGGAAAAGGTAGATACATTGCTCCTATTAATATAGCATTAAGGTGCAAATCATGTAGGTACAATTCCCATAGCAATACAACTAGGAAACTCTACGAGACAAGTTATTATTATAAGTGTTCACATCATTTCCTTCCACCCTCCCTACAGGCTTGGAAAGAAGTAGTTTAGGCAGATAGGGTGATGCATTACTGTAGTCCCAGCTACTTGGGAGGCTGAAGCAGGAAGATCAATGCAGTCCAGGAGTTCAAAGCCAGCCTGTGCAACATAGCAAGACCCAATTTTTTTAAGTATATATATATATATATATATATATATATATATACATATATACATATATATGTGTGTGTATGTGTGTACACATATGTGTATATGTATGTTTCTAATAACTATAGTTATTAATTATGTTATAGGATTATTGGTTAGATGTTATTAGTTATGTTTCTGTCCAACAATAGAAGAGAAACAGTTTGAAGAAACAACTTTTTTTTTCCAGCTGTTTCTTTAAACCATGTTGAGACTGAGCCACACAGGGCCCAGTCATAGCTAGGTTATTCTTGAAGTCAGTAGTAACAAAAGGAATTTCTAATAGGATACTGTAGTCATGGTTAATTAGAATATTATTTATTTAACAGAACCTTCTTTTACCAACACTGGTCATTCTTAATTTCTGGTAAGAGTATATCTCCATGACCATGATCCCTTAACATACTTCAATGAGAAAAGTATGTATCAGATTAGAACTGAACATATCAATGTGCTGATAAAAGTGTTTGATCAAGCAGATGTCTGCCTTTCTGTAAACAAAGGATCTAGATGATTAATAAAGATTCTTACTTCATCTGAATATTTTCTGTCAGAGAGATATGATCACTGATTCTTTAAAATGCCAAAACTCAAATGAGTTTGTTGCAAAGCCTGTTAGGATCCCAGCAGAGAAATAAGCTAAAGGCAATAGGACTAAGTAACACAGGAGATGATGTCAGGGCTTAGAATACACCCAAAGTACAACATTTTGCATTTGAGAAAACAGCAAAAGTAGAAAGATCACCTTTTCCCTCTCTGTCTTCCCCTATGAACAAGTCATCAAGGCTCTCATCTGAGAAGTGCTCACCCTATACCTTGAAGAAAACCCTTACCTCTGAAGAGAGGGAGACACAAAGAAGATCTGGCCAACTGGGCAGTTCTAAGTCTCCTTCCGTTTATTACCATTGTAATATACTTGCTTCTGCACTAGTCACTTCTTCACCAAACTTAGCACAAAAGTATACCCCTTCCCCTACTTATTTGATCTGTTTTTTTGAAGTCTCTCACATCACTTAAAACTTAATTGGATTTTGTTTACTTCTCTCTGTTTCTCTGTTACTTTTCTCTTTTCTCTGTTTCTATGTTTCTTCTGCTGTAGGGAAGCTATAATTTGGATGTTGAATGCCCCCCAGAGACTATATGTTACCAACTTGGTGCGCAGGGTGGTGTTACGTGGATGTGGAGCTTGAGGGAAGTTCTTAAATAATCTGAGAAGGGTAAAAAGATCCTAGTTCTTCCCTGCCCTGCCCCCCACCCCCATCTGTCTGTCTGTCTGTCTGTCTGTCTGTCTGTCTGTCTGTCTGTCTGTCTGTCTGTCTGTCTGTCTCTCTCTCTCTCTCTCTCTCTCTCTCTCTCTCTCTCTCTCTCTCTCTCTCTCTCTCTCTCTCTCTCTCACCATCCTCCAATCTGCTTCCTTGCCCATAATGTGAGGAGTTTTGCCACAAGCCCCTGCCATGATGTGCTGTCTGGAACAGGACCAAAACAATGGGGCCAACTCGTCATGGATTGGAACCTCCAAAATGGTATGCCAAAATAAACCTTTCTCTTTGGAGAAGCTGTTTGTTCAAAGTATTTTGTCATTGTGACAGAAAGCTAGTACCAGGTGTCTCAGGCAGGAGCCAAGCAATAGGAAGAAAGATATTTTCCACCACACTAGGACGAGCTCTTTGGAGAAAAGGATGGCTAAATCAGAATAGTCAAGGACGAGCTCTTTGGAGAAAAGGATGGCTAAATCAGAATAGTCAAGATAGGTGATGAACTCTGATACACTGTTGCATCTAGAGTTCTTGACACCTTGAATAAATTATTTTTTTAATGTTAATAAATCTTTATTTAATCCTTTTTTGTTTTTACCATAGAAGGAGTTGTCTTCGTTTTTTTTGTTTTTTTTCCACAGTTCACATGCTTTTATTTATTTTTTTAAATTTAATTTAATTTTATTTGTGAACATACTGTACAGAGGGGTTACAATTACATGGGCAGGATAATGCGTACATTTCTTACCTTGAATAAATTATTTTAACATCTTCCTCTCTGTAGGACACGATTATTTTTTTGTTGTAATCATGAAATAAATGTACCAGGCAAGAGAAGGAGGAGGAGGAAGAGAAGAAGGAAGAGCAGCAGCAGCAGCAGAATGAAATTGTCTTTTGCTAAACTGCCTACAGTACATAAAACCATGCCTGTAAAGAATAATAAAAAATAAAACACAGGGCTGGGAGTATAGTGAACTTATCTAGAATGTATGTTTATACCACACACTGCAGAAAATAAAATACATGTAAACACTAGAAAAAGAAAGTTAATACGCTATGCTCTCTAATTTGTATTCATGTATATATATTTTTTGGGGGTCTGGTCGTGGGGCCTGAACTCTGGGCCTGGGCGCTGTCCCTCAGCTCTTCAGCTCAAGGCTAGCACTCTACCACTTGAGCCACAGCGCCACTTCCAGCTTTTTTCTTTTTGCATATGTGGTGCTGGGGAATGGAACCCAGGGCCTCAGGCATGCAAGGCAAGCACTCTACCACTGAGCCACCTTCCCAGCCCTATTCATATATATTTTTAAAAGAAAAACTTAGATCTACATATTGATCTGTTACATAATGAATTTTGCAGTTCATAGTCTATTTCATTGCTTAAAATTTTAAGCATACATTAAAATTACAACTAAGGCTGGGTATAGTGGCTCATACCTATAATCCCAGCTACTCAGAAGAACAAAACTGGGACAATCAAAGTTCAAGGCCAACCTAGGACAAAAGTTTCTGATGGCCACCTGCCATCCCAGGAATGTAGTGCAAATGGGAGTATCACAGTCCAGGCCAGCCTTGGCATATACTCAAGAGCTTAATAGAAAAAAATAACCATAGCAAAAAGAGCTGGGGATGTAGTTAAGTAATGAGTACCTGCCTAATAAAGAGATTGCCTTGTTCTAAATCCCAGAAGCACAAACGAAAAAAATAATCCAAGTGATCATGTTTCTGTATTATATCCCTGTACTATCACTTTTATTTTATTATTTTATTTTTATGTTTCACTGGGACTTAAACCCTGATGCTCTTTCTTGTGTTTGTTTGTTTGTTTTCTACCACTTCCTAATTATTCTAGGTTATTTGGAGATAAGAGTCTCTTGGATTTGTCTGTGTGACCAGGCTTTGAACCGCAATTCCCAGATCTCAGCTTCTTGAGTAGCTAGGATTATTATAGGCACAATCCACTGCTCAAATATCTAGTACCATAGAAGTGGTCAGTACCATATTAGTAAAAAATACAAACTTGCCCCTTAAACAAGTTAAAATGTTCCTAAACCATTACAAATTTGAGTCTGAGTCCACCTGAGTTGGGGAGTCAAACTAGGAGTACTCAGAAATTAAATTCCATGAAGGAAACAATGTATATTAAAGTAATAAACATGTGCTTATTTGAGTAATAAGCCTATAGATAAGCCTATAACCATTATTAAGTCAATTGCTTAAGACTTGCACCAACAGAAATGAGTGAAAGGATTTCATCACTGACTTTTTTTTAATAACCAGCATGGGGTAAAAATAACCTTGAATTTCTTTCATGGTTCTTTTTATGATTCTCTCAATGCTCATTGAGGATCTGCTTCTACATGCTGTCCTTAAAACACAGCTCTCCAGTTCCCTTCTGGCTCAGATCATCTATTTTGATGAAGGGTACAGACCAGCAGAAATCTCCATGCAGCTTCAGGGTGAGGGGAATGGAGTTGACCTTCAAAACTGGAGGTCCATAATGGGAAAGCTGCACCTCTATGGTGCTCAAGATGCTCTTCTCATCTGCTCATGAGAATTGAATGTTCAATCTCATGCTTAGGTTCGTGCAGATGGCTCAAGACCAACTGGGTAGGTCAGGGATCCGATGACAGCTCTTTGATCTCTGCAACTGAGTGGGGCAGGAACCAGCAGAGGCCACGTGGACCCGTCTTTCAACAAAAGGTTGCGTCCCATCAGATGATGACTGAGACGCCGGTCAAAGCTCTTCCCATCAAGGCAGTGAAATTACGTCATTATTCCAAAATGGTGGTTCTTTATGAAGAGAATGTTAATTTGGGGAAGCCTGCAATTGTTTGTTTTTGTTTATTTTTACTAAAAGAATTAAAGAAATGAATTAAAAGATGCTAAGGCTAAGTATTTTCCTTGAGTTTGTGATGTAGCCATTTATGAAAAGCATTTATGGATTTTCCAAGTCACAATGTAACAAGAGTGCTTCAAAATTTTACCTGCTCAACAGATAGATGGACAGCAGACCTTGATTTAATTATTATAGCCACCATTAACTATGTTCCAGCACTATGTCAAGCTACAGCTATAAAAGTATTCATAATAATTGGTCTTTCAGTGGATTTTACAAAGCAATAGTTTCCCCATCACAAATAAGAACAAGCAGCAGACAGAGAATAGCTTGAAGGAATTAGTCATAGTCCCAGCTGATAGTTATAACCACACCAAGTATGTGAGAGTCAGGAAATACCACAAGGTTAAGAAGATTACAAAGACCAAAGATGACTGTAATTACTTGCCTTTAAGTAACTAGTATAATGGAATCACATACTTCATTTCCATTGCTTAAGTCCCTGGCTCAGACTCTTTTGGGTACAGCAAGTCATGAATGACCTTTCCTCACTTCCCTATTGGCTCATCAAAGATCACTGCAGGACCACCAAACATGGCTTTCAATACCCCTAACCTAATGCCCTCCCACCACCTCACCACCTACCCAAATTCTCTGTAACAATTGCAAAGTGGAGTAGGAAAAGCCTCTGACCTCTTTGGGTTGTGAAAATTTTTTTGTTTGTTTGTTTTGGGTCCAGTCATGGGGCCTGAACTCTGGGCCTGGGCCACAGCTCCACTTCCAGCTTTTTTCTTTTTGCTTATGTGGTGCTGAGGAATCGAACCCAGGGCCTCAGGCATGCAAGGCAAGCGCTTTACCACTGAGCCACCTTCCCAGCCCCTGGGTTGTGAAAATTTTTATCACAGCCTTTAAAAAAAATGTTTACGCCGGGCGCTGGTGGCTCTAGCCTGTAATCCTAGCTACTCAGGAGGCTGAGATCTGAGGATCGCGGTTCAAAGCCAGCCCGGGCAGGAGAGACCGTGAGACTCCTATCTCCAATAAACCACCAGAAAACCGGAAGTGGCGCTGTAGCTCAAGTGGTAGAGCGCTCGCCTTGAGCTGAAGAGCTGAGGGACAGCGCCCAGGCCCAGAGTTCAAGCCCCATGACCGACAAAAAAAAAAAAAAAAAAAATGTTTACATGATGAGGTACTTATGTAGGACCCCACAATAAAAAGAACACAGAATTTGGCAACAGAGATCTGAATCTAAGTCTCCATTCACATCTAACTGGGTTTGGACTTCAGTAAGTCACAAGTCTGGGTTTCTGTAAAACAATAATACTATTCTGATTCTACAGTCACTTCAGAGGGTGACCCCCAGATAATATACTTGAAGACACTTATGACAAGCGACAGAGTTTACAGAGGAAGAGGCCATCCATGATATATGTATTCTGCCTTGCAGCCCAAAAACATACTAATGACCATTATTTGCAGGGAGAAGGGCAGTAGACAATATCGAATTAAACATAAATTTTAAAATACCTCGAATCTCTGCTACTTAGGAAGCTCTGACAGAAGTAGCACAAATTCAAGGTTGGCCTGAATAACTTAATGAGAAATTGTCACAAAATAAAATCCCAAAGAAAAAAAAGAGTTGGGGCGGAATGGAGCTTGGCAGTAGAGTTCTTGCCAGCATGCCCAAAGCCCTGGGTTCAATCTTTACTATTGGACTTTATTTTTAAAGAAAATTAAATTTAAAATATACTTCCTTGTAAAAATCTACCTATATTTCAGCCCACGCAATCTTCTTGATGGTTTTATTTTGTTGGGTGTTGAAATTGTCCTTTACAGGAAATGGCTTAGTCATTTTGCTGCCACATGTCTGATTTTAATCTTTCATATCCCCCTGAACCAAACATAGGAACTGTGAGCACTTGCCCAGAGGTAGACATCTGGGAGCCCCCTAAGAATGACTGGAGGGATGAGAATGAAAGAAAGCAAAGGAAAAATCAGAGAATGTGAATTTCCAGCTCTAAGAAAGTATCTCTGGCCAGGAAATAACCTAAAGACCTTGAATTCCAAAAAGACATCAGTTCAGGGTCATTCTGAACCCATCATCCACACAGCTTTCAGCTCTACAGCCCTCAACTCCAGAGCCCAATTGGAAAATCCACTTTGGGCCATGGGACTTGATGCACCATACCACAGCCCCTGGCCTGGAAGGCATTACCAACATCAGAAGAGTATATTTACTTAGGTTGTGGCAAAGCTGGCTTCACAAGAAGTAGGTATTTGCCTAACTCTCCAAGCTTATTAGATAGATTAGGAAGCAATTTGCTTACCAGTCAACCACTCAGGCTGTCTATTGTTTCGGTGTTTGGGTCTTGGTATTTCATGCTCTTTTGTTTGTGTGGCTGGAGGGGGCCAAGTTTTAGTAGAAAGAGTGGCTCAGCAGACTATTTCAACACATCTGTTACAAGCAATGTGTTATTTCAAATTAATCTCTGTTTAAGATAAAATGAATCTTGGATATGAAAGGAATAGCCATTAGTAAGTCATATTTCCAGTCCAGTAAGACTTCTTGCAGGATCTCTGAACACATTCAATTTTCTGGTTTTTATTTTGCTTTAAAACTAGAAATATTATCTTGCCTGAGACTATATGTTATACAAGCAAGAAATAAGTCAGATCCTGGATACATTCTCTGTCGTTCTCTGCTCAGCACCGTGTGTCCACCACTGATGCTCCAGGAGCCAATCAGCAGCATGCTGTCACTGACACAAGACTATGGATTCCGCAACCTCATCATCTCCATCTGAGGAAGAGAGAGAGAGAAACAGAGACAGAGAGGCAGAGAGACACAGAGACAGAGAGACAGAGACAGAGAGACAGGGAGACAGAGACAGAGAGACAGAGAGACAGAGAGAGAGTCCACAGACCTCTCACCCAGAAACAGTGGAGATAAAACAGTGTCACAATCTCTACCAAGACACCTGTGGGAAGGCTGGGCACTTAGAAGAGATGCACAGCTGAGGTGGCACTGTGTTTGACTCCCAACTCTGCTGCCCACAACCTGTCACCCCAGGCAAGTCTTCAGCCTCCCAGCACCTCAGCTTCTTCATCCTAACAGGGGTGCAATCATGACACCTACTTCAAATGTGGTTGTAAGAACCACTAATTTGATAAATTCATGCACAGTCATTACAACATTGCCTACGTTATAGTAAGTGCTCAATAGCCAGTACCCATTATTAGTTTGAAAATACACTACCAGCTGGACACTGATGGCTCACACTTGTAATCCTAGCTACTTGGGAAGCTGAGATCTAAGGATCTAGGTTTGAATCCGGCCCCGGCAGAAAAGTCTGTGAGATTCTTATCTCCAATTAAACAGCGAAAGACTGGAAATAGAAAGCCAGCCTTGAACAAAAAAACTAAGCAAGAGTTCAAGAAGCCCAGGCCCTATGCCAAAAAAATAATAACAAAAGTAATAATACACTACTTGGCAATTATGTTCTAAAAAAATTTTTTCCAACAGGTCACCAGAAGCCTGAATTCCTCACTACTCAGGAGGCTGAGATTTCAGGATTGCAGTGCAAAGACAGCCCATGCAGGGAAGTCCTTAAAACTCTGACCTCCAGGGCTGGGAAGGTGGCTCAGTGGTAGAGCGCTTGCCTTGCATGCCTGAGGCCCTGGGTTCTATTTCTCAGTACCACATAAGCAAAAAAGAAAAAAGCTGGAAGTGGCACTGTGGCTCAAGTGGTAGAGCGCTAGCCTTGAGCTGAAAAGCTGAGGGACAGTGCCCAGGTCCAGAGTTCAGGCCCCATGACCGGACCCAAAAAAAAAAAACAAAA
Organism: Dipodomys merriami; assembly: GCF_024711535.1. Taxonomy (NCBI): domain Eukaryota; kingdom Metazoa; phylum Chordata; class Mammalia; order Rodentia; family Heteromyidae; genus Dipodomys; species Dipodomys merriami. Next base: position 30,033,776 of record NW_027203382.1, read on the forward strand.
AAACAAAAAAATTCTGACCTCCAATTGACCACCGAAAACCTAGAAGTGGATTTATGGCTCAAGTGGTAGAATGCTAGACTTGAGAAAATAAAAAAAGGTCAGGAATAGCACATAGGCCTTGAATACAAGCCCCCCCAAGACTGGCACAAAAAAATATTTTCCTTGTCAAATCTCTTGAACCAAATAGTGTTAATAGACCCAAACAGGATTTCTGTGTTTACAAAAACATTCAACTTAGTAGTCATAATCCTCAAATTCTCATAACAGAACTAGCCTGTAGGATATATGTAGGATGGGAATAGAGGGTTGGAGTCAGAGCTGCATAGAGAAAGTAGTTAAAACCCAAGTTGGGAAGCCAGGCTAACCTCACTTTCCTTAATAGGTCATCTCTATACTACTTCTTGGAACCTGGTACTGAGGAGCAGGAAACCTACCACCCATCCCCTGCTCAACACAGAGGGCTTAAGCCACAGTCTCTGGAAACTTATCTTCAGGCTCCAAAGCAATTGTATTTCTTTGAAGCATGACATGCTCTGCAGCCAGGATAGATACAATGGCAAGTGGGACATTTCCCTAAAACATCTAAGACAAGGTCTCTTGTCTAAAGTAGTAGGTTAAAATCTCCTTGGTAGGGACTGGGAATGTGGCTTAGTGGGTAGAGTGCTTGCCTAGCATGCACAAAGCCCTGGGTTCGATTCCTCAGTACCACATAAACAGAAAAAAAAAAAAAGCCTGAAGTGGCACTGTGGCTCAAGTGGTAGAGTGCTAGCCCTGAGCAAAAGAAGCTCAAGGACAGTGTCTAGGCCCTGAGTTCAAGCCCCAGGTCTGGCAAAAAAAAAAAAAATTCCTTGGTAGCTACAGAACAAATATGTATCTTAAAAAAAAAAAAAGTGCGGTGCAATACGGTGTGGTCATATGCTTGTCATGGTCTAAGTCCAGAGTGTATTTTGTACATGTAAGTTTGTGACTTGAGCTAAGAGCCTATAAACAGTAAAAGATTCCAGAAGTGGGGTTCATGAGCAGGGCTGAATTTATGTTCCTTCTACCTACTGTTCTCAAAGAACACTTTCTTCTGCCCTACCTCCACCTTAATCCACTAGTATCCACCCCTCAAATATTGTCTTAGCAACCCGTTTACTGATTAACACTAACAATTCAAACAAGTTGGCCACAATGCCACACAGGATCTCAAACCCATACCCTCACAGTTTCAAGGTCAGAATGGACTTTAGAGGTCACCCAGTCCAAACTCTTTTTTGTTGCTAAGAAAGAGACATCTGAGGACATACTCTGCAGGTTTCCTGGGAGATTAAAACTGGTGGCTGTGGATGTCTGACCAAACAAGCCAGCCTTCTCCTATGAAGGCAGGAGCTGTTAGGGTACAAAGCACACCTAAATAATCTCAGCTGACATGAGTAATACCTCGTCATCCCAGAAACTTAGACGATCGGAATGCCAAATTGTGTAACCATGGCCACACACTGAATTAGGCCTTAAACCAACCCAAACACCACAGCAGCCATATTGTAGTCATCAAACTGAATGTGATAATAGAGAGATGTAGCAGTCTGTACCCAAGCTAGCTCCAGCTGAATTGAGATCTCCTTAAGGACTAAATCCACCATCATCCCTTGTGCTGCTCCAACCCTTACATAATGCCTGATACTCAATACATAGCTTTGTGTAGCTTTGTTCCCCTGAGCCAAATTGCAAGCACTGAATTGCACTGATTGACACTGACGGTGAAGGAGAAAAACATAAAGCACAGAAAATGTGACCATGGCTGGAAAAGCACGGAAGGATAAGTAAACAAATTACTTTTCCTTCCAAGCCAACTCCCCCAGACCTCTCTGTCTAGACAGACATATTCATTCACAAGTATGGTGAGAAAGACAGTGTTCTTTCTGGAACGAATATTATAATGGCCCCTTTATTGTAAGACCTGCAATAAATGGCAGGCGCTGTGTTAAATTCCTTGCATAGGATTGCACAACAATCTTATAAGGCAGGATCTCTGGTGACTGCCATCTTGCAGATGAAGAAGTCGAGACGTACAATAATCATGTAATCATTGGTAAATCTAGAGATGGCACTTGGTTTTGTGGGAGAAGCAGAAATTGAACTGAGCATCAGAGGGTGGATAGGACTTTGATACTGACATTTTGGCAGAAAGAAGGAAGAAAGAGGAAAAGATATTGCCCGTGGGAGAGTCAAAGGCCAAGAGATGGAGTTTTCAATAGAGATCAAAGCAGAGCTTCAAGGGCAGGAAGGAGGCCAATCAGATGAGGACTGAACTTCCCATGGAATTTGGCCTCTAGGAGCTCAAAGTTGACCATGGTGGGAACAACTTTCAATACGTTCTCTGGTACAGAAGCCAACTGCAGGTGGAACTTGGTAGAGCTAATCTGAGTGGGTGGGATAATGATAAAGGAGCGTGTGAGAAGCTAGTAAAAAAGCAGGAGCCAAGGAAGGTAGAAAGGTTATAGCATACAAGGAGGAATGTAAAGGCTTGCCTTACGAAGAGAGAGCAATGAACATATATACAAAAGCATACTTGTATCATCTTCCCATATCCTATGTAGAGATTAAGGTTGTTTTTGTTGTTGTTGCTGCTTGGTTGGTTTATGGAGGGTCTTGTTTTTGTTTTTGTTTTGGTGCCAGTCCTAGGGTTTGAACTCAGGGTCTACGCATTGTCCCTAAGCTTCTTTTGCTCAAGGCAAGCACCCTACCACTTGAGCCACAGCTCTACCTCCAGCTTCATTGGTACTTTTAGTAGAGATAAGAGTCTCATAGACTTTCCTGTCTGGGCTGGCTTCAAATCAGATCTCAACCTCCTGAGTAGCTAAGATTACAGGCATGAGCCACTGGCACCTGACTTCAGATTTGTATTTTTTTAATAAACTATTTTTAGAATAGTTCTAGGTTCACCAAATTGAGTGGAAGGTATTGCACTTTCCCACACAGCTCTGGTTCTCACACAGACACCACTTCCCAGATTATCAGCATACTCCACTAACCTGTACATTTGTTACATCTGCTGACCCCTGCTGATCCACTGCTAACACCCAAAGTCCATAGTTTACACTGGGGTTCACTCTTGTGTAGATATTGTACATATTATGGGTTTTGACAATTGTATAATGACAAGTATCTACTATTATAATATATTAGAGAGTAGTTTCTGTAAAAACTTGTCCTAAAAAAAACTTGTCCTCTTCTATGCACGTTATTTTCAAGAAAAATATGATTTGGTATTTTAGCTTTTTTGAAAAATAGGAAAATTTAGAGGATGTATAGCCCACCAGACAAACACTCGCCCTATCTGTTGAGTTACACCCAGACCTTTTGCTTTAGTATAGTTTTAGGATAGTCATACAATCTTGCTCAGGGATGGCTTCAGACCAAGAATCTTCTACCTTTTCTTCCTGAGTAGCTGAGATAACAAGCAATGGATTGTTTTTTTTGGTTTTGGGGTTTGTTTTTTTTTTGTCAGTCGTGAGGCTTGAACTCTGGGCCTGGACGCTGTCCCTCAGCTCTTCAGCTCAAGGCGAGTGCTCTACCACTTGAGCCACAGCGCCACTTCCAGTTTTCTAGTGGTTTACTGGAGACAAGAGACTCACAGACTTTCCTGCCCGGGCTGGCTTTGAACCGCAATCCTCAGATCTCAGCTTCCTGAGAAGCTAGTATTACAGGCGTGAGCCACTGGTGCCCAGCCAATGGCTTGTTTTTGAGATAGGTTCCTGTTAACCTTTGCCTGGACTGGCCTCAAATCCAAAATCCTCCTGTCTCAGGAGACTATGCATTCTGTGTCAAGTTTTGTACTCTGTGATCTCATGTTCATTCAATCGTGTAACAGTCTCACATATTCACCTGGTTACTGGAGGTAAGATGCCAGCCAGATGCCATCTGGTCCCAGTTCTGTGAAGCTGGAGTTCAAAGCATCCCAAAGTACATGCGTTGGAGGGTCCCAGCAAAGCAGGCATCCCTGCCTTCTGCCCACAGCCCGATTGTCAGCTTTTCAACCCATGGGAATTCCAGAATCATTTACAAAATTGTCTGTTCTTTGGAGCTATCCAGTACCCATCAGAATTGCATACTCCCCCCCCCCATTTCCTTCTCCCACCTTAGGAAGGAGATATTGATTTCTGGATACCATTGAGTTACTGGGCATGACCTTTGTATGTGTTAATGAGTCTATATCCTTTTTCTCCTGTTAATCTGCGTACTGTCAGTTCATTTCAGCATACCTTCAGGGCGTGGAGCAGCCCCTCCCCTGCAAATTCATCAGTCTGAGAAAGGAAATCCAGTGTTCGAAGAAGAGCATACCAGCTCAAAACAGAGCCATGTGAAACAATATGGAAGATATGGGGAAACTGCCAGAAACCAATGTGAATAGACCATGTACTGGAAGATAATACAAGAAAGGGAAGGAAAGTCCAACCTTGAAAGACAGTAAGCCTAAAGAGTCTGCACTTCTTCCCATCAGCACCAAGGAGCTTAGGAAGACTTGAAGAAAGGGAGCTACCTGACCTAGTTAGTTGTAAAAGGTTGTTCCCACAATTAATAGGGAGAGGCTGGTTGGGAGCATGGCACTCAGAGCAGGTGAGGGAGATGATTAAGTCAGGAAGAGCAAGGTGAGGATTTGGGTAAGACAAAAACAAAGGAGAGGATAAAGATGCTTTTGAAGGCTATTTTGACATAGACCTGACAATCAGATACAAGACATCAAACAGAAAGAAAAAATATAGACACAGGAAGAGGACAGGATGGCAAGGTGTGAGCAAATACTTCAGAACAGAGAGGAGCCACACTTCCCCTGATCCATCAGGAGGCCACAGCTCACACACACACACACACACACACACACACACGCACACACACACACACACACACACAGTTGACAGAAGAGAAGTGGATTTATATACTCAACATCTTATATGACCTTCAGAAGAAAAGCGTTCCATCAGAAAGGAAGACCTAAAGATGCAGGGGTCTTTTTGATGCTTGGGTTGCATTAAAAAAATGGACAGCCAGCAAGGTGCTGTGGTCCATGCCTATAATCCTAACTACTCAGGAGACAGAGAGCTGAGGATCTGAGTCTGAACAGAAAAGTCTATGACACTCCTATTTTAAATTAACCAGTAAAAAACAGAGGCAGAGCTGTGGCTCAAGTGGTAGAATGCCAGCCTTGAAAAACAACAACAAAGCAGCTAAGGGATAATACTCAGGCCCTGAGTTCAAGGTTCAGTACAAGAAAAGAGAAAAGAAAACAACAACAAAAAATGAAGGGACAGCCATGTCAAGGTATAATTGGATGAAAAGGGTGTACCCTGAAGGAGTTTGGATTTTGCTTGGCCTCTCAGTATGGAGCTCTTCTTTCTTGTGAAGGGCAAGAACCCTCTGGAAATAGTCCTATAGATAAACAGGTAAGATTGTTTTTCAGTACTGGGGATTGAACTCAGGGCCCTGTGTTTTCTAGCCCAGCATTGTATCACTTGAATCTCGGGTTCTTTTGTGGGTTTTTTATTGTTTTTTTGTTTTTGTGGGTTTTTTTTTCACATAGGTCTCTTGCTAATTTTACTGAGGAATGGCTTTGATCCACGATCCTTCTGTCTCTGTCTCCAGAGTAGCTGAACTTAAAAGCATACACCACCACCACATCTGGACCCTCCCCCATTTTCTTTATAAAGCAGATTTTACACAGAAAGGAAGAAAGTAGAGCAACACTTCTACATTTTATGCCTGGCTACGGGGAAGAGAGGTTCTAGTTTCTATGGACCTACCTGAGGGAATCTGAATCCTAGTTTCTATGGCAACTTCAAGGTAAGACAGAGCAGTAGAAACAAGATCAGGAGAAGGTTAGCAAGATCTTGCCTCTGAGCTCTTGTCCATCACTTCAAAGTAGTCAGCATGCCAAGGTGCTAAACTTTGGGGGGTGTTTTCTGAACCCCAGTAGCAATGAATTTGGGACATCTTCAAGTCACTTCTCAGCTGACAGCTGTATGCATTGGTTTAGAGCTGAGAAAAATAAGTTTGGGATCTGTTGATTTGCAAGCTATCAGCTTATGGAGTGTTTTAGCGATATTCAAAAGAATAGATCTTAATCATGGATTGTTCCAGTTGGCAAAAAAGAAAAGAAAAAATAAACCTTTAAAAAAAAAAAAAAAAGGAACAGTCATTTTCAAATTCTTTTCTCTCCCAACAAAAGAATTGGCCAGGGTTTTGTTTCAAGACCAAACATAAAAAGAGGGGAAGGCAGTGGGTAATTCATGAGACTGAAAATACAGCTGCAGCTTGGCCAATAATTTCCTGTGCTTGTGTAAACAAGCACCATATTCTCTGAAGCTTTTCCCCTTCAGAAAGGTAAACTTTGCATTGCCAATACTAGGACCAGAACAATGTACTTCCAGCTCCAGGTTCTTCTCAGGTAAGACCACATTCCTCCTGGTCAGTTATCTGAAGAGCCCTCAGTAGTGAAGTGAATGCTGAACGCAGGGTTTTCTGAGCAGGAACACTGGGTCAGGAGCATGGTAAATCCAAGTGAACAAGTCCAGTTGGCTGTGATTACTTTTGTAGCTGATAAAGACTGAGGAAACGGAGGGTAGACAGGTCTCAGCGTCTCACAGAATCATTTCCCAACATCCTTTGACTGATCAGTTTGCCGCTGTCTGAAAAACCTTTTGTTCCTCCAACAAAAAGAATGACGGAAAAAGTGAAGTTTGCTATCAAGTAAAGCAGGAGAATGCTGGACAACTCAATCTCCTCTTAAAGAATCACAATACTGAAGAAAACTTGCTTACCCCCACCCCCTACCCAGTTGATTTGGACAAGAAAGCTTTGTTTCATGGAGCTTGTACTGAGGTGCATTTGGGGATGCACTCCAGTGCCTCCTCCAGGCTGTTCAAACCCTCTTCCTCTAACTCATGCTCCTACCAGGGCTAACTTGGCCTTTTAGAGGCAGCACATTGTCCCATTCAGCAACTCTGGGGACAGGAGCTCAGCTCTGGGGAATGCTTCTCAATCTAAATTCTGAATTCCAGCTGCCTCCCTCCCTCCCCCAGGCCTGCTTCCTACTGAAGAGGAAATCCACCACTTCCTCAGATGCAGCCTCTGGACCCAAAGGAGATTTTGGTAAAGGGCCTTTGACCTGTGGGACTAGGGGTCTGTCTTTAGGATTTCTCTAGAGCAGAGGAAAACTTCATCTTAGAAAAAGCTCGTTTGTTCTCAAGCAATGGGCCTTTAAGGGAAAATTTAACATGAACACAGACTCAAAACAGTATTCTTGCTTATTCTCTCCTCGCCCCTCCCCTCTTCTCCCTGTCTTCTCCTTTCTTCCTCTCCTCTCCCTTTCCTTCTTTCCCTCCTTGCTCTTTTTCACTTTCTTTTTTCCCCAACAAAATCTATTTCAAGAAAAGTAAAACTGTTTATGACAGCATTTTCTTTTAGATACCATATCCTGTTTAAAATCAATTAATGTAACATCCACATCTGTTTTTAAGGACTCCCTCCCCCCACCTCGTTTACTTGTCACCAAACATTTCCATTTTTAGCCAAAATGTCAGACACTATACAGCTGTGTACTGTCTGCTGCTGCACCTTTGAACTACCTTTGTGTGAGATGAGACCTGAGATGCTGTAATAAAGTGCTTAGGAAAATGCGAAAGGGGAATGAATTGAAAAGGAAGTATAACTGACATCAGAGTTCACCCACAGCAATAAATAAACAGGCAGATCAGCCATGGCATTGACCTCAGTAGGCAATTCCTTAGTGCTGGAGGAGTACAAAGGGAGAAGTAGAAAAAGAGAAGATGTCTGAGTGAGCCAGAGAATGGACCTGTGATAAGGAGAGAAGAGTATGTCACTATATGAAAAAACTGACTTTTCATTCTCACTCACAAAAATTTAGAGGCAAGGAATAATCTTTACTCTTTCTCCTGCCATCTTATGTTTTGTTCCTTCAACTAATACTGTAACTAGCAATCACCATGTTTCGAGACCCAAATGGTCTCTCCTATATCTGTCTGGATAGCCCTACACATGGGATTTCCCAGGTGTCACAGTGGCGAAAGGGAAGTCCACTGAAGTTATTCTTCTCACAAGGATCTTTGTCAAGGCATTCAACAAGTACAGCTGTGCCTTGGTTCTGAATTCTGTGGATTACCAAATGTGTTATATAAAATGGCACAATCGTTGTATATAATCTATGCACATATGCTTTAAATCATCTCTAGATTGCTTATAATACCTGAAACAATGTAAATACTATGTAAGCAGTTGTTAGGCTGTTTTGTTTAGGGAATAATGACAAGAAGAAAGAGTTTGTACATGTTTAGTTCAGCTGCAATCCTCCCACCCCCAGTATTTTCAATTTGTGGTTGATGCAATCTATAAATCGAGTGTTGAGTATATATAAGGTTTATGTCAATTAGGATTGTTCTTTGCTCCAAGTAACCAATAAAGTGGCTTAAACAAAAAAAGAAGAAACCTCCAGGGAGACAGCTACTGGTTTTAGTTCAGGACCTCTTTAATTCAGGCTGATGTGAACAGTTTTTATAGCCTTGCCCTATGCTCAAAAGATGATTGCCTCTGCTCTAGATATCACATCTACATCCAACCTCTCTCCTTGGGCCTAAAGAATAAAGGAAAAGAGGGGAGATCAGTGATGCCTTGTGTGTGGGGGGGGGGGGGTGTGGGTGTGTGGTTGGTAGAGCCTGGGTGCTGTCCCTGAGCTCTTCAGCTCAAGGCTGCTCTACCGCTTGAGCCTTAGTGCCACTTCTGGTTTTCTGAGTGGTTTATTGGAGATAAGAGTTTCATGGACTTTACTGCCTGGGTTGGCTTTGAACCGTGATCCTCAGATTTCAGCCTCCTGAGTAGCTAGTTACAGGCATAAACCACTGGCGCCTAACTAGCGATGGCTTTTTCTTTTATTAGAAAAGAGAAATGCTTTCCAGAAGCCTATAGTAAGCTTTGTCTTAAAACTCCTCAGCTAGCCGGGTGCTGGTGGCTCATGCCTATAATCCTAGCTACTCAGGAGGCTAAGATCTGAGGATCGCAGGTCAAAGCCAGCCCAGACAGGAAAGTCCATGAGATTTTCATACCCAATAAACCACTCAGAAAACCAGAAGTGGCACTTTGGCTCAAGTGGTAGAGCACTAGCCTTGAGCTGAAGAGCTGAGTGAGGGACAGTGCCCAGGCCCAGAGTCAAGCCCCATAACTGAAAAACAAACAAACAAACAAAACTCCTCAGCAAGTCATGCACTGATGGCTCACATCTGTTACTTGGGAGTTATTTAGGAGGCTGAAATCTGAGGATCAAAGTTCAAAGCTAGCCCAGGCAGAAACGTTTGTGAGACTCTTCAATTAATCATCAAAAAGCCAAGAGTAGGGGCTGGGAAGTTGGCTCAGTGATAGCGTGCTTGCCTTGCATGAATGAGGCCTTGGGTTCCACTCCTCAGCACCACATAAGCAGAAAAAGCTGGAAGTGGTGCTGTGGCTCAAGTGGTAGAGCGCTAGCCTTGAGCTGAAGAGCTGGGGGACAGCACCCAGGCCCAGAGTTCAGTCCCCAGGATCAACCAAAAAAAAAAAAAAAAAAGCCAGGAGTAGAGGTGTGGCTTGAGTGGTAAAACACCAACTGTGAGAGAAAAGGGCAAGCGAGAATACCAGCTTTGAGTTCAAGCTTCAGTACTGGCCACAAATACACACAAACCCTTCTGAGCCAGAAAACATATCTAGGTTGAAAGAAACATATCAAGCTTCTCTAAAATGGAGGAAACAAGAAGACTGGGAAGACCCATTGGCTTAGCCATGGTAAAGGGCTGCCAGAGGATCATAGTTTTTGTTTGATCATTCCTGAAGTTGGAAGAAGACCCCATCGTAAAGCTAAAATATGGATACTAGGCCTTCCTGGCACCACCTTGGCATCTTGGTAGAAGATGAGGATTTTCTGAAAACTCTTAAAGTCCCACCCCCACCCCCACATGATAGGCACCTCTGAATTCCTAGCGACAGGTCTGGGGAGACTTGGACAATAGGTTCCTGGACCTGCCAGACCTGTACCATGAACTCAGGAGACATTGCACCATGCCTGGCATCTCCTGACTCTCCTCTGATCACCAGAGTCCCTCCTCAGCTCTCTATTAGGGTTGATCTGGTTTGTTGAGATGGTTTTTCTGCTCTTTCTTTGCTTTACTACCCTTATTCCCTCACAGTATTAAGTGCAGTCGAGGCTGTAAGTTTTGGGGAAACGTGTCCACTTGCAGTTGCCAGCTTTCTTAAAGAAGACTCCTGATTTGACCTCATAAAATGTGGCTTCTCTGTATCTCACCATTGAATTCCCGTATAAGAAAGCCAGTGGAGTTACATTCTGCTCATCTCTGCACTTCATGCTTCCAGCTCAGCTAGGCTGTGAGTGAGCTAAAGGGATGCAATAACTTTGTTCTCATTTAAAACAAAAGCTTTAACATTAATTGTTTTGTGGGGACCACTCAGGCCTTCCAAAACCCCTCAAGTTTCTTTGGTTTACATCAAAGTCCTATCTAATTTGTTCCCAAGAGGAAACCTACCACAATAGTAAAGCTGTGCATTTCCACAGGGATTTTTCTCTAAACTGTTAATGAGTTGTGACTTCCTTATATGTACTGGCAGACAAGACTGGGGTACTCCAAGCAGGTAGACAGAATTTGAACCAGATGGTTCAAGGAAAGGAAACTGGATTAGCAGATCATTTCAAACACCTCCCTGTGTTGACTGAAATCCATAAGGGGAATGATAAACCATGTACCTTATTTTCTCAACAAACTGTGTACCATATTGAATATTAAATGTTAAGCTGAGTGAAGCATAGGGCAAGCTCTGGTTTTGCTTTCCTTGTCATTAGAACCATAAGCCCAGTTTTGCCCTGAAAAAAGATAAGTAAAGCATGATTGATTCAAGAACATGTTTAGGGTACTCAGGGCCCTTGTGGTAATTCTGTAACTACAGCATTTGAACAAATCAGGTATGACCAAGGGTATGGCTAGAGTCTATGGGCTCCCGCGTGAAAAGCAAATTGCATTTTGCTTGATATTCCAGCTTCAACCATTGGAGCCTTTCAGTTTCACTCTTTTTTGGAAGTAATGAGGGGTAGGACTGGGGTGTGAACCAAGGACCTCATGGTTGCTCAACTTGCTTGCTCAGCTGATACGCTACTACTTTAGCCACACTTCTACCCATGCCTTTTGCTGGTTATTTTGGAGATGGAGTCTTGCAGAATTTTCTACCAGGGCTGGCTTCAAAACTCCATCCTCCTCCATGTCTCAGCCTCCTGAATATTTAGAATTGCAGGAGTGAGCCACCTGCAAGGGGCTTCCTACCACACTCTTAAAGCAGCTTCATTAACATCAAGATGATGCAAATTACAGCACTGCCTAGCATTCCGCAGCCTCCTGGCTTCCCACTTCCAGTTTAATTAAATCCAAATTTGGTTAGGGAGTAAACTGGTGTTTACAAATCAGGAGAAAATCTGGTTCCAGTAATTAAAGGGATTTTCTAAATCTTGTCCTCCATGTCTGAACAATTGTTTTTAATAGTTAATTAAAGTCTTTTTAACCACCCTTTGACAGAAAGTTGGAGAGAGAGAAGAGAGAGAGAGAGAGAGAGAGAGAGAGAGAGAGAGAGAGAGAGAGAGAGAGAGAGAGAGAGAGAGAAGAGAGGAGAGAAAAGATTAGAGGCCTGCCACAAAGACATTACTGACAGCAGGAACTGAAATTCTTTGTTAGATTCTTAGGGGAAAACAGAGTCTTCCTTTACCTAAAATACTTTGCACATGCAGACTTCCTATGCTTTTCTAACAAAAGGAGATACTCATTCCCCTTTGTTTTGCTGAGGGTAGCCCTGCAATTTCACAGCTGCTCCAAAACCATATTAAGGCTTATTAAGTCGCTCACATCCGCTGCCACTACAGTTAGGAAGCATTGGCGTCTTGGTTTTCCTCAGCTGTGGCTAATGCCAAAAAGTCAAACTCCTTAGGCAGATACCCTAACCACACCCTCCACCCCACGTCCCTTCTACAGAAAAGAGCAACCTTCCTTTGGGGCAGCCCCTGTACCTCTCATATTCCAAATGGATTTAAAGCCGACAGGTTGATTAGCCAAACAACATTGGACCAGCCCTACACTAGGTGCTGGGAGGAAGGAACTCCAGGGAATACAGCAGTCCTTGGGATCTAGCTTGACCATGATAAAGAAGGCAAACCCCTGTGCAGGTGTGATACTGCTTCAAGGCCCACACTGGAAAGGCACATGGGAGGGCAAAACAAGGACAATGCAAGAACAAGTGACAGGAACAGAGGTTCTGAAGAAGTCCTCCCAGAGAGGAGAGTCAAGCTGTTCCCTATAAATTTCCCCAGGCCGGGTAGTCTGAAACTGGAGTACAGGGCCCCTGGGGAGTGGGATGTTGGGGAGAGGGTAGCTGAGCAGAGAAAAGGCCCTGAGCCAGTGCAGCTTTCCTACCTGGTTGACAAGCTTGTTTCAGTCTGTAGGGGAAAAAAAGTTTAGGGAGAATGGTTCAGGGTGTGAGAGGCAAAAGGGGCTTGGGTGGGAGGCAGACTCAGACGATACTCTTTCAGACTGGGGCCAGCCTCCAATAGTGAGCTTGGAGGCTGGGTCTTTAAACAATGGTACTTACTCTCCTAGACATGTGCAGAGGGTGAACATGCTAAGTGGACTATCTCAAGAGAAGCAAATCAGTCACTCTGAGTGTGTGTGTGTGATTGTGTGATTTTGTGTGTGTGTGTGTGTGTGTGTGTGTGTGTGTGAGAGAGAGAGAGAGAGAGAGAGAGAGAGAGAGAGAGAGAGAGAGAGAGAGAGAGAGAGAGAGAAGTCTGGGTCTTCAGCTGCTAAGCAAGTGACAATCTGCCATTGGAGCACTTTTTTCTTCCCCAGATAGGATCTTTCACTAACTTGACTAGGGTTGGCCTCAGACTTAGATCTTCTTATTTCCACCTCTGGAGTAGTTAGGATTACAGGCACATGTCACCATATTACTAACCAGACCCTTAACTTCTGAATGACCTTTTATCTAAAACTGCCTAATACCCCTAATTACACTTGAGAAAGAAAGCCACATCTCTCACCTATTTTACCTTCTTCTGGTAGGCTGATTCTTCAAAGCATCTTCAAACCTTTGAACTTCTTATCTTTTCCTGTCTCCCTGTGACCTGACTTCTTTTCGGTGAGGATGAAGCCTGGCTAGTAACATTGAATCATTCATTATTCTTAGAACAGGTTTAAAGCTAAACCTCCCAGGTTAAAAATTCTATTTCAATTCTCTCTTATCCATCAGTGTTTCAGGAAAGTATTTATGGCTCATTTTTATTTTCCACACAAAATACTTGTATGGCAGTTCTCCTTTTATTTGAAATTGCAAGGTGTATGAGAGTTTCTGCCTCCTATTAAGAAAAGGTATGCTTCTTTAAACCCAGGATGAACATTTTGAACATTTTCAAGAGAATACTCAAGTAACTGAGCTTTAAGAAACACAATCTTAGATAGGTTCATGCCTAACTACTCAAGAGGCTGAGATCTGAGGATCAGGCTTCCAGGCCAGCCTGAGCAGGAAAGTCCATGAGACTCTTATCTCCAATTAAACACCAAAAAGCCAGAAGCTGAACTGTGGTTCAAGTGGTAGAGCACAGGCTTTGAGCAAAGGAGCCCAGGGACAGCAACTAGGCTCTGAGTTCAAGCCCCAGGACTGGCACAAAAGGAAGGGAGGAAGGGAAGAAGGAAAGGAGAGAGGAAGGGAGAGTGGAAGGGAAGGTGAGAGGCAATCTTCCATTTTCTCAGGACATTAGCAGGCAGAGAGAAAGTGGTTTCTGTAGTAAGGAAAGTTTGAGAAAGGCTGAATTAAAATTGAACTGGCAGATCCGTTCATATGCTAATGAATCTCAGGACTCTCAAGAGAGAATAAGCTATACCATTCAATTTCACCAAATTTCCATCATAAGAGAAGAGCCATGTGGGGGGGGAGGAGATTTGAGTATTTTACACCTGTCAATAATCTCCATCACTACCACCCCCTCCACTCACCTCATAAAGTACAAACTGAATAAATACAGGGTCTCATAAACATGAGCATAGTGTACCTGACAATATGGGCAGAACTGGCCTTCAGAGATAAACGTTCTAGAGTCCCCCTGACCATACCTATACCCATAGAGGAGAAGCAGACAGTTGATTCTGTGCCAAGATTATGTCAGCCCCCACACGTCTTTGTACTTCCCTTGTAATATTCTTATGTGCAAACTGGCTATTTCTCCTGTGGCGTGATCTGAATATTTGGTTTGTAACATTTTGTTATTGTTGTTCTTTGCAGTACTAGAGATTGAACTTAGGGTGTCCAACTTGACAAGCACACACCCTACACACACCTTGAGACATGCCTCCCAACCCTGTTTGTGTTGGTTATGTTTGAGGTACAATCTGACTGTGTTGTGATCCTCCTAGTGGGCTTCCCTGTACCACTAGGAATGACAGGCATGCTCTACCATACCCAGCCATTGTTCTTCCTCTAAAGCTAGTATATCACTGTGCTCAGCCATTGACTGAGATGGAGTCTCTTGAACTTGCTTGGCTGGTTTTGAACCCCCGTCTCTGCCTCTCAAGTCGTTAAGATTACAGGTCTGGGCCACTGCACCCAAATGTATAAAAATCAGTCCTTAGCATTGTTGCATGTGAATATGTACAGCCACTGTTCACAGAATGCTTAGCTCATTCCAGATGGGACTTATTAGTGTCATAGTCTTCATATCATGAAGGTATATGGAGAGAAGCCATTTAGCTAAAGGTACAGACTATATAGGTTGAGGTAAACCCCACTGCAAGGAACTTTCTTATCACCAGTTCATGCTAAAAATGGACTCTTATCACCCCCATATAGTTCACATAATACAGCTTTCCAACCTGATCCAGGATGCTTACTAATATTGTCTTTACCCTTCTTAAACGAGGTATTAAAGGTGTATGGGATCATCCGTATAATGCCCCTAATTTTCTCCAATTCAGTTAATTCTCTAGGGAAAGTCAGATCACTTTTCAGTCCCCAAATTAAAATTTCTCATTTGATATCAGTTTTACAAGATAACCTATCGACCGACTGAATCTTTGACTTTTCAATTGAGTAGTTTGCCTTTGTGTCTGACGATGACCCATGTCATGGTGCCAAATAGCAAAGCCATCTGGCAGGAACTGCTGAGCTAGATAAGGAAGAATGCTGGTATTCTTACAGCACTGACATGCAATATTGAACTATGCTGAATGTTATAAAATGAAAGCTTCTCTAACAAAAAATAATGTCCTTCAAGAGGCAGCCTTCGTATCTCCCTGTCACATCTGTGCTTTCCCTGTGTGAAAACAAGAGATTCTGCTACAGCCATCCATGGCCCCAGAGTCCCCCTAGAGCAATGGAAAGGATTTTGATAATTCTCTTATGCAGTGTAAGCAACATGTAATTTCAGAAATGAAATAGGAATCCTTTGGCAAAAGGCAATGCAAGTGCTTGCAAACTTTTTCTTACTAATACATCATGACGTTATTTTGCGATTACCTATTTTTCTAAGATATTGGCTTCATTTGCTTGACCAAGGACTCCTCAAAGTCATTGGTGGTTTGTGTGTGTGTGTGTGTGTGTGTGTGTGTGTGTGTGTGTGTGTGTGTGTGTGTGTGTGTGTGTGTGTGTGTGTTAACTTCATAAACCCAACAGCCAGCGTGAAGAAAGACACAACACGGTCACTTGAATGTTTGTTGAATACTGAATGAGTGAAATCAGGATTAGAACCTCTGGAGGCAGTTATCCGGTAAACTCAAGAGTCACCCTAATAGTGTCTTTTGATCAAACTTGTTACCGTGCCCTGTCTGTACAACAGTGTCACAGGCTACAATTGATATTGTACATCTTAGAACCTTATTCTGACTTGTAATTGTTTGTTGACAATAGCTCTCAGTGATGAGTTCCTATTTTCAAGAAATGTCAGAGGCATCAGATAATAAAGGACGCATAGCAAATATAATTAGGGGAGGGGGATCTTGCATGAAATGCTAAGAACTGGTCTGTATAGAATGAAGGCCAGAATCCTCACTCCAGCCATATGTGCTATTGCAACCTCCTTGAAAACAGAACTGAGCCATATTTATCTTTGGGAGTTACTACTGTATTTTTTTAAAAAATAATTTGACTAAAATATAAAACCCATACAACTTTTGAACTAGTTCAGGCCTCGTTGCACTTGATTTATATCTCAATGATTAAACCTGTATTTTCTGAGTAGTAAAAACTCTATTTCTTCTCCGGGCTGGGAAGGTGACTCAGCAGTAGAGTTTGCCTTGCATGCGGGAGGCCTTGGGCTGGATTCCTCAGCACCACATAAACAGAAAAGGCCAGAAGTGGCGCTGTGGCTCAAATGGTAGAGCACTAGTCTTGAGCTGAAGAGCTCAGGGACAGCACTCAGGCCAAGAGTTAAAGCCCCACGACCAGAAAAAACAACAACAAAAAACCCTCTATTTCTTCTCTCTCTCTCTCTCTCTCTCTCTCTCATATGTATGTTGGCGCTAAGGCTTGAACTCAGGGCATTACACTCTTGCTTAGCAATTTTGCTTAAGGCTGGGGCTACGCTTCTACTTCCAGCTTTGTGCTGGTTAATTGGATATTAATTAATTAGTTAATTAACTAAATGTGCTGATTAATTGGATTTGTTTGCCCCAGCTGTCTTTAAACCAATGATTCTCAGATCTTAGCCTCCTGAGAAGCTAAGATTGCAGGCCTAAGCCACCAGTGCCCAACTTCTTTTCCTAACTGTAACTACTTTTAAATTTACATTTCTCTCCTAGTTTCAAAAAAACAAACAAACAAACAATACTTTCCGCCTTTACTGTCTGATACTGTTCTAATTAAATGCCTTCTTTGAGGGGGAACAGTATCTTCTTTTTGTTTGTTTTTTTCATTTCTTTTCTCTAATTTGCTCTAAAGCCTCAGGTCTAAAAGCCATCTTTGGCTCTTAAGCTTCCACTGACTTCCTACAGCCTTTTCCTCAGCTGAACAATCTGGCACTCTCTCTAAAGCAATCCTGAACTGCTCCTTGCTAAGACTTAGGTTATGTATACGTTTTTTTATCTTGACTTGATAACTCCAGTTTCCCGCGCGGGGTCCACATACCTCTCTATGATTTGCAGGTCTACAAATAAAATTCCTCGTGTGTAGGTCTCACTCCTTTGTTGTTCTCTCCTCTGGTACCATGGGACTTTTCTACTCCAACATCCATCTTTGAATCTGATATTGGACTGGGAGTAAATGGCTCATGCCTATAATCCAAGCTCTCAGGTGACTGAAACCTGGAGGCTAGAGGTTCAAAGTCAGCCAAGGCAGGAAAGTCTGAGAGATTCCACTTCCAATTAACCAGCAAAAAGCCAAGCAGAAGGCATGGTTCAAGTGGTAGAGCACCAGCTAAGTAAATGCAAGGCTCAAGTTCCAACCTTAGTACCACTTTAAAAAATTAATATACGTCTGAACTTAGTTTATCTGTGCCCATGATCACAGGTGGAGACTTGTATTTTATTTTAAGGGGTGGGAGTCTGGTCATGGGGCCTGAACTCTGGGCCTGGCGCTGTCCCTCAGCCCTTCAGCTCAAGGCTAGCACTTTACCACTTGAGCCACAGTGCCACTTCCAGCTTTTTATTTTTTATTTTTTTTTTGCTTATGTGGTGCTGAGGAATCGAACCCAGGGCCTCATACATGCAAGGCAAGCGCTCTACCACTGAGCTACCTTCCCAGCCCTGTATTTTATTTTAGTAAAAAACCAGGAACA
This sequence comes from Dipodomys merriami, assembly GCF_024711535.1. Lineage (NCBI taxonomy): Eukaryota > Metazoa > Chordata > Mammalia > Rodentia > Heteromyidae > Dipodomys > Dipodomys merriami. The sequence goes on from NW_027203382.1 coordinate 30,051,609, forward strand.
AGGTATTGAACTTGACTGAGTGAGTATAAAGTAAGCATTTAAAATACTTGGCACACATCCTGCTTTAAAGTGCAGTACTGGGATGAAAGAGTCTATAACCATAGGAAAGAATTTATTATTATGGATCTCTATTAGCAGTGCTATAATTTCACTGATGATGGTAAAGGAGCTCATAATAATATAAAGAAATGCATTAGCAGTCAAGAAAACTCAGACAAGCCCTATTATCAGGATCTTTAAAAATTATTTGCCCATACTGCTTTTGCCCTCCTATAACCTACTGGATTTTATTTTTGTATCAAATTGCCCAGCAGCTAATTGTTCTCTGGCCATGTTCTGGTGGGCTGGCTTTGTCACTGCTGAGACTCAGGGAAACATGGCCCTGATTTTATCATGTACCTGAACCTCTCAGGCTCCAGCTCTAAGGTGCTAGTAGTGCACACCTGTAACTGTAACTATTCAGGAAGCTTACATCTGAGGATTGTGGTTTGAAGCCAGCCACAGCAGAAATAGTTCATGAGAATCTTATCTCCAGTTAACCACAGAAAGCCAGAAGTGGAGCTATGGCTCAACTGGTAGAGCACTAGCCTTGCACAAAGGAGCTCAGAGATAGCACCCAATTCTGGAGTTCAAGCCCCAGTCTTGGCACTAACTAACTAAATTAATACTCACAAGAGCACTTTTTGATTGGCAATAGAACTTCATCCTGGTGTTTCTTTTTTATTACAGTGAATAAATGATGGTTTGTGACTACAGATGAGACTGCAAAGTTGAACATTCACTAAATTCAATGGTTTGTATTCATATCCCTGGAAAAGAAATTGCTCTGAACTTTTCCCAACATACTCAGCAGCAAAGCCCGCAGGCTTGTTGCTACATTCCCACTTGGCTGCCTGTTGGGCTGGTCATCAGCTCTCAGCCCATGCTGAACAGACCTCAGCTCTTTGTAACTGACCAGCATTACCTGGCCACGTTCCTGTCCTGACCACATACTCATTCTTGGAGACCAAGCCCTGAAAGTTCCCTGTTTATCACTGACAATTAATGAAATATGTATAAAGACCCCTCCACTCCCACATACCTGTGTGATTCTCCCATCTCTGGTTTCCATTGCTAAAGGGAGGTGAAAATTCAAATTTGTTGAGCATCTGCTCTGACCATGGACTCTTGCTAGGTTGTTAGTGTGTGTGTGTGTGTGTGTGTGTGTGTGTGTGTGTGTGTGTGTGTGTGTGTGTGTGTGTCTATGTCTGTGTTTGTATTTCTTCCTAAGTCATCTCTTCTATCTATCCTCTCTCTCTCTCTCTCTCTCTCTCTCTCTCTCTCTCTCTCTCTCTCTCTCTCTCTCTCTCTCTCTCTCTCTCTCTCTCTCTCTTCCCTTTTCTCCACTAAAGACAAGTCTGGGGCAGTGATATGGAGGTTATGTGTAAGAATCAGTAAGGCAGAGGTGGTCTTCCACCAGATTTGCCTGGTAACATTAGTACCAACCCTCAGGTTTAAGATGTGACGCTGTCCACGATGCACTGGAGGTGAAAATCCTTGCATATCATCCCTCCAGAAAGCAGGGTGGAGCTGGGGAGAAGCTCCGCGGCTCAAAACCCTCTTTCCCAATGTTTCCCAGAAGCACATTCATAGCAAGCATAAATTTAGCTGCTGCTTTCCTTTCCTTCCTTTTCTTCCCTCTCCCTCCTCCTTTGTCCTCCATCCCTCCCTTTTCCCTCTCTTCCCCACTCCCCTCTTTGCCCTTTCTTTCTTCCTTGCTTTCTTATTTTGTTTTTTGGTCGGATATGGGACTTGAACTCGGCCTGGACACTGTCCCTCAGCCCTTTAGCTCAAGGCTAGCACTTTGCCACTTGAGCCATACAGTCATTTCTGGTTTTCTGGTGGTTAATTGGAAATACGAGTCTCAGTCTTACAGGGCTGGGAAGGTGGCTCAGTGGTAGAGCACTTGCCTTGCATGCCTGAGGCCCTGGGTTCGATCCCACAGCACCACATAAGCAAAAAAAAAAAAAAAAAAGCTGGAAGTGGCACTGTGGCTCTAGCCTTGAGCTGAAGAGCTCAGGGACAGTGCCCAGGCCCAGAGTTCAGGCCCCAGGACCGGACCCCCACAAAAAAAGAGTCTCACAGACTTTCCTGCCTGGGCTGGCTTTGAACCGTGATCCTCAGATCTCAGCCTCCTGAGTAACTAGGATTACAGATATGAGCCACCACTGCCTGGCCTTCCTTGCTTTCTTAATGACCCTTTTACATGTTTACTTGGCTCCCTTGTTATACTGCTGGCTGCCCAAGACTCAGTACAAGAGAAAGGCCACCTGGGTTTGATAGGGAACTTTTCTCCAAGTTCTTCGTTCAAGGAGTCTGGGTCACTTTTAATGAAAGGCACTTAATACGAAAAAATGGTACAGTAAACCAGGCGCTGGTGGCTCACACCGGTAATCCTCAGGAGGCTGAGCTCTGAGGATCGAGGTTCAAAATCAGCCTTGGCAGGAAAGAACATGAGACTCTTATCTCCAGTTAACCACCAGAAAATCAGAAGTGGAGTTGTAGCTCAAAGTGGTAGAGTGCCTTGAGCAAAAGAGCTCAGGGACAAGCACCTAGACCTTGAGTTCAAGCCCTATGACTGGCAAAAAAGAAAAAAGAAAAAAAGAAACAATGACTGGAAGTGTTAGTATGCCCATGAACTAATTATCCTGTGCCATTTCCTTTTCTTTCTCAGTGTGGAGGTGAGATCTAATTTGAAAGATTAAAATCTTTATGTGGTTACAGTAGATGATAATTGTTAAGCTCTGTAGTTACATGCTCAATGGTGAATAAGTGCAGAGAATTACAAGATGATTTAGGCAGCAAGATAAATTTCATGACTTTTACTTTGACAAAAGATAAGAAAGTGGAATCGGCGGAAAGACATGTGCCATTGGGAATGAACTTCAGAACTAAAGGAAACACAGGGGGTCTCAGGACTCACAGATAGGTCAAGGCATCAAATATTTTCCTTGTATTTCTTAGGTTGTGCTCAACTTAATTTAAATAAACCACCATGTTAGTGGATAAAGTTATCTAAGGAGTATTTAAACTACACTTATGGAGCAGTTCCAAATGTCTGCCAATCTCTTAGAGGAGTCCTCCAAAGCATATTTTCACCATTCACAAACACAAAAGGCCAAGTCCCATCTTCTTAGTGCTAGAGAAATTGTGTGTGTGTGTGTGTGCATGCACATGTGTGCACACATGTGTGGAAAGGGGTACACTAAAAATAAAATAAGTAAGAAAGCAAAAATAAGCCTTTAGCAATTTTGTTTCCAACTCTACCACTCTTTGGTTTGGTGCCAACAGCTCTTTCTCTGCCTTAGTAGATCACACCGGAAAAGTCATTCATTAAGCAAATATTTATTCAGCACCCAACACATACCAGGCTTCTGTTCTGGGTACTGGAGACATGATGATAAACAAGCTAGATAAGGTCTCTGCTCTCGTGGAGCTCAGAATCCAAAAGGGAAAAGAGGTTTCAAATAGTACAAAGTACAAGTTGTAGGAAGGTGGGCAGGGCAGCATTAAAGTGTAATTGCTTACCCTGCTATGGGAGTTAAGAACAGCATCTGGAAGGAAGTGATACTTAATGTAAAATCTGCAGGATGAGTAGGTATATTAGCTAAAAGGGAGAAGGACCAAACTAGTCCGCACTACAGTGAGCTACATAAAAGCAGCTTCTCAAAGCATTGTCTCTTCATCCCTTTCTGTCTCCAAACCCTAAAGTCCCTCAGCTCAGATACTCATTCTACAGAAGATTTCTACACTTTTTCTAAGTGTAACTTCTCATGTCACTAATAGCTATAGCCATGGTTTTAGGAGAACCAAAAATATCAGATTCAATAAAGCTGGGCCTTTATGCAAATAAGCAATAATAGGTCACAAGAAAATTAGTGCTAAAGAAGGTGCTAGTAGGTAGAAGTAAGTCACACTGAGCTCTCCCAGCACTGATTGAAAAGTGGCTCAGTGATATTCAGTAAATGGAACACTTTTAGGCAACCAGAAAGAACTCAAAGTAACAAATATGCCTGATGTCATTGGCTACTAGCTACTCAGGAACCTGGCATCTAAGGATCACAGTTTGAAGTCTGCTATTTTGCAGGACTGGAAGCATGGCTTAGGTCATAAAGCACCAAGCCAAGCAAGCTAAATGACCATGTGGCCCTGAATCCAACCCCCAGCACAAGAAAGAAAGAGGGAGGACAGGGGTTGGGGGGGCACATGGAAAAATAAAGAAGGAAGGAAGGAAAGAAGGAAGGAAGGAAGGAAGGAAGGAAGGAAGGAAGGAAGGAAGGAAGGAAGGAAGGAAGGAAGGAAGGAAGGAAGGGAGGGAGGGAGGGAGGGAGGGAGGGAGGGAGGGAGGGAGTTAGGGAGGGAGAGAGGGAAGGAGGGACAAATACACAATGCATCTGAAGGTGCTCAATTTGAAGAAGCTCAGGCTCACCTGCATGTCCGTGGCTGTCCAGAGCAAGTATGTCATGTATAATCTGCACCACCAAATGTGATGGTCCTGCTCGTCTATTGCTCACAGCTCAAAGACTCAGGTTTGCTTTCTTTTTTTAACTCAGAAAAGTTATGTATAAACTGAAACTAATGGGGCTGTCCCGATGGATCTCACCAGGCTTTGTTAAATTATCTGTGCAAGCACACTTTAGAGTGCCACTTTGAGGAAATGTGGATTGTTTACATCTACAAAAGTATAAAGCCACAGTTTAGAACATTGCCACCCTGTGATCCTTTCACTAGAAGATGGTGTTTATGTCAATATACATCTGTCCTAAAATTCCTAAAATGCTCATCCTCTGAGGGGGAATCAGAATGTGATCGATTATTCATTTTTAAAACATTCCTGGGCATCTCGGCAACAATAAATGAATGACCATGGTAGATCAATAATTTCTCACTCTAATCACCAGGAGACACCAAGCGCCTCTGAAAAAATCATCATCAAAAACATTAAAAAGATGTGCCAGCTGTTTCTGGCAGCCAACTGAAGAGGGGACAAAGCAAACCAATAAGAAATGTTTGCCATGTGTTGGGAAATGAGCAGTACTGGAAAATAGTCATAAACAAAGATTAACATTTGCCAGTGTGTTATTTAGGTGTGCAGACAATTCACCTCAGTCTGCTTAGCAGTGGTGATCCCTTTCTTAGAAGACAGGCTCATCAATGGTCAGTAATTTTGCCAGTTAGGGTTAGGATTTAATCCTAATAGGCATTAAATCCTAACTCTAACAGTTTAGGATCAAAAAACATCATGGGTTAGGATAAAATCCTAACCTGTGCATCAACAAGAAACATTACAACATAAAATAATTCACATCAGAGGATCTGTCAATCTTCAGACTGGCCTTGTATTTCAAATCAGTTTAGAATTCTCTTCCCCTGTTCTATTCCCTGCCCTTGGTTCTTGACCTGACATTCCTCATCATTTCTTATGGTAGTTACTTTCCCTGCACTTATTGGAATCCAATTACCTTTGGGGAAGGGGGAAAAGGAAGATATAAAATCTGTCCCATGAATATGACTCAAGTTAAGCTCATGGGAAACCATTTTCCCTGCTTACATTTAAGGAGTATTGATAATGTTTCTTTTTTCCCAGGAGTCTTGTGTCTCTTCTGAAATTCAACATTCGGCTGTTTGTTATTCAGGTGTGCACATAAAACCCACTCATCTCTTTAGCACTGGCTCTTGTGAATGCAAATTGCTCAGCAAGGTAAAGCTGAGTAAGCTTTACAGCAGACAGAAGCAGGTCAGCATGCCATGGACCAACAAAGTCCTACAAAGCAAAGGGAGCTCAGGGTACTCTGAACTCATCTTGTTTCCAGTCTGTGAATCAGTCATTGCTAGATCCCACTGAAGACTTGAAGGCACAAGCTACATTCCAGGCCATATACAAATGCCAAAAAGAAAATTCTCAAGACTCTGGGGTCCCTGAAATGGCTTTGTTCTTAACCATGTGTCCCCGTGATCTCAGAGAATTAACTCCTGTTCTGCTCAAATTTCATCATTTTGGAACTGTAAAAGAATTGACCAATCTTTTTTTCACTTTGTTTTATTAGTCATTTTACCAAGCATAACCATCATGTTTCCGTGGATCTCTGATGACAACCTAGCAGACTCTGTGTGTGTGTGTCTGTGTGTGTGTGTGTGTGTGTGTGTGTGTGTGTGGTGTGTGTAACTGTCACAGTCATTTATAAAGATACAAATATATTTGCTTGGCTCTTAGTTCTATCAGTACAAAGTACGGACAATAGTTGGGTACTACCTTATTCTTAAGCCCAAATGACTATATTGAATTAGACCAATACCTCATAAGATCTTTTCATTTATTCATGATAGAATTACACATGCTTTTATTATAAAATTACTTTCCTTTTGTTTGATTTTTCTAGTACACTTAGAGCTAGGTCCTGTGAACCCCACCTAGACCCCCCACTAAAGAACATTCCCAGCTGCTGGGAATGTTGACCTGACAGCACTGAGTTGAGGCCTGCTACCTCCTCCCAGCTCTCTCTCCTGTCTCAAGATGGCCACCTCTTCCAAGGTCCTTCCCCAGGACGCCTTTATAGGAGCTGTTTCCCTCCATGTACTGCTCCATTTACTAGGGGTAGGGGGTGGGGTTGGATCATAAGACTCTAATTGAGCACAATTCTGCAAGATCCTCTCCACTCCACATCCCTGTAGGATCTGCTGAGACATCCATGGGATCAGAAAACAGCACAAGCCACCTCCACCTGCCCATTCCTGCCTACTGCTACCATTTTGACAGTAGAAGCCCTCTGCCATCTCTGATTCTGTCTCCTGGTGATTCCAATCTGTATGTGACACTGATAGAAAAATAATGATCGTGGGTTGTAGACATTGGGTATAATATTACATAAAGTTTAAATTCAGGATAGTAAAGGGAGAAATGACTGAATATTTGCAAAGAAAGGAAGCACCTGCTAGGCACTGGTGGCTCACTCCTGTAATCCTGGCTACTCAGAAGGCTGATATCTGAGGATCACAGTTCAAAACCAGCCTTTGCAGGAAAGTCCATGAGACTCTGATAGCCAACTAAGCACCAAAAAAGAAGACAGAAATGGAGCTGTGGCTGAAGTGGTAGAGTACTAGTCTTGATCCAAAAAGCTCAGGGCACAGAAATGGATGGGCAAAGGGTAAATAATGCAACAATGGTACTCACTAGGCACTATGTTGAAAATGAACTATACAACTTGAGGGCTGTATAGGGAGAAACTGGGGAGAGAAGGGGTGATATTGTCCAAAAAGCAATGTACTATTTGCCTGATTTACATAACTATTATCCTCTGTGCATCACCTTTATAATTTAAAAAAATTTTAAATAAAAAATAATTTTTTAAAAGCTCAAGAACCATGCTTAGGAGTTGAAGCTCCAGGACTGGCAAAAAAGGAAGGAAGGAAGGAAGGATGGAAGGAAGGAAGGAAGGAAGGAAGGAAGGAAGGAAGGAAGGAAGGAAGGAAGGGAGGGAGGGAGGGAGGGAGGGAGGGAGGGAGGAAGGGAGGGAGGGAAGGAGGGAGGGAGGATCAGCTCTCAAGGGTTGAGAATCATTATGCCAAGGTGAACTCTTTAGAGCCCCTCTGCCTTAAGATCCCCTGTTCTTTAGAGTAGAAACACAGTCTTTTGCTAGATGCTGAAATTAACTGACTCAAAATAATACCTTACATAACTGTTTTGCAAGAACTTGCATAAAATAAGTAGTCCTGTACTGCTTCCCAGAACATCAGCAGTTTCCCATTCCCCCTCCCCCCCACCCGATTATCCACCCACTGGGCAATGTATCTCTGGAAGGTAATTACTATATGTGATGCAGCCAGCCAAAGTCAGGACAGATACAAGGAAAGCAGTGTTTCCATGCACTAGATCACGTACATCACTCAGATTTTGAATCGAAGTGTTTGAGGATGCCTTGAGCTCTCTTTGAGAGACACTGAATGTCTAAAAGGATAATAAACTGTCTCAATCATATCAGACATTTTCTCTTTGAAATATTTTAGATAACATGAGGTTTAAATTCTAATTGCTTGACTTATTTTTTATCTGATACTAGGCATTGACTGTAGGTCCTTTCACTTGCTAAGCAAGGGCTCTACTGGAGCCACACCCCCAGTCCTTTCACTTTTTTTTTTCTGCTGGTCCTGGGGCTTGAACTCAGAGCTTAGGCACTGTCCCTGAGTTTTTTTTTTTGTTTTTTGTTTTTTTTTTTTTTGCTCAAGGCTAGCACTTTACCATTTGAACCACAGCATCACTTCTGGTTTTTTCCAAGTAGTTTCTTTCCCCAGGCCAGCTTCAAACCACAATCCTCAGATCTCAGGCTCCTGAGTAGGCACCCTGCCCTTTTGCTTCCCCCCCCCAAATAGAGTCTTAAGCTAAGTTACCTGGACTGACCTTGGACTATGTGAGAGGGTGCTTGTTGGCTAAAAAATCCCAAGGCAAGACCACTGAATTCTGTGTTCTTTTTCTTTTTTCTTTGTTGGTCGTGGGGCTTGAACTCTGGGCCTGGGCGCTGTCCCTCAGCTCTTCAGTTCAAAGCTAGCGCTCTACCACTTGAGCCAAAGTACCACTTCCAGGACCACTGAATTCTGTGTTCTAACTTTCTGATGAGGCTACCCCAATCCAATAAGAAGGAAAGAAGGAAGGAAAGAAGGGAGGAAGGGAAGGGAGAGAGGGAGGGAGGGAGGAAGGAAGGAAGGAAGGAAGGAAGGAAGGAAGGAAGGAAGGAAGGAAGGAAGGAAGGGAGGAAGGAAGGGAGGAAAGAAGGGAGGGAGGGAGGGAGGGAGGGAAGGGAGGGAGGGAGGCAGGCAGGCTTTTAGCACCCAACTTTAATTTTATTGCTAAATAGACCTCTACCATTTTATTCCATAGTCACTAAATTCAAGACTAAAAATATAGTATATAGCAGATTTACTCGTCCATCATTTGTAGTTCAAAGAGAGCTTTTACAAAATGCTACTGTTGCTTTTAGATGTAGGAGAGCTACATAAAGTAGACCAGTTAACCTGAGTAGGTATGTTCTTTCTCTCCCTGAGATAAACAGGTCATCATCTCTGCAATATAGCAGGCATCATACCCTGCCACAGGTCTCTCCACAGCTCGACACATCAGCAATTCTTGGATACCTAACCACCCCATGACAGCGTTGATTGCTGTGGATCCTGGCACATCACTGTGAGAAGTTCAGCAGTGCCAAGTCTACAAACCACAATGGTGTGTCCAGTGCATTTCAATTACATTAAAAAATGTGACTCGGAAGTCTTAGCAGTTTGCCAACGGACTCTACTTCTGTCTAATTCTGGCTAGAGCCAAGCCATTGATATAACTGCCCATCCCACCCATTCAAATACGTTTAGGAGTCCCTTGTCTAGACTGGCTAAGGAATCAAAGAAGGCAGTTAAATAAGGAGTGCAATTTTATTAGGCAGCTTGAGCTGAAGAAGCCAATAGAATGGCGAACACCAAAGAATAAAGATTGAGTGTTAAAGACTGTCGAAGGGACATGGTAGGTGAATGAAATATGAAGTTGGCTGGGATGCCTATTGTATTCCTAATGTCTACGTGTGTAACCTCCTTCTAGGTATGCAGAAAATGATATTAGGAAATATGCATATTAAAGGAGTATGATGATTAAGGAAAAAAGACACGTTTCAGTTTAATAAATATAGAATGATTGGTGATTGTGCTTCACCATGACCAAATCCACCTGTGCTCAGAAACCAAGAAAAAATAGTTTTTATGGATCAGTCACATTTGGACCACAAAACTTTGGAACTATCATAAGAACTTCATCCATCAAGCATAAAACTCAGGGGCTGGGAAGTTGGCTCAGTGGTAGAATGCTTGCCTCGCATGCATGAGGCCCTGGGTTCCATTCCTCAGCACCACATAAACAGAAAAAGCCTCAAGTGCGCGCTGTGGCTCAAGTGGTAGAGCGCTAGTCTGGAGCTGAAGAGCTCAGGTATAGCGCCCACGCCTAGAGTTCAAGTCCCATGACTGACCAAAACAAAACAAAACAAAACAAAAAAAAGAATAACAGTGGAAGAAAGTGTCCCAAATTTGAAACAATTCTGTGTGTGTGTGTGTGTGTGTGTGTGTGTGTGTGTGTGTGTGTGTGTGTGTGTGTATTGTTCTTGGGGGTGTGAACTCAGGGTCTGGATGCTGTCCCTGAGCTTTTTTGCTCAAGGATAGCACTGTATCACTTGAGCCACAGTTCTACTTCCAGTGTTTTGGCAGGTAATTGAATTAGAGTCTCATGGACTTTTTTCCCTGCCTAGGCTGGTTTTGAACAATGACCCTCAGCTTCCTGAGTAGTTAGGATTACAGACATGAACCACTGGTGACCAGCTGAAATCGTTTTTTTATTCATCACCTTTTACACGAGTCTTTTATGTGTGTTTGTGTATAGTACTGAGAATGGGATATAGGACCTCACCTATGCTAGCCAAGTACTCCACCACCAGTATATACCCCAAGACCTATAAGCAATTCATAAAAATGGGCACCAACTATTATTATAAAGTTATAGTCATAACTACATTGAGCATGCCTTCTGATTACAGATCCAACCTGCTAGTTTGTATAAGGCCCATGTAGTAAAGACCTGGTCTTTAGACTATAGTCAGATGATAGAAGTGAGTCCTAGTGGCAGGAAGTCCCTGGGAATTAACCTTGAAGAGGAAAGTGGGGCTCCAGCCCTTCCTCTATTGTTTTCTTTGCTTTGAGGTGAGAAGCTGTGCTCTACCATGTGCTTTCTGACTCCCCCACAAGCCCATAATCATTGGAGTCTAGCTACTATGGACTGAAACCATGAGCCAAAACAAACGTTTCCTCCCTAGAAGGTAATTACCTTAGATTATTCATTACAGCAACAGAAAACTGACCCATAAAGGCAAGAGATGTGGCTCAGTGGTAGAGCACCTACCTGCTCAGCATGTGGGAGGCTATAGGTCCAAACTCCAAGAGTGAAAAAAAGGGGGGCTAACACCAGGCTCCTGTGGCTCATGCCAGTAATTCTACCAACTTAGGAGGCTGAGATCTGAGAATCACAGTTTGAAGCCAGCTCAGGCAGGATAAATTGTGAGACTTTTATCTCCAATAAACTACTCAGAAAAAGCCAGAAGTAGCACTGTGGCTCAAGTGGTAGAGCACTAACCTTAAGCAAAAGAAGCTCAGGAACAGCACCCAATCCTGAATTGAAGCCTCAGTATTAGGACAGACAGATGATCTGTCTGTCAGTAATAAACCAATCCAACTAAAGGACTACCTAGGAGGAAAAAGAGGAAGGGAGAAAGGGAAAAAGAATTTTGAAATACATTGCAACTCATATAGAGCATAAAGAAATACAATGAAAGCTATTAATAGAGGGTTGGAGTACAAAAAGAGAAACAAGGAGGTTGGACTATCAAAAGGGATGAAAGACAGCCTTGAAGACAAAACAGTGACGCCCGGGGTATTGCTTGGGGGCGGGGAAGAGAAAAGGGAATGGAGTGTGATGGAGGGAATAAGATTGATTGGAAAACAGTGCGGAGGTGTAACAATGAAACCCCTCCTCCATATCACTAATATAAGTTTAAAAAAATGAATGAGGAAAAGGATAAAAACAACAACAAAAATAGTTAAGAACCTAAATTTCCTTCTAGTCAGTCTTTCCCAAAAATTGGAGAAGTGGGGAATTTCTGAGATGTTCACATAACAAACTCACTTGTCAAGACTTCACAGCCTTGGAAAACTCTCCTAAAGTGCAGTCCCTAAGTGCTTTGGGGAAAAAAAAGTGTTTACTCTGTGGCAAAGGGATGGGTACAATGAACAGAGAGGGTGAACATGGTCAAAGTGCTTTATATGCACGTATGAAAATAACTGATGCGCTGAGTGCCATGACTCCAGCCTCTAATCCTAGCTACTTGCAGACAGAGACAAGAGGATCACTGTTCTGGGCCAGCCCAAGGAGAAAGAAGTTTGGGAGCCTCCATTTCAAACAATGGCAGTGCATACACCTGTCATGCCAAAGCATAAATAGAAGGATGACAGCCCAGGCTGGCCCTAGCCTAAAGCAGGAAGTACCCCATCCCCAAAATAACCAATAAAAAGGGGCCTGGAGGCATGGCTCTAGTGTCAGAGCACCTGCCCTGCATGTGAAAGACCCTGAGTTCAATGCTCAGTACCATCAAAAACAAACAAAAAATAAAATAAAAACCAATGTAACCTGTTGTAAGAAGGGCAAAAGGAATGAAGAATCATACAGTGATGAATTTGATCAAGGTATATTGTATGCATGATTGGAAATATCACACACCTTTGTCCAACTAATATATGCTAGTAAAGTGTTTTCAAAAATCCGACTTACAAACATATAAAGAGAAGAGCCCAAGCTATTTATTCATTTATTTATTATTTGCATGGGGCTTGAACTCGGGGACTGGGCACTGTCTCTAAGCTCTTTTACTAAAGGATAGCACTCTACCACTTTGAGCCACAGCTCCACTTCTGGTTTTTTGAGTAGTTAAGTGGAGATAAGAATCTCTCAGGGACTTTTCTGCCCAGGCTGGCTTTGAACCATGATCCCCAGATTTCAACCTCCTGAGTAACTAGGATTACAGGTATGAGCCACCAGCGCCTGACCCAAGTTATTTATATATCTCAGTTTTGATAAAAAAGAAGATGAGAATTCTATTTATCAGACTGAAACATGAAAATCTCCAGTCAACTCTTTCTGGGTTGAAATAACTTATTATTTGTAATCTGCCCTTTTTTCCTTCAGTTAAAATCTAGGGATGAATTGGCAACAAAGCACCTATTGGACTATCAATGTTTCTATTTTAGTTCTCAAATAAAATGTCAACTAGATAAAGAACAACAAATTGATTAGGTTTAACTTCATCTCCTTTTCATATTTCAACAGAAAGAGCAAGGCCTTTAGTGGACATCATTTAGTAAGTTTCAAATCACAAGTAGCTTGGTGTGATTTAAAAAAAAATAAAAGGAGGTCCCAAACTTTCTTCTCCTTCTTCTTCTGTGACTAATGTCTCTTTTGTTAAAGGAAACAATGTGTCAGCTTTTTAATGAGTTTTAATCATCACTGCAGAAAATGAAGCACAGGCTGAGAGTCAGGATTCAAGGTCACTATAAACTCTGGACTGGTAAACAGCTCTGATCCCATGATGTCCCGAGAGCTTTGTCTCTGCAGTAAACAGAGGATCTAAAGAACACAAGCGTGGAACACCAAAAGGGAATTTTGCTAGAGACATGATTTTACCTCTGGCCAGGTTGGGCCCTGTTCAGTCATTTCCTACTCCCATAGCTAGGCCAAGATCCCCTAAGTCTACTCTGAAACTGAAACCTGCAGTATGTTTTGCCTTTGACTCCTCAGGACCTGGCAGATGGCATTCAGAGAACAGTGTCAGCATTCCGCCTTTTCCAAGGCCGGAAGATGTTCTTTAGGCATCTTCCAAAGCTGCTTATGAGAAAGAGAAAAACAAACTTGGGAAAACAAAGCCCTTTACTGGGGGGGAGGGGGGGTCAGGATGTAAAATATACTGAAAGGACCCATGGAGCTTCTGCTGCTTCCAAAACAGGGAACATCCTCCCACATGTGTTAGAGCACCCCCCCAACCAGGTACAAAATGGAAGAGGGGAAATTTAGGGTGTTTTGTATCTATTTCATGCCAATGTTTCAATGCCTTCATTGGAAAACCTTGACTAGAGAGCAATATTGGGCCTAAAAAGCCATCAGAAAGTGTTGGGCCATGACGCCATTATAGAGCCTCGTTATCTTTTAATGCACAGTAAATGGCTCCCAAATCCTTTTATTGAAAACCCCCCAGATAAAAAGTCATTTCAAAGAAACCAAGACTTACTTCCTCCTCAGAGAATAAGCTGTTTGAGCTGGTAAGGCATTAGCAAATAGCTCGTCTGAGCAACAAAGGAAAAAATAAGGGTTTGGTTTTGCTCACATGGAGAAGTGTCATTACCTATAAAGCTTTGTTACAGATTGCCATGGGATGATTGCTACTGCTTTTAACCAGTGTCCTAATTGGATATTAACTCATTTATGGGGAAGAGTTAGGAAGAGTATTTGCCCAGGTGACTTGTAACCAAGCGAAATGAGCAGATGTTATGCATTCTGAAATGACTGCCAAGTTTTTATGAGCTGGTAGATGCTGAGATGCTCTGAAAATTCTGCCTGGAATTGCAGCTTAGTTGTGAACAGAGCAATCATATTCCTATACTCAGGCAGACTGTGCCAAATGTTAAGAAGTTTCTTATTTTTTAAACCATTCAATCATCTCTCCAAATATTAAAAAAACACAAGAAACAATTCCCCTAGATGTGAGATACTCAAAGCTAGGTCAGTGAAGTGGTCTAATCCCCTCCCTTCCCCTACACCTGCTCTGCCCACTCAGGAAATGTGAGGGCCATAAGGAGAGGATGGGAGGGGGGAGTTCTATCAGAGCCTTCAAGTTGTAGCCTTCTGGAGTTCACTGGTATCCTCCAAGAAGCAGATGCCAAGACAGGATTAGACGAGCAAGAGATTTAAAAGGAGAGACAACAGGTGAAGAATAGAAGGAAGTAGGCCAGGGGAAGTAGGAAAGCTTTCAGACCCACTATTACGCAGGTGTGACCCCTGGGAAGGAGGTCAGAGAACCAAAAACACATTTCTAATGCTTTCCAGTTGGTAGGGAGGGGCCTGCATTGGGTAGGAGCCTCCCCATTTACTTTACATCTGTCTTGTCTTCATGCAGGTTCTATCTAGTGTCATATAGTTCACATGGATTAGTGTTGGGCTATCACAGACTCTGATGCATCTCCAAGCCGACCTGTGAACAAGAGTATGCAGATGTAAGTTAAACCTAGATAGAAGACACACACACAGATCTTCTTTGTCTTTGATTTTCCCCCTCTTTTGGCCCCCACTGAGGCTAACACCTGGCTCCTGGCTTCCAGATGCAATTTTAGCAACAACTCCAAGTGTCCCAATCATGTGTGTCCCAATCATCTCTGGCCCTAAGCTAGCACCTATGAACATCCTCAGAGATCCAAAGAAGACCCAAAGAGAGGAGTCATGTCTGCCCTTGGTCTCTGAGGAACAAGGAAAAGATCTAATGATAGAACATCCCCAGACTGAGTCCCCCACCAAATGCCAAACTGGAAGTTCACCACAGTATCACCCAAAGACGTTAGGAGTCCAGGGTTCTCTGCCTTTGGCCCCCACTCAGGGAGGGCAGAGGAAGCTGAGTGCCACTCAGAAATGCTGTGTCTGTCAAACCAACAGCATTCTCTCTGTGCTGAATATGAAGAACCCAGCAGCACTGTACCTCTCCCTGTATCTCTGTAGCCTAGCCCTTCTCTACTTCCAGCAATCCCAAGATGGAAAGGTGCCTCTTCACAGAAAGTTTGAGAAGCCTTGGTCTAGTGCCTGCCAGCAAGGCTAATCTACTGTCACCCGAAAGACAGCTCTGCGTCACTCAGCTATCTTTAATCAGCACGAGAGGAGAGATGTTGTTCTTCCTAAACGCTTCCTAAAAGTAGAATATTCTTTACCTGATTGATTTTGATTGTGTGTGTGTATGAGAGAGAGAGAGAGAGAGAGAGAGAGAGAGAGAGAGAGAGAGAGAGCGCTAGTCCTGGGGCTTGAACTAAGGGCCTTGGTAATGTCCCTGAGTTTCTTTAGCTCAAAGGTAGCACTCTACCATTTAAGCTAAAACTCCACTTTGGGCCTTTTGGGGGGGGGCTAGTTTTATTGGTGATAAGACACTTTCTTACCTGGGCTAGCTTCAAACCAAGATCCTCAAATCTCAGCCTCCTGAGTAAACTAGCTTATAAGCATAAGCCATGGGCACCTGGCCCTGGCTAACTTTTTTCCCTCAATATCTTCCACTTCTCTTGAAGTATCAGCAAAGCCTGAGAAGAGGGCTGGCACTTACCAGAGCTATCCTTCCATTTAGCCTTTTCCTCTTGGTCTACTCTTTGGAGTATATCAATTATTTCATCATTCCAAGATTCATTCTTTCCCAATGGTTCTCCTGGCAGCAACACCCCACTCGAGTATGTCTAGGTGACTGAGTGGACAGGTGTATCTAGAGCTCTCATATGTCAGCAAGAACATCTACATTTTACTTTACACTTTGCAAGTGCCTAGTTCACTATCTACCAAGAGGCTGATCTTGTCTTCTTTGTGGCTATGGTACTTGCTTATCACATAGGGGGTAAAAATCCTCTCAGCCTTTCTAGGAAAGCCAGCCTCCCAGCACAGTCTAAAAAGTGGGTATAAAGTAACTCTTCATAACAAACCATCTGATAACCCAAGAAAAGGATTAGTAAGAGACTTGCTGAAATTCCAACTGCTTCTCTTCTCTGCAGTCTCCCATCTTTGGGGAGGTAAAGATTATGGTTGCCAAGGAAACAGGACTGGGGAGAGAAAGGCTGAAACTTTGTCTTATTTGGTTTCTTCCCACTGACAAAGCAAGCTTGGATGTAGGTAGAGCTGGACAAGATTGTGGTAGATTTATAAGTTACTTAGCCAAATTGCTCTTAATCTGTGGTCATGTCTCAAAGTTTATTTCCCCCCTCTGAAAGATAGATCTTGCACCTAGTTGTCCAATGTCTGAACAAATAACAGAGCTTTGAAATTCATTGTCTCTGATTAAATTCAAATGCTGGACAGATGGCTTAGTCTGAGTATGTGTCAGACAGGCAAAGCACTTTAGATTTGTGACAGGCAAGACTAGGAATTAGCTGCTAAGTTTCTGCATTTATGCATACATTTGTATGCACTACAAATATGGCTGTAAAACTTATTTAAGTGTTTGCACTTTATTCAAACTATTCCCAATCCAAGCAACTGCTCTCCTTTTTAACCAAGCCAGATGCCCGCATCCCCATGAACTCAATCCATTATTCTCATGCTGGGTATAGTGTGGACATTTCTTTTATTCTGACATTGGGGATGACAACTGCAACCTTCTGAACCCCTTCGCTTGCCTAGAACACACAGATTGGACCCTACTTCATTTTTGTGAAGACTTTTAATTGAAATATTTAATTATTTTATTGAACAAACCTTTGTCGCAAACAAGCAGAGACCAACCAAATGAGAACAAGCAAAAGGTATTTATTCAGCAATTGTTACAGCAAGAGAATCAGCAGAGACTCGAAGGGAAACCTTTATTGTGGGGGGCAGGTAGAAGGGAGGCTTTGGCTGGGCTGCAGCTTGTTGGCATGGGGAACTCTGGGTGGGCCAATTGGGCCAACCATCCTACAGTGGTGGGTTAGGATTTCACAGTTAGCTTTCTTTGGTTAGTTCTAAAGTGGAAGCAAGAATACAAATTAGAGAAACTGTCTGTTATTAATCAAGTTCTAGCTACTTGAGGCTAATTTTTATGGGAGTTATTACTTGGCCTTCCAGGTCTCTTGCTAGACATAGTGCTCTGACTTCCTCTAAGTCTGCCTTTTCAATAGTAGACTGGCCAGGCTCCAGTGGCTCACTTCTTTTAATCCTAGCCACTCAGGAGGCTAAGATCTGAGGATCCAGGTTCAAAGCCAGCCTAAGCAGTAAAGTCTATGAGACTCTTATCTCTTCAATTAGCTACCAAAAAGCCAGAAGTGGAGGTGTGGCTCAGGTGGTAAAGCCTTGAGCAGAAAAGCTAGGAGACACACACACACACACACACACACACACACACACACACACACACACACACACACACGGAGGCTGTCTTCGTAGGATGGTAACTATAGATAATGGGTTAGTTGTCTGGACTGGTCACTGCAGATTGTAGTGTGAGTTCATTTTTTTTTTATATACAATCAGGCTACGTTCCATGGCGTATTCAATCACTCTGTCGAACACTTTGCAAACAGGAAAAGTACAAAGTGTCAATATACAGCCCAATGAATTATCAAGTATAAAACTATCCAAGGACCACATTCACATTTTCTGCAACCTTATCTTTGAGAACAGCTTGTCAAGGAACATTTCGAGTGAGTCTTATCAGAAATGTTTTCCATTTGCTTCTTCAGTCTCCATACCCAGGCAGGCTCACAAGCTGTAGGCTTCCTAGACAATCGTACCAAGTGCAAGCATCCAGACAGGATGGACCTGGGCAGCTCTAGGTTGCCAAAGTCAAGCTCGGCTGTGTGTCCTTGTGATCCTGCATATGGAGGACAGCTCAGAGACTGTGCTTGAAAGTCCAGCTCTACCACTCTCAAAGGTAAGTTATAGAACCTCTCCAAAGCTTTCTTCAGCTACTAAAGTAATAGCAGAGCCAGAGTTACTGAAAGGATGAATCAGGGTGGTGGGCATGTAAACACTTTACACAGTCCCTAGCATCTTTTTATGGCAACACTAGGGAAGTGCTACATGCTTGCTAAGCAGTTACCCTTCCATACTTCCAGTCCCTTGAGTTATTTTTCAGATAAGGTCTCACACTTTTCCTCAGTAGGCTTCAAACTCGGATCCTTCTACCTCTACCTCCCAAGTTGCTGGGAATACAGACATAAACAAAAACACATTCAGCCTCAGATTTTTTTTGGGGGTCCGAGCCTGGGTGCAGTCACTCAGCTCTTCAGCTCAAGGCTAGCACCCCACCACTTGAGCCACAGTACCACTTATGGTTTTCTGGTGGTTAAATGGAAATATGAGTCTCACATAGTTTCCTGCCTGGACTGGCTTTGAACTGTGATCCTCAGATCTCAGCCTCCTGAGTAGCTAGGATTACAGGCATAAGCCACCAGTGCCCGGCTCAGCCTCAGATTGATATTTATGTATTTGTCCCAATAATGTTTTAAAATAATAACTGAAAATTACTGAGAACCTACTATGGACTGAGTATGAATGTGGTGCTTTCTTTTCTAGTTACTAGGTTATTAAGTCTTGCTTTACTGAGAATATTAGTACAGATAAAGGAACTAAAGCTCAGAAATGTCATGAAACAGTAAGATGTTTGTTAAGCATATCCTTAGCAATATCCCCAGCTTATTGAGTATTACTGATACTCAATAAATGATACTATTATCACTGACTACTGATTGAGGTAGTTAATTACATCTATAGTATTGGCTAATTAATGTAGTTGCCCATCCAATGTTCTTCCTTTTATCCTGACTTAATAAAATCACATTGTCATATGTAATAGCAATGAGCCCATAGGAAATAACTCTCCTGGGTCTCTATCTCTGTTGAGAGGTCATGTGACGTATTTCTGACAAATGAGAGATAAGTGTAAGTCTCCAAGGTGAGCCCATTGGGGGAATTATTTCTAACCCAAGAAAAGGGGAGGGCTTTTCCTGGGGTATCCTTTTCTTCTTTGTCCCCACTTTGTCACCCTGGAAAGCAAACATGATGCTGCAAGATACAGCTGTCATTCTGGGAGCCTGAGGAGAAGGGCTCTAGGTCAG
This sequence comes from Dipodomys merriami, assembly GCF_024711535.1. Classification (NCBI taxonomy): domain Eukaryota; kingdom Metazoa; phylum Chordata; class Mammalia; order Rodentia; family Heteromyidae; genus Dipodomys; species Dipodomys merriami. The sequence goes on from NW_027203382.1 coordinate 30,071,043, forward strand.
AATGTCCCAGTAGAAAGACAAGCCGCAGGCCTCAGCCTGGGGAGGGGCTGCCCAGCACTGGACTGCAAACTTCCAAATGGTTTTACCATTGTAGCCAGACTGCTATGACATACAGCCAAGGGTCATACAAACTCAAGCGTTGAGGCTTATCTGAATGTCTAAATCAAGATTAAAAATTGAATCTGAGCCAGGTGTGAGCTGGGTGCCAGTGGCTCATGCTTATAATCCTAGCTTCTCAGGAGGCTGAAATTAGAGGACTGAGGGTCAAAACCACCCCAGGAAGAAAAATAAACAAGATTCCATCTCCAATTAGCCAGCAAAATGACAAACTTGGAGGTATGACTCAAGCAGTAGTGCTGGCCATTCAAGTCCAAATGCCACCGCTCCAACCCCCCTGACCCCCTGGCCCACTGAGTCTATCCACACGTTTCACATGAGATGATAAAGAACTCCAGATAATGGTCTGCTCCCAGTCATCTCCATAGGAGTATTCTTCAAAGTAATTCTTCTGAGAAGTTTAACATCAAGGCAAAGTTCTGTCCCATCTGTTATTCCCTGTCATTTGGTGTCATACACCTGGTATCATCCACAGGGTTTCCATGGGTTGTGGGCACTGTGCTTTTGGAATCTGAGGGCCCAGATACTTGTGCCCAAATGTTTGGCTCTTCCCCAGCCTCACCCGGCACAGAATCCACTAATCCTACAGTCAAACCAGAGGCATCTGCTCTGGTATCTTGGTCAAAGTCCAACAGCTGTAATTGCATTTTGTCTACTTGTGAGAGACTCCTAGAGTTCCAATTAGGTAGGACTTATTTTCTCCCCAGAAAAATTATGCCCAACATTGCTCTGCATTCTGAAACAATCGGGTCCTGACCCAAATGGTAAAGGAGCATCTCAGTTGACACAAAGCCCCGGTGAGGGGGAGGAGGGGCAGGAGGCTTCATCTGGCCTTATACTAAGCCAGCTGGAGCAGCTGTCAACCTGGAAGCAGCCAAGTCTGCCTGCGGGGGTTACACTAGTGCTTCGTGGGCCCTGACAGAGAAATAATACACTGTATTTTTACTTTCAATGGTTTCTAAAGCAGATGTCCTGAGAGGCTGAATGAAGTCTAACCCCTTCTCTAACAACTATCTGACTGCACCCCAATTGAGAAATGTCAAGACTGAATTCTTTCTCATATATTGTGTTACTACAACATGGTACGTGACTGTTTCTATTCCAAGTTTGGAATGACCCCTAAATAAGGCATTTTGCTTTGTTTAATGGGTTATTCTAAAGGCCAAAAATGTAACTTATTTGCTAATTATTCATTTTAATAAAAAAGACAAACCAATGAAACCACATGGAGAAAATATTTAAGATTCTCTTGAATAAATGAGAAAGGCCCATCATTGTTACACTCAAAGACAAAGACACACACCCACAGACAATGAAGAGAAAATCTCTAATAATTTATTGACCTTCAGTTTCACATTGTGAAAAAAAAGTAACAGTTTTACAAAACCTCAAAAAAATGTAGTAGTAGCAAACGATTACATACAAACACGAACATTTCACTAACTTATACGGAGTTCTGTATGTGAACCACATTTTCAATAGCCACGAGAGCGATATTATGCAGCCCTAATCACTCTTATTCAGACAGGTGTCAAGTCCAGAGAAAAGGGGCGACACAATTATACCAGAAGTGGAAGGCTGCCCTTTGTTATCGGTTTCTACAGCAACCGCCTCACAAAATACGAAGAACCTTCTCTGTCTTATGCCAGGGTTTTTGTGTGTACTATGCTGTGAATTGTATTTGCTTCAAAGTGTGGGACGTTTCACAGGGTGAGAATGGTCAAGTAGCCAGCCCAAATGCCTACATCAATTCAAAGAGCAGGAGTCCAGAAAGTTCCCTGCAGGCTGGGGGTCCCCCCTTTCGGCGGCTCCCTCTGGCTCACACACAGTAATTAATAAAGGATTCAAGGACAGGCCACAACTTTCAAACAGCTGCAGAAAATTCTTTCTGCTTTCAGAAGCTGAGAGGTGACACAAACATCTCCAGACAGATTTGCATCATAAGCTACTCTTGACTATTACAAGATAACAACACAGACTATTCCGCCAGGGTACAATTAGACATTTGCACTGCTCAGAACACATCTAGGAAAAGAGGGACTGACCACTATCAAAGCACTGATGCTTTTATTCCAATGGCTCATTTATTTTGTTTTGGTCCAACTATAGCCCCCTTTATTCACATCATGGACTAACACATACAATTAGTCTAAAGTACTAAGGTAGAGAGAAATGTTAAGGATTTATCTGTCATTCAACAATGCAAGCACACAAAGTAAAAAGCTTGTTATCAAGTCTTAAACCCTATTTTCTACACAGACCAAAGCAGTTGCAAACTCTATTCTTCCACCAACACCTGGGGAAGCGCCTACTAACACTAAACCTACCATGGGACACTGACCAGGGCAAACAAGCACTCCAAAGAGCAAAGAATGTATTCACAACTGATTCCCAACAGGACCGGAAAATCTCTTCAGGGGCCACTGTTTACAATTCTTTGGTGTTTTGTGACCAAATTTATCACTTTTATCTACCAAAGAATTTCTTTTTCACCATTTAACTAGGTTTTGGCCTGAAAATGTTCACTGTCACAACATAAATGTTTTTCCTGATTTTCTAACACTTACTAAGTCTTAGCCAGAACAAGCAAATATGATCATGGTATTACTAATTTGTGTCTGCAATATTTTTAGTGTGATTTTTTTCCCCATTCACTGTGATTATGGCAAAGCATTCACATAAGGGTAATAAATAAATAAATAAAACTTTGGAAATGTCTTTATCTGTGCCGTATATACAGAATGATTCCATAGAATTTTCCAGGACTTCAGGATATTACAACAAAACAAAAATAAAACAAAGCTGTCAGGCAATTTGGTCCTTTCCACACCTCAGTCACTGAGACTGAAGTTCGGTAAATCAGAGGAGAGGAAGAAGGGCCAAGAGAATATTCCTTTCTCATCACATCAGCCATCAGCATGACCTTATCTCTTGAAACCCCATTAAAAGGTGGAGAGTCCATGAAAAGTGACCTCCACTGTTTTCTCTGCCTTTGGGATGCAATATTTAACTTGCTTGTCTTATCATCTTTTCCTATTTTGCATTCCCAAAATCCCACCCCCCCTCCCACCCACCCTCCAGTAATACTCCAAATTCTAACCCCAACATTTTCATGTTTGTGCAGCAAAGCCCATCTCAACAACCACAAAATGTGCAAAACATACAACCATTCACACACGTCCATACAAGTGAAGACAAGGGTAAGCACTGTTTCAGCATGCAGGCATCCAACAATAAATAGCTAAATCTAGAACAAACTTCTTAACAGCCAAGGGAAAATTTAAAGTCACTTATAAATAGAAGAAAAGAACATCTCCCAAACAGGCAATCAACAATGTCCCCATTGTTCAAGTGTTTCGGGGGGGGGGGGGGGGGGGGAAAACCCCTTTGGGTTTGCAATTAGAGAGTCCAGTGGTCCTTGTCTCCAGCCAGTCCAGTCAGCTTCTCTCCTGACCCATGCTTCGGCGCTGAATCTCCAACAGCAGCTGGTGTCTCGGAGGCTTCACGCTCTCCCCAGAGAGGTGACAACCATTTCAAATTTTACACATAAATGGCGGAGCCCATGGAAATCAAATGCTGAATGTGGTACAGCAGGGAAAAGGCCCAGCTTTTCTCTCCCTTTGAAGGACTGATTAATGCTGACATTAATCCACAATTACAAGACAAGGACTAGATCACAGGTTCATTCATTCATATTTAAACCATGTGCTAACTTGCACTGAAAAATCCCACCCCCACCCCCTTCCTTCATGTCCAGTTAAGAGCATTGACAAGGTGCAGAGAATGGTACTTGAGTCTTGTAGCAACTTCTCCTTTGTTTCTGGTTTTTTTTTTCTTTCTCTTCATTAAACGTGGTCTCTCCAAAGTAGAAATCTCACATTATCTCACCAGGTAGAGTGAGCTAAAATAGAAGGAAAAGAAAACACAAAACAAAACAGCATGAAGGATTTGTGTGATGCCATGGTTTTAAGTTCCTTGTTAGTAGTCACAAAATAAAAAAAATACAAATACAAATAAAGACAAAGCTGGGAACTATTGCTTCTAAAGATCTTAATTGTATATTCATTAGAAACAGTGCAAAGATCCATAAGTACCTGCCTTAAACTTGTACACATGGGCATGAATGCATCATGTACACAGCAGGCCAACAAGAACAATGGTGACTTTCACTTCTTTCCTAACCATACTTATGTTCAAATTCAAATCTATGTGCTTAGATGCTATTATGAGCTGCTGTCTTCTGTTTCCAACATGTGTACAGCTTCTGGTTAAACAGTCACTGTCAAGCAATCGCTGAGGGGGCGGGGGTGGGGTCAAGAAGAGATTCCTGTGTAAACCCTCCTAGGTAAAGGATTCCAAATTAAATTCATTCACCATATAGAAAGTAGACATGTTAATTCTCTTCTTTAAATGCATCTCCAGTATTTATTATGTCAAGAATCCATGTTGCCTCCTTTCACATGAGAACACAGGAGGCCTCTACAGCCCAAGGACAGAGTTGACCCCAAGTCTTCAGTCTCTTCTCAGAGAAGTAATCGTAGCTGATACCATGGTATGCGCCAGAAAGAATCCACCAACATCAAGTGTGGATATGAACTATGACTCTAATAACCACAAATCCTACCCAGCCTGCCCCTTATTCCTGACTTCTTACAGGGCTTTTATAATATGCTTCCTATCTGTTCAGCAAGCACACTTATAGCCCTACTCAGAAATCTCCTTCCCTACTGCTCCAACTTGCAGTACAGACACAGGGAATTCTAGAGGGGCCACACATGAATTGCACTGAATTCTTCTCCTTTGCTTTTGTGTGTTTGGAAGTCTGATTCATTTCCTAGTTGTTTCTTTTGGCTGTTTCCTCACAGTGATTCAAGCCTTAAAGGCATTCCTTAGACTACAGTGTCATCCCCCAACCCCACCTCCTCCTAACCTGTATATCCACATTAGGCTAAAAGAATGTATCTTGTAATAATAGGAAATTTCAAGGCATTGCACACTTTCACAGAAAGTGGGGATTTTTAAGAAAAAAGAAAAGCTTATACACAGAGAGAGGAGACAAAGAGAGAGAGCAGAAACAAAGCAAACTATTTCCACAGTCCAAGTACTGTCGGGTTGAGGCCATGGGGTACCATGAAAACAGAAGATAATCAAAGTAATTTCCTTCTTGTCCCTCCCACCCACTGACAGAGCAGCAGGGGACAGTTAAAATCTCCTCAGTGGATGAGCTTTCAGACAGGGAAGGTTTTTATTGACCCTGGACTGATGCACTTAGGGCCTTACTTCTGGGGAGCAGAAGGATGAAGGCTTCTGCAGTTTACAGCTGATGTCAACTGAGCATTTCTCTATCCAGCTTTACTGTTTCAGCACTGTCTTGTATGTTGTGAGAAATTTAAGTCAATATTCTCTCTGTCGGAAACAGAAAGACTGGCTTTGATCAGACACTTAAAATCGCTACTCAAAAGCAGTGGACCTGGTCCCATCAAATCCAGATTTCATGTGCTGCCTCTCACTGATGGCACCCAGGGTGAAGAGAATATAACCCAGCACTTCATCTGCTCTGTTTCCCAGGAACCGGAAGTGTGAGATTAGGTTCAAATACACAGGATAGGGGTGAATTCAAGTGTTTGCCAACCTGTTCTGAGCTGAAAGAGGAGAAACCCAAAACTGAAATATAAAGATGACAGATAATGATCAAAGAAACCTCATTTTCCCACCATACACAAAGCTAACTCCACTACTAGTACTCATAGCAAGATCTAAAAGAGAAAACTGAGTATTGAGCACTTAACATATGCCAGGCTTTGGACTAGATATTTTTACCCCAGTCCTCATTTAACAACACACCCACGTCTGAGATGGAAGAGAGCTCCATGGGTATTATAGTCTAAACAACTCATTGGCAGAGAAGAAGCCTGAAGTCTAGAAAGATCTAGAACTTAAAACTAGGACTAGAACACACTTGCGGTTTTCTTTCTTCTTCCTACTGTCAATTTTAGTATCTTGCTCCAAGGGCCAGCCAGTTTACCAATGACTATTTCTGATGTTCTGCCACCATCACTAACAATTCTTTTTACAGCTCTTCTGTGCAAATATAGTCAGTTCTGGACTAATACCTAATTTAGTGTGCTGCTAATTGGTGCTTTTGCCTAGGAGATTCTTTAAACCTGCCTGAGAGTTGAGTCATGCGTTCATATCTCAAATGAAATAACCACGTTCAGAGCATTTGTTTATTCAGGATTACTGAGATGCCAGCAAGGCTGCAAAAACCAGTTTGGTGTGGGATGCTGTCAGCCCAGTGGCTCCTCAGAGGTTTCTGACCGATCCTGCTCTTTTGGAGGAGCTTCATTCCAAGGAAACATTGCATTGCTACGTAAAGACTGCTAGCTGGAAAAGGCTATAGGAGATAATTGAAGATTTGGTGGGAAAAAACAAAAAACCTAATGACCTACAAAAGGGAGATAAATTTTAATGATGTTTGTAAAGGAACTCTCAGAGATGGGGAAAAGACAAATAAAATGAACTGTGTCTCTTTGTTTAGCCTATAACTAAGCCTAGATTTCCCCCTTTCCCTTTTGAAGTGCCCTTCAAAGGTGTGAAACATCCCAGGCAAAACAGAGCCAAAAGTTTCCAAGTAATGAGTTTGTTTTCATTGTAGTTCCTCCAACAGTTATTTTCTTCTCTTACCAAAACAAAACAAACTCTGTGCTACAGACACAGGCTTAGGGCAATTCCTAGGGACAATCTCAAGACCACTGAACAGCAGCAAAGCAACCACAAGCTGTGTGAACACTCAGCAGATAGCCCTATGAATTATTGGAGCCCAGAGTATAATATAGTCTTATGTACACAAGACAACCATTATGCACTCAGATATACGACACAGAACACAACTTTTGTTGGTCCTAACAATAGGGTCAGCCTGACTGATTAACTCTGAAAGGATGTCTTTGGGGTGGCCTAAGGGCTCTTGTAATGTAGGTGTAACCTTTTAGAATGACAGATCTAGACTCCCACTGCTGACCCCCACCTCCTTCAAAGTTTACAAATGCCCTTGAGGGGGGCTATATTTTGAGGGGGAAATTTTAAATAAACTAGTAATTAACTTTGGAGAGAATGAAAACAAACTTGAGCAATGCAATTTTCAGTACACTGGGTTTTAGAAAGTGAAACTGAGCATCAGCCCTATGGGAGGGGATGGGAAGGGATACCAATATGAAGTTCACTTTGTTAGGTGGCAGGGATACTCAAATGCCTTGCTTTGGGACCACACTGCTGGTCTTGATTTCCTTATTTCATTGCAAAATCCTAAGACTCTGGCCATCACATAGTAGAGGCGAGTAATAATATCCCACCAGGTTGTTGTAAGAACTCAAATGGGATGGTCCAGGAGAAGCACATAGCTGAGCACCAGGCACAGAGCGGACCCTCAATAAACACTTGCTAACATTAAGAGGTCAGTGATTCTCAACTTGTTTGTATGGGAATATAACTGGAAAACTTTCCAAAAATAAATAATGATGCTTGGGCCCCACCCCAAATCAAATGGAACAGTCTCTGGGAAGGGCAGGTTTTTTTTTGTTTTGTTTTCTTTTGGTTTTTTTTTGGTCCAATCGTGGGCCTGAACTCTGGGCCTGAGCACTGTCCCTCAGCTCTTCAGTTCAAGACTAGCGCTCTACCACTTGAGCCACAGCGCCACTTCTGGCTTTTTTTTTTCTGCTTATGTGGTGCTGAGGAATGGAACCCAGGGCCTCATGCATGCAAGGCAAGCGCTCTACCACTGAGCCACCTTCCCAGCCTGGAAGAGCAGTTTTTTAAAAAGCTTTTTGAGACAGACATTCAGACAATCAGAAGGATGGCTAGGAACCACTGACTTAGATCATGGCGAGGGTGTTACTGTGGTCAGCTCAAGTGGTTAAGTTCTGGGGGTATAAAATCTTTTAGAGCTTCTGTAGTCTTTCTGTACAGGTTTTATATAACATGGATTGTGTCTTCTTCCACATTCTGAATGAGGCAACTGCCTAGTCAAATGCATACTTACTTGTCCAGCTAAACTTTCTTACCTCATGCTTACATGCTTTAGGATGCATTCCATCTAAGAGGGCAGATGCTTCCAGGTGCTGACAAACGCGGTAGGAATCAGCGAGTATGGGACTGTGGTGATGCTGTTCCACACATCTAAGGTTGGGTCGTAACAGTCCAACGTCTTGCACCGCTGAATGCCAAAGTATCCTCCAACCACGTAGAGTTTGTTTCCGGAGGCCACAGCATGGCAGCTCATGCGCTTTGCCGTCACATCTCCCACCTTGGTCCATTGGTAAGTCTCACTATTAAACTTATAAGCAGAGCAAGCGGAGAACTCTGTGTCTCCTCCCATGATAAAGATCTGGTTCCCTAGCACAGCTGCTGCTGTGTAACGCCAGGGCTGGGGACAGGTGGCCGGCACCGTCCACCTGTTTTCACACTGATCGTAACACTGAACCTTAGGGAGCTTGTCATGGCTGACGCTGGTGCCTCCGAATGCAAACAACTTGAGTTTGGCACTCACGACCGCGGCATTGCTCACCCCTTCTCGGAGCGGGGCAACCATGGTCCATTTGTTGGTCGTGGGGTCGTAATGTTCTACTTGCTTTAGAGAGACAGAGGGGGAGGCTGGGAGGCAGCCAGTGGCGGCCGTGTGGCCTCCAACTACATACAAACAGTGCTTCAGTTCAGCAGACCCGTGGCCAAACCTGGCCACTAGCATGGGGGCGGCCTTGGACCACTCTTCATGCAGGGTATCATAGACCCAGACATCTTTTGAGACTCCGTTTTCAGACCCCCGCCCTCCAGTTATGTACACCTTACAGCCAATTGCACACGCACTGAACTCTTTTCTTGGACTGGGAATGTCGGCCTTAGGAATGATTTCTTTGGCCTTCTGATCTACCAGATACAGCTTGTCACACATGAAAGTCTGTCCTCCCAGGAGGAAGAGGGCATGGCCAGTTTTCCGAGGCCGAGCACAGAGGCTGGTTACGACGCCGTCGTTCTGCAGGATTTTCAGTTTGCATCGGATGGCCTCTTCCACGATCTCCTTACTCTTTCTCTGCTTGGTGATGAGCTCCTCCATGGCCACGTTCTCCATGAGATAGATGGCTGGCAACAGTGCCAGCCTCACGGTCTGCAACAGTTCTGGGAGGTAGCAGTAGCGCTTCTTCAGGTCGTAACTGATCCAGTTAATTGCAGACTCGTACACCAACCTTTCATCTTCCGTCTCCAGCTCTTCACTGGATAGGAGCTGCACGACCATGTCTTGGGGCAGCTGGAGGAAATCTTCATTCTTCCGGATGGTTTGGAAGTTGCTGAGACACATTCTCCAGGACAGTTCGTACAGTTTGGTGCACTGGTGTGCATCTGACAGCAGCAGCATGCCCAGACAGTTGGTGGGATGTAGGTTCTTTTCCAGGAATTCTGCACATGCATCTCGGATGTCTTGAAACTCTAACATGTCACCAGCTTCCAGGAGCGACTCTGCATTTTCTTCATTGATGATGACTCGGGAGGAGTATGCATAATCAAGGAGCAGCTCTAGGACCTCTGGATGGATGGAATTGTCAAAGTTAACTTCACTATCCTGGCTCTCCTTCAGACCGCCACTGAACATGGCCTCAAAGTAGCGGCTGCATGCAGCCAGCACTGCTCGGTGGCAAGGGAAGGTCCTATTTCCGGCATGGAGAAGGACATCGGTAAAGAGCCGCTGCTGGCGTAAAAGGTTCAAGTGAGTGAGGACACTGTCGGCATAGGAAGACTTATGAAACAGATAGATGTTAATGGAGCCGCTGCTGGCCCTGGACTTGCGGTTCTCATGCACGCTGACTGACATTTTGTTTTCCCTCCTAAAACAGAGCAAAACAAACCCATGAACAGGAGGCTCCCAAGGGACCCCAGCTAGCTGTAGAACAAAAGGCAACCATCATTTTCCAAAAAGAAAATAGAATATTCCGTTGTTACCTCCACTATCTACTGTTTTGAAGAGGATATTCTCAATTCAAAATGACCAGCCTACCTGGAAGGAAATATACTCCTTATAATAATACTGCTGAGCTCAGTGAACTATACACTTGTTAATAATAATAATAATAAATCACTGTTTAAAAAGCAGGTTCATCTTGGAAAACCCGATCTCCAACTTTCAGGATATTGACGTCTCTGAGAATGTAAGTCAGCAAAAGCCAAAGACAGCAAGTCTCATTCTCCCAGCTACCTGAGCCCGTCCAGTCCAGCTGATTCACTATAGGCCACTTAAAATGCCTAGCCTCTTGTTCTCATAATGCCAGGACAGGCACCAGTTTTAATGCCCTATGCAACATAAAGCCATGTGTAAAACAAACACCTACTAATTAATTCCATTAAGAATTCCTTTGGTAAGATCTAAACACTGCATCTATAGCAAATGCCCCGTTTCTGCAATGGTCAGCCCATTACATGTTAACAGACCATTTCTAACCAGACAGTTCTATCAAGACAGAATTCCGAAGGCACCCCGATTTAACATCCTCATCTATTGATCCACAAGCTTCAGTGAAAGCACAGAATGGATTCTGGTCACAATCACCACCCATCTTTCTGGCTCTGGACAGCTTCCAAAATGAGGATTTAGCATATAAAAGGAAGAATATTTGAGTGGTGTACTTATACTATTTTTCTGTTCTTTCTGCTCTATACCAATTCTTGGGAAAACAGCGCAAAGAACAAAGGAAGATGCATCCACACACACCCCTCCCTGTCTTTTGGATCAAATAGTGCACTACCCAGGCTGTCCTTGTGTGCCTGCAAACAATATTGGTATGTGTAGAGTGAGATTTCAAAATGCAAACACTTCTTTAAATTTAAATACAGAGCTGTGTTGTATGTGTATGTGTGTGCATGCACACACATGCTTGTGAATATTGCCAGTCATTGTGTGGGACACCATAGAATTTATCTGATTAAAAAAACCTTATTTTCTAGGCATCTAAATTTAAATGACATCAGAATCTAATGGTGTCTTTTGGCCTTTAGCCATAAGAAAACTGTAGGATGAAGGTAGGGGAAACGTTGAAAAAAGAAACCCCTCCTCCCTTTGACTTCAAAAGAAGAAAGCACTTAAGAAGCTGCCGGTCTGGAGATTCCTGAGGAAGTTGTTTATCTCCAGAAGGAGAGTGGTCTGGTTGGTTACAGTATCTATTCCTAACATAGAACAGCTAGTCCTTAAACTGCAGCTGAAACTGTTTTTTCCTGCGACCATTTCAGGGATTTATTTTAAAATTATATTCCAAGGATGGTTACAAAATACAAATGATTGATTGAGACTCAGGGGTGAGAACAGTCAACTACAACTTTCCTGACCAGCCGCCCAAGATGGCATAGAAAACAACAAAGGCAAGTATCTAAATATTAGACACTCAGACTGCCTATCATTAGGTGATGTAACCTGTTTTCCTTCTGATTTTTGGAATGTTACTTTCCTTAGAAGTAAACATGGCTTACAGAGCAACAAAGTAATCACCTAAGACCTAGAGTTCCAGTGTTGAAAAGATTTGATAAATAAAGCACCCAGAAATCCCCAGTGACTTGGGATATGAAAATGGTGAAGGGTCCAGCCTCATTCCCACCTTAGCCTCTACTTTCTGTCCATCTTCATCAATGCCTAAAGCTCTAAAGAATACCCCATAGGAGCCTCTGGTTCCTGATGTGTTCAGACCTGCCTTAGCATCCTTGGTGCTTGGATGCCATTTGAATGAGTGCATTCAATCGGAAGTGTTATGTGGAGGATGGGATGGTAAGTCTGAACCTCAGGATTTGTCTGAATGCCTCTTGTCAGGGGTAGGGGGAGGCTGCTCTGACTGAGACCTGGGCTACCTGCCACCAGGCACACAACATCTAAGTGCCTGTGGGCTCAGCCAGAATCCCACTGGACCCAGCCAGGCATGTGTCCCACAACCTGAGATTCAGGGTCGTGTAAAGCAACATTCACAACCAGCTGTACACTTACACAGTTTGTCTAGAAGACCTTAAGATTAAGGAGTGTGCATCTCTTCCATCCTGTGTTTAGGCCGATGTTATTTAAAGCCTATCCTATCATCTTGGATATCACCCCACCAAAAGAGCATGTGCGTCTCTGTCAACAAAATCTAACATTCTTGCAGTAATGCACGGCTGAAATGCAAGACACCCTTGAAGATCCCTGGAAACAACATGCTTTCTGGTTTCAAATTTATGTAAGCATCACGCAGTGCGTTTAGACAGTCACTCAACACACCTTCAGCATGAAATGAACCATTCTTCCCAGCATTTTTTTTTAGCCTCCAGAGACATAATATTCACATGCCAAGGAAACGGCCAAGAAAAATGCACACATATATTTAACCTGTATCTACAAAGAAGACGCCGAGAAGGGCTGCTATCATTGAGAACATCAAAAGGGCTTCGTTCTAGTTACAGTAACTTCAGTGTACTCACGACCCCTCCCCCGCCCCCGGCACACCTCAAGCTTCTCCAGGCTCAATTTAAGACGCATCTCAAGCCTATCAAGGGAGCAGCTGGGCAGATGTTCACCGGCATTTATATTATTGATAACAACGGAAGAACAGAACAAGGATCTTGTTAACAATAGTAACTCTTAAAAAAAAAATTTGTTGGGGGGGAGCCACCTTTTGGTCCTCTGTAAAAACAAGTGTCACGCTATCCAACGCGCTGCCCAAGCCGGCGAGGGCGCCACCAAACTGCACGTGGAACAAGTTGAGTGTTTCATCCCCTCCCGCCCATCAATCCCTAATGCTTTGAAATGAATGCTGAACCAAAGGCAAAGGCTTGCATGGGGGAAAAACTAGTTTTAGAGAAGCCATTTTTCATTCATTTCCCAGACAGTTGACCGCAGTTAGGTGCCTGCGTTGGGGGAGGGAGGGGGCGGTGTCTGCGCGTGGTCCCATCTGTCCCCGATCCCGGGTGGGCTAAATGTGGGCCAAAGATCCCACTCTCGGGGCCCTGGAGGCTGCGGGGAGCCGGGCTGCGGGGGGAGTGAAGAGGGCTGATGGCAGCTCCCGGCTGCCCCGGGCTTGCCCGGGCGTTACACGGTAGCGGGGAAACTGTTCGCCATTCCGGCGGCTGGCAGGAACAGTTTCTCCCCCTTGGCCCCCAATCCTACCCCCTGGCCACCTAAGTCGGGACTCGGGGCTGCGGGGTGCACTGGCTCAGCACACACCAACAACTCGATCGGTCCCCCCAGACCCGCGGCGCCCGCAACAGGTCCCGGACAGAGGGGGAAACTTACAGCAGTGGCAACTGGCCTGGGCGCGCGGTCAGCTGGGCTCAAGGCTGGGTCACCGGCAGGCTGGCGACGGGATCAGGGCGTCTCAATCCAGGCAAGCGGCGGCGACAACGCCGGCGAAGAGGAGCTCGCACGGGGCGCCCAGCCGGAGAGGGCGGGGGGCTGCCCCGGGACACTGGCTAGCCGGGCCGGCTGCCGAGGGACTCCACGCCCGGCACCCGGGTGCCCTGGACCCGCGCAGCGTCTCCCGGAGCGCACCTCGGGAGGGGAGAGGGACCCGCGGCCGCGCCGCCGCGGAGGAAGGCGGCAGTGGCGGCGGGGGAGGGAGCTGGGAAGCGCCGCGAGCTCGGGCGGCCGCCTGGCGTCGGCACCGGGTCTCCGCAGCGCCACCGCCACGCCGCCGCCTGCCTAGCAGCCCGAGCAGACTGCGCCCCGCCGCCCTGCGCCCGGCTATAAGCGGCGCGCCGCGGAGGGGAGGGGCGCGTCCGGAGGGGAGGGAGGGGAGGGGCGCGTCCGGGAGGGGAGGGGCGCCGGAGAGAGGGGGCGCGCTGGCGAAGACTGACACGGGGTGGGGGGGTTGGGAGGGGAAAGGAGAGGGGGGGCGGGAGGAGAGGGGGCGAGACTGACCCTGGGGAGGGGGAGGGGACGCGCCTTCACCGGGGCTGGGAGGAGGAGGAGGAGAGGAGCCGGGGAGAGTGTGTCGGGGGAGTGAATGCGGAGAGGAAACGGGGCGGGTGGGGGTGTTGCAGGGAGACAAAGCGGGCGCCCGACCTCGGCCCCCAGCAGCTGCAGCCCTGGAGATCAGCGAGGGAAAGAAGTTTCCCGAGGTTGGAGTGTCTGCGCCTCTCTGGACCAGCCTAGTTCAGGGAAGCCGAGGTGCTTGGGCACCCTGCACACACACACCCCGCACTCCGGGAAGCCCAGCCCTTGGCTTTGCGCCCCGTGGAGTCACAGCCCCTGATGGCCAGCCTGAGGGGGCCACGGCCTCGCTGGGGGCGCGCGGGGTGGGACGCGGCGGGGGGACACCGCCGATCGGGCTGGTCCGGACCGAGGGTGTCTCGCTCCGGGGCTGGGTGCAGACAGACTCGGGTCCCCGGGCGGTGGTCAGTGTCTTCCCTCCCCACCGCCGGCGAGGGCGGCGCCTGCGGCCGGACTCTGCCCCACGCGGGGCTGGAACGGCGGCCACGCGGGCGCTGTCCTGCCTTGGGCGCGCGCCACGTGCTTCGCAATCCATCCCGGCGGCCGCTGGATTCAAAGCGAACTCCGGAACGGAGCGGTGACGCCGCGCCCCCCCCCACTCCCTCCCCAGCGACGGTCACCCGACCCTGCACTGCCTTTTAGGGCTCCATGGTGCTGATAGATCAATGAAGAAATAGCCCAGGACACAATTAGTGTCCGTCGTGCCGGGCAGAAAGGAAAAAGCCATTCGGAAAAGCAATTTCACGTGGTGATTTCTACCCTTCTTTAAAAAACAAAAAAACCTTTGGGCTAAGGGCTTGCCCTTCCACCTGTCTGGTGCCGATTTGGCACTTGGAGTAGTTTAGGAGTGAAGAGTATAGATGATTGGTTCAGCCTGGTGTTATAGGTAAGACTACCTGGGAGACAGGTATTGGCCGGTTTAGGGTCAGACACCCTTTTGGAGGAGGGTCAGCCCTGTAAGTTGTGTGACCGGCTCTATAACTGGGTTTAAACTGCACCACCCCCATGCTTTCATCCGCTAGTTTTCCTTAAAATACTGGGGGCAGAAATGATCTGAACTGTGTGGAGAGGCTCTGTGTGGCGCTTCTTGAGACCTTGGATGGTTTAAAAGGAGACGCCGTGGGTTCTTCATTCTAGTTCTCCACCCTCCTACATCTCTGCTGTTCACACGGAGAAATTTCCTCCTTGCAAACAAAGAAAGACAGTGCCCTCTGAAGTCCTTTGTTAGCATTAACTCCTCCGGCTCACTAAGAGCCTCAATCTGTTTCCTATTTCCATGTTCAGTGCAGTCTTGGCTGGAGACTACTGCACAAAGCCAGAAAGGCTGGATCCGTTCTAGGAAGGATCCCAGGTGCCCAGGCCCTGGGGGTCAAGAGAGGAACTCTAAAACCACAACCACCCAGTCCCCAAGGAGACGGGATAAACCCGTGGTAGAGCCCAAGGATGGGACCTGGCAAGACACCAGGGCTAGGTGCTGGAAGACCCCAGGTGGTAATGTGCAGCTATTGCACATAAGCCTAAACACATGTTCCTGGGGCCTGTGACACCTCCTGGATGCCGTGTATGTCTGGGTTTGGGTGAGACACAAGCAGGCTAGTTTGGAAGACCAAATGTGGATGTCTTCCAGTAGGGGAAATGGTTCAAGCGATTACTGTTCTTTCTTCCTCTGGTTACTTAACCAAATCCATCTAGAACTTTGCTAGATGCTACTGCCTAAAAATGGCCAGATGAGCTGGTTATTTTTGCCATAAGAAGCCACTACACAGGTAATTGGTCTCTGTTGCCTCTGTTTTCTGGAAACTTCAGTGTCCACCAAAGGAACAGTAACCTTTGCTTCTCCAAAAAAAAAAAAAAAAAAGGCTTTGCTAAGCAGACAGGCGTGAGGAATGAAATCTCCCGTTATTGTGACCACCCCCATGTATGACTATTTTTTTTTTCTATATCTTTTCTACTTAATGTGGCCACTTTTTATTCCAGCCTGGAAAAATCTTGAAATGTACTCTGCAACCAGGAGATAAGCAACAGAAGGGTAAAGAATTCGTTGATACAGGTTATAGAAACAGGAAACCATTTTCCTGATGACAAGACTTGGGGGCTGAACTTCATATTTTTTGGAAAGTCCGTGGAGTGCTGATGATCTACAGCACTCTCCATTGGTTTGTCTGAACCCATGTATGAAAAGGTTTCTGGCTGTTTATCTCCCAGCTGAAAGTGATTTGCAAGTTAATGTATTTCTCACCCTGACAACTCAAACCTCATGGTTTCTGCAACACCTCTAAGCTGTCCTAAAGGTAGTTCTCATGCCCTCCCCCTCCCTCCTTCCTTCCCTCCCTCCCTCCCTCCTTCCCGCTAGAAAGAAAAGGTAAATCGCATATCTCTCCAGGAAGAAGCCTTTCACCTGGGCTGTGACTAAACTGAGCAACAATAGACATAGCAGATAACTTGAGTCACCAACCACTCAGGAAATACCCCTGGGAAACTGTCTTAGCCTCTACCTTGTGACACCAAACCAAGGTCTCATTTTTTTAATGCTATTAAGCTGTGCCCAAGGCTTTGGCCTTGTTATCTCTCTTAACAATGTTATTTTGTTAGGCTGCAAAATAAGCAGCATGGGGTTAAATGTATTAGCTGTCTTCAAACCTAATCTATCTTCATTCCTTCCTAATTTACACTGTGGATGAATTAATGAGAATGATTTAATTAACACAACACAACTATGGTACCAGGGACAGGACAGCTCAAGGGATTAGACCAAATGGTGGGCCAAGCAGCTGCCAGGCTGCCTCCTGTGGGTTTCTGGAAGCCCCACCCAGATTGAGGCATGTTCCCGGCTGGTGTTCCAAACATGCCCTCTTTGTTCTTGGATCCACTTCTGAAATCTGTATGGGGAAGATCGCACAGCTTTGCTGACTCTGATACTCCATGCTCTGTGCAGTAAGGATGGCCGAGGGATCCAATGCCCACTCAAAATTTGTGCTCCTGTGTTTTGTGTCATGTTCTGGCTGGAAAGTGAACAGCCAGCCAGGGATGACCTCTGCAGCCACACGTGTGTTGGGATGGACAGCTATGGGAAGAAAGGAAATGGAAAGAGCAGAGGGGAGGCTAGCTAGGAGGTAGTCTATGCTGCATCTCTTGCTAGGTAAAACATTCTGCCACTTGAGCCATGCCACTAGCTCCCTTTATTTTTTATTTTGCTTCGGAGATAGGGTCTACCTTTGTCCAAGCTGGTTTTGCATGGGAGATCCTCCTGTGTCCACCTCTCTAGTAGCTGGATTTACAGGTGTTCACTACCATGCCCAGCCACAGGTACTCTTCTGAAGAAGGCCCACTGCCCAAGAATCTGAGGGACAAGGACAACTCCTGGGGGAATCAGTCCTTTCTTCCCAGAGATAGTCCTGAAGGACTTAGTACAGCACCCACCTCCACACTTCACCAACCTAGGAAATGAGACTTCAGCTCCTATCAATTGCATTTGTATTATGGTTTTTATGGGGAAGTTTTATGAAAAAGTCTATCTTTGTCCTCTCAGTGCTCAGCCCACTGTCCATTTTGACCTTCTCCATTAAGGGTTATTAGAACTGAAAAATTCTTTCTTTGAGATTCCTTTAATTTAATGCAGCCTCCAGAGACATTTGGGGGAGTTGGAGGGGATGTGGATCCTGGGTCTTGAACTCAAGAGCAGGGCACTATCCCTGAGCTTTTCCACTCAAGGCTGGTGCTCTACCACTTGAGCCACTTGAGCTCTTTTTTTGGTGGTTAATTGTAGAGAGACGTCTCACTACCCATTGCATCAATGAGATGTACAAGTCATTATGTAGGGAAAAAGAACTTTACAACTTTGGGGGGGAGGAGTGTTGCGGGGGGGGGGAGATGGGAAGGGATGGGAAGGGGAAACAAAGGAGGAGGCAACAATGCTTGGTAAGAAATGTACTTATTACCTTGCCCATGTAATTGTAACCCTTCTGTATGGTATTTTCACTAAATAAATAAATAGTCTCACTGACTTTCCTACCTGGGCTGGCTTGGAACCATAACCCTCGGATCTCAGCCTCTGGCTGAGTAGCTAGGATTCCAAGCATGAGCCCGCGTGACTGGCTCCAGGACACTTCAAAGGGGAGACCGTTTAATGTAGAAGGACACATCTTCTGCACTTTGTCGTTATGTTACTGAGTAAAGTTTAGTCACGAATAACTCAAATTGACTTACATTGCTTTTAGGATCTCTACTCCAAGATCCTTCACAGTCTGGTACAGGTTCTAGGTTTTAGGAGGAAGATTTTAAAGTTTCACTTATTCTTCTTGCCTGATTACAAAAGAAATGCATAGTTAAAATTCGGAAATGGTAGAAAACCAAAACCCTAACCAACCACTCAGAGGTAATAACACTGAGCATTTAATTCCAGTCTTTCTATGGCCCCATAGTATTTTATTTTTAGCAGTTAAATGGTTAAGAAGAGAAACTCTAGAACCAAGCTGGAATTTCTGCTTCCTATATTTGCTAGCTGTATATTTGGGAGTAAGTGCTGTAAATCCACGAAGCCTTGGTTCCCTATAATAACAGTCCCTGGCTAAAGGGTTGCTTTGCAGATTAAATAACTAGCAAATGTACAGCAGGAACAGGGTCTGGCTGGTAAGTGTTCTATAATGCTTGCTTCTGTAATGAATCCTTAGAAAGCTGCTTAAGGAGAATGGCATTCCTGCAGTCACTTAGCTATTTCCAACTAAATCTCCTAAGTAAAAGTGACTTCCTTGTTGTACTTCCAATTTCCACATCTGCTCTGTAGCTCGGAGTGAAGAGAAGCTGTCTTGTCTGGATTGGGTTTAGCTTATCCTTTGGAGGTTTTTGTTGTTGTTGTTGTTTTGGTTGGTTTTGTTTTGTTTTGTATCCCTAAGGATTGAACTCTGGGCCTTTCTAAGCACATGTTCTTCTTCTGAGCTATACCCTCAGCTCTTTGAAGCATTATTCCAGTCTCCGTTCTACCTGCATATCCAGGACCTTCAACCTCAAAAATCCAATGGGACTGCCTTGGCCTCTGTCTCTTATTGATGGCTTCTTGTTTGGTACTCTCCATTGCCTTAAAAAAATTAGCTGGCGTGGATGGCTTACACTAGCTATTCAGGAGGCTGAGATCTGAGGATCAAGGTTCAAAACCAGCCAGGGCAGAAAAGTCTGTGAGACTCTTATCTACAATTAATTACTCAAAAAGGCCAAAAGTAGGTAAGGAACAGTACCCAGGTTCTGAGTTCAGGCCCTAGTACCAGCATGCCTGCAGACACACATGAAATAAAGAAAAGCTACTGCAAGAGAAAGCTATTTTAAAAGCACACATTCTGAAAGGAAGCACCGAGCTGTATTTAGAAGAAGACAGATATGTCAAAACAGAGCAAACATGGAACATAAACTCCACTCTTTGCTGCAGGGAAGATCTTAGAGGGTATACAGAATAAGTGCTCCCTCACACCTATGGGACTCACACCAGGTCTCTTGTCTGGGTCTTATACAGCCTGGGGGAATCTTGAACCATTTTCCCTGCTGTTTTCCATAATCTTTTGATTGCCTTAGGGCTCCTGGATCTAAACTCTTAATTTGTTCTAAGTAATTACATTTAAGAATTGACCGTTGTTCCAAGCAATGAAAATGAAGGTTTTGTTTGGCCTGTATGCTCTGCTTCCAGGGCCAAATGCCAAGTCCCCGAGCAGGTCTGGGCATGAAGAAGGGACTAGAAGAAGGGACCTTTGTGGTCCAAGAGCTTGCACCTTTGAATGAATATGAAAAGGATTTTATGGCATTCTGAGAGCACAGACTTGACTGAATGTACAAACTCAGCTTCTGACAGCTGTGAGATCTGGAAGTTAACATTAGTAAAATAAAGAGGGAGTGAAAACGGAGAGAAGTATGTTGATAAAAGTGTTTTCTTGACTTCCTATAACTGTTTCTACTCATGGTGTTGGAAGTACAACAGAAGATGGCTATAAACTCACATACGCAAGCATTCACAAATTTCCCTTAGCCTCATGGATAATTTCAGAGTATCCTACAGAATTCCCCCAAAAGGTGGAAGATGTACTAACTCCTCATTTAATGATATTTTAAAGAACTGGCATATCAAAAGGAAATAGCATCTTAAAAAAAAGATTATGTATATTCTAATTGTTGTTGACTTCCTACACAAGTGTTTGTGAAGTGTGATTTCATTCATTCATTCAATCAGTAGACCATTCGATACGGTAATTTCACCGTGTATACAATGTATTTGTGTTTAGAATATGTTTCCTTCCAAATGTACACATTATCCTGCCCATGTAATTGTAACTCCTCTGTACAGTATGTTCACAAATAAAATTAAATTTAAAAAAAAAAAAAGAATATGTTTCCTTCCAACTCTGCAATGATGTAAAGAAGTCACAGGAAGGGAAATCTGAAAGGAATGAAGGGGAAAAGAACAGAGGCTCAATTTCTGCCATCCTTATGTGACTCAAAGATAGTCATGAGAATGCAGACTGTCTGAGCTGCGAAGTGGTCCCTCTTCAATGGCCATTTTTCACACACGGATTATAAATAAACCCATCATTGCCACAGTAAACACTAGCCTGTTAAAATTGGTAAAGTGATGTATAGCAGGATAGGCCAAGAAAGGAAAATGGCAAAGCTTCCAGGCAGAAGGAGGGGCCAGAGTCAGCTGTCTTCTCCCAGCTCCTCACAAAGGCTCTGTATTCAGGTTTGTCCTGGTGGAAGGAAACAGCTGGTGCTCCCCCAAAACTCCCTTTGTGGGAAGCCTGGGATGCTGAAAATGTGCAGGGAATACCAAGGCGCATTCTGATTTTTCAGACACTGGTTTCCCAGGTAGAGGCTTGGTAGATTTTATCTGGATGCCTTTTCTGTTGCGTTTGTCTGTTTTGAACTTTCCATGGCTTAATAAACTTTTCCATGGCGTAATAAAGCCTAGACAAATAAACATTTGTCGCATCTCCGTGTTTTCTTGTGTCCTGTTACAAACAAAAGGTATCCATTGTCCCCTCCCTCGCCTTCACATTTAAGAAAATCAATGAATCCAAGAAAATCAAGAATGGGACACAAACAGCTCCTGAGCCTGCGGAACAGAATTTGGGCAAAGCAACAGTGCCCTCTTCTGGCCATAATGAAGAATTAATTCCAGAGGAGTCTGGCAGCCTTCAAAACCAACTTGCTGAAGGAGCTACAGACCCAGGCGGACTGTTTTGAGCAGTTCCTCATCTCTGTTGTCCCACAGGCTTTGATTCTAATAAACAATGGCAGATATCATCCGGGTTCCAGCCAGTCTACAAGAATGGCCAGGCTTATCTTGCTTATCTGCAAGCAGAAGGCTTAGCAGGATCGTTTATGACTCAGATTGAGAAATGCCCAACCAGTCAAACCAGAGCAAGTCCCTTCTGCATTGGATACTACCCACATGTCCTGCAGACCTCGGGACAACGGTCTATTTGCCTATGGAGATGATCTTGGTGATAATGACTAGAATCTCTAATGCTTTTGTACTCTCATCGTGTACCTGCATTGTAATGTTTGTCTTATTTAGTCCCCACAGAGACCCTAAAACAATAATGTCTCACTGGGTGAATCCCAAACCTAAAATGGTTTTCATCCTATCAGAACCCAGTTTTTTTAATTTATTTTTTATTGTGAAAATACTGTACAGAGGGGTTACAATTACATGGGCAAGATAATGAGTACATTGCTTATCAAGCATTGTAGCCTCCTCCTTTGTTTCCCCCTCCCATCCCTTGCCATCCTCCCCCTGTCCCCCCACCCAATCCTACCCGCTGTCCCTCCCCCCTCACCAAAGTTGTAAAGTTCATTTTGGACATAACGACTTGTATATCTCATTGTTGCAATGGGTTCACCTGTATTCAGAACCTAGTTTTAACCACTGAACTTTCCAAATAGCTGAGGCATGGTTTTCCTTCCCTCTGGAATGTCTGCTTCGCCCAGCTGGCACACATAGTGGATTTCTCAGAGGAGGATCAATGAATGGCTTGGTTGACTTGGCTCCATGATGACAGGTGTGATAAAGGTGTCACAAATGAGAAGCTGGAACCAATTGGCTAAAATTATGAGTTAAAAAATACACTTTACCTTTCACCATAATCAATTAAATATCTAACTGGATCATTCTTTCATCCCAGCACATGTATGCTCTAGAGATTGGAGCATCGATTCACAGGCACAGGAATGCCCTAATCAAGTTGTTCTTTCAAATTTAGTTCAAACATTTTTTTTCAACTATGGAATGAAGCACTGTTTCCCCAGATAGGATCAAGCCCCACATCATGAGAGAATTGTCTTTTTCCCATGTCAGTGTCTGTAATTCAAGACCCAGAGAGCTCTGGCCCCCCCCCACACACACACCTCCTTCGAAAAATCTGGAGAGAAAACACAATGGGAGACAAAGGAAGCTTTTAACTTCTTGGCTAAATCTAGCAATGGTGACATGTTTGAAAACTCAAGATCCACAAAGTGCTAAGGTTTGAATCTTGATATTGGACAATGGTTTGCAGATGTGAACAATGGTGTCTGCTAGTGAGTAGACACAGGACCTCTGCAGCATGCTCCAGTGCTTTGTCCTTCTCAAAGAAGCTGAAGACTACAATTTCTAGAAGGTCCACTAGGATCAGTCATAAGACATGTTTCCTGGAATAAATTTAGAAGAGTCCAGGGGACAACTGCCTTTCTTCTCATATTCCTGTACTATTAAATAGTGCCTCAATTCATATTAAGAATTTTTTTAAAAATCTGCTGTGTGCCGCAGTGTGCACCTGTAATTTCAGCACTCTAGAGGGCCAAGGCAGGAGGATTTTCAGTTCAAGACTGGCTTGAGATACATAATGAGACGTGGTCTCCAACAATCACAATTTTTAAAAGCCAACTACCAAAATCTATGTCTCTACTATGATAGTCAACATTGAAATGGCCTCATTTCTTACAGTGACCTAATAATGTGAACAATTTGGAATAATTTTCAAAAAGTGAAACATGTTTCTCACTGACTAACGACTTCATAGGGGCTTTCCATTTTTAAATGGCTTTTATGCCATGTGGTCCTCAACTGTTTCAGGAAAGGGAGATTTCTTGGGCTATCATTCTTGGACTCTTGTTTTCCTGATGAGAAACTGAGTTCTGAGGTTAAAAACTACCTCAAATTTGCCAAGTAGCTTTGTGGCAGCCTAAACACAAGTTTGGGGGGTTTTTGGAGGGTTGGGGGACCTTGCTAGACTCCCCCTGTCTTCCTACCATTGTATCCAGTTCCTACACAAGTGCACAGTAGTAATGTATTAAATATTTACCAAATGGGTAAAGAGATATTTTTATTGGTTTGCTGGCACTGGGAGTTGAACTCAGGGCTTAGGCACTGTCCCTGAGCTTTGTGCTCAAGGCTAGCACTTTACCGCTTGAGAAATAGCTCCACTTCTGGTTTTGTTGGTGCCTAATTAGAGATCAGAATCTTATAGACTTTGCTGCCCAGGCTGGCTTTGAACTGTGATCCTCAGATCTCAGCCTACTGTGTAGCTAGAATTGTAGCCATGAGCCACCTGTGCCTGGAAACAACGAATAGTTCTTTCCATGTTCTTGCAAAGAAATATGTAACTATGCTCATTGCCTTCTACTTGCTAATGCAAAGGAGGTTTTAACAGAACACTTTAAATAGGTTTTTGGCTTGGAAGCAACCCAAATGATTTGTCTTTATGTTATCTGGAAAATCTCATTTCCAGAATGTTTTTGTTTCATCCAAGTTTTATGTCTCAAGAAATAGAATGCATTCAGAGAAGTCACTCAAAACAAAATTCCCCCCAAATCTCCAAATAAGAACTAGCACTGAATGAACCTGTGCTAGGCCACGCCTCCTTTGAAGCATTGCCCTTCCCAGAGCTGAACCACCATCTCTGTGCTTCCTCCACGAGATAAGAACTATCGAATCACCCAGAAGCAAGTCATCCAAACAGAACTTATTTCTGTTGCGTGGTGACTAATCGGTGTGCATTCCTTGGCACTGGAAATGATAAGACTTAGGTCATGGAAAACTAAAGCTTATCTCCCAGGTGGGAAAGGTCTGCAATAAGTAGCGGGTTATTCGTTCCTACACGCCTTGACAAATGTTCTTGGCCTATGTAGGTAAGTCAAGTCGCCAGATCCATTTACGACGGTCCTTATGCTAGGTAGATAGATTAGGATAGATTGCAGAAGTCTCACTAAATGTGTGTGGTGTAGTGTGGTTTGTGTGGGGAGGGTGAGGGAGTTAGAAGAATCCGGTGCTCTGCCTGAGCTCACACAGCTGTCAGTAGCAGATTTGCTCCATTGAAGTTACCTGCTGCATAAATATTCTCAAGTGAGATGGAGGATTAAAAAAAAAATTCTTCCAAGGAAAAGAAAGCATTAGAGTTGGCTAGTAGAGGCCATTCAATTGCTGGTTCATTGATCACATTTAAAGACACAACACAGAAATGAAACCCAAATTCAGTAGGGTCACCATGGGGTTGGTCTCAGCAGAAACACAAACCCAACTGCACAAAAGCCCCACAGGGTAATCGAGCCATGCCTTGGAGATGTAGCACAGAAGACTGCAGGGGAGCATTCTAAAATCGTTCCCCACAGACTCAGTCACCCCTGCAACCATCCTCCTTGCTGCTGCCCATTCACTGGTCAACCCCAGCCCTAGAGTCTCCCCATGGTCACTTAACAGCTCTTCTTTTCTTCTTTCTTCTTTCCTTTGTCTTTTTTTTTTTTTTTTTTTTTTTGTACTGGTCCTGGGGCTTTCATTGGGCCTGGGCTCTGTCCTTGAACTTCTTTTGCTTAAGGCTAGTACTCTACCACTTGAACCACAGCTCCACTTTCAGCTTTTTGGTGGTTAATTGGAGATAAGATCTTTAAGGACTTTCCTGCCCAGGCTGGCTTTGAACCATGACCCTCAGCTCTCACTCTCCTGAGTAGCTAGGATGACAGGCATGAGCCACTGTTCCCCGACTCTCCACAGACTTCCCAAGAGTAATCAGCTTAGTCTCTCAGCTGCCCCTTGGCCTCATCCACAGTATATCTGTCCCCACAAACTCTAGATCTCCCAGGCTAGGGGTAAAGAGGGAGGTATATGAACTTCCATTGTCTTCTAATAAATACTAGTGTACATCATCCTTCAGTAGCCTCTAAGTCCTTCCCATGATTCACAAGGCCCAACAGACGGGGCTTCATCCTCACACCAGCCACACCAAATGCCTTCATTGCTCTCCAAATGCCAAGCACGCTGTGTCTCAGGACCCTTGTACTTTTTATTCTTCTGCCTGTGATGCCTTTCCATCAATCCCTACATGGCCAATCAAATCTCTGTGCCACCTCCTGATTAGTGAGCCAGTTCAGATCACTCTCCATACCTTCACTTTCTCTGGAGCACTTATCGCTGCCCATAAGGTGTGTCTATTCTTTGTTATTTTATTTTTCCTACTAGGAAGCCAGCTGTGCAAAAGAGGAACTTGGTCTACTGGCCCTCTGTTGAGTTCTCAGCACTGAGAATGTAATATATTATACTACGTCATATTAATATTTATAGTTATATGATATTCATGGCACATAGTAAGTGTTCAAGAAGTATTTGCTAAAGAAAAGAATGGAAAACAGAGATGGCTCATACCTAGCTACTCAGGAGGCTGAGATCTGGAGGACTGAAGTTCTAGACCAGTCTGTCAAAAAAAAAATTATCTTTGAGACTCTAGCTTCAATTAACCAACAAAATGCCTGACTGAAGTTGTGGCTCATATGGTACAGTAGCAACTTTAAGGAAGTGGCAGTATGAGGCCCTGAATTCAAGTCTCAGTACTGGCACAACAAACCATTTTGGAAGGTTAATAAATGCTTAGCTTAGCTTCAATAAGAATTTGTTTTCCCAGACTTGGAAAAAATTATATTAAGTGAAGTAATCCAGACCCAAAGAAACATGGTCTCCCTTATTTGCAATAACTAGTATACATCTAGGATAATCTTACCAGGCAAGCAGAAAAGATCAAAAGCTATGTATGTATATATGATCATATAAGATGATGCTAAGCGAAATGAACCCCAAGATAGGGACACAAGAGGTTTTATCTTTGTAGCTGTTGTTTTTAATGTACTATGTGAATTTTTTTGTTTGTTTGTTCTTCCCCTACGATATAACCCCTGTTTTCACTGTACTTGATGCCAGTGCCCTGCATCTTGTATATACATTTTTCTAATTTGGAGAGGGTAAGGGAAATAACAAAATGCTAAAACAAGGATACAGGTTGACCCATTGTAACAATGAGATGTACAAGACACTATGTTGAAAATGGACTTTACAGTTTGGAGGGGGGAGGTGAGGGAGAAATTAGGGAGGTAGGGAGGAAAAGGATGGTAGGGGAAAGCAATGGGGGGTGTAACAATGCTCGATTGGAAATGTACTAACTGTAACCCCTTTGTACAGTATCTTTACAATGAAATATAGATACAAAAGAATTTGTTTTCCCTTTGAGCTTGACAGTAGTTGTTTGTAGATCCCATTTTCGAATCTCCTGTGTTCCGCGCACTCCTGTTTGCTGCTCCTTTTAGTCTCTCAGCCTCCCAGCTTGTGAGGTGCACTTTTTCCATCCTGTCTCCCCCTCATCTGCATAGGAATCTCAGGCTGTCTTGTCCAGTTTTGAACTCAAGCTACTCCATCTCCTTAAGTCCCCTAAGCCTTTGTTCTCCTATCTCCAGGACAGGAGTCCAGGGCCTTTGATCTAGCTGATGGCAGGTCACTGGCTTCCAGAAATGTTTATACAACCCCGAGTTCTGGCATGTTGAGGTGCTGAGGTACCCAGTGCCCTTGCCTTGGCAGCACTTGGTAGGTGAACTGTGAAGCTGCAGTGCTAGAAGCTTCAGTACACACAACCCTACACCCATGCACTTCTTGCAAGAAAGAAAACGGGCTTCAGAGCACCTGCATTTGAATGTGGGTCCCTGTTACCCCAATACTGCCTCCACAATGTCCCTGAGGCCTGTCGGTAAGCCCTCCCAAGTTGCTGTTGTCCATGTCCAACAATAGGGCAAATAAAACATTACTTGTGGAATCAAACATTTAGCCTTACTCAGAAAGAAAGCTGAGCTTTGCCTTTAGCTTCTGTCTTTATGAAGTGGCTCACGCCAGTAATCTTAATTACTCACGAGTCTGAGAGCTGGGGATCTTGGTTCAAGCCAGAGGGAGCAGGAAAGTCTATAAGACTCTTACCTCCAATGAACCACCAAAAAAAAAAAAAAAACAGAAGTGGAGCTGTGGCTCAAGTGGTAGAGTGCTAGCTGTGAATACAGTGGCAGCTCTAAGCCCCAGGTTAAAGCTCTAGGACTGTTGAGAGAGAGAGAGAGAGAGAGAGAAAGAGAGAGAGAGAGAGAGAGAGAGAGAGAGGAGGGAGGGAGGGAGGGAGGAGGGAGGGAGGAAGGAAAGGAGGAAGGAAAGGAGGGGGAGGAAGGGGCAGGGAGAGGGAAAGCAGGACATGGACCGACCATATTTTAGGGCAGGATCTGGCCGTAGGGAAACCAAGCAAATGACTTAGGCTAGAGCTTTGGGCCAATATATCCATCAGCCTGAAGATTTAGCTCAATCAGGAGTGCAATCCTTCAAGGCTATGTAATGGGGTCTCAATAGAACTCTTGAACACCAAAGTTCAGGTGAGCGTCTTGGCTGGTGGTAGTCCTCATGGAACGCCACATACAGATGTCAGGAGGATCATGTGGCCTGAGGATGCCTAAAAGTTCACAGGAGATCCTTCCCAGTCTCTGCCTTTCTTCGTCTAGCTGGTTTTCATCTCTGTCCTTTTCCTCTGTAACTATGTGTGTAGTAGATTCCAGAAGGTTCTGAAAATCCTTCTGTTCAATTACTGAACTCAGGGTAGGATGGGCAACCTCTGAGCTTCAGGCCTCGTGCACCGTGGCCCCCACGGCTTGCAGGCTGGCTGGTTGTCCCCCAGGCCAAGGGCCTGCAGTTTCTGCAGCAAGGTGTTTCCATTTGGTGCAACACATGGCCTTGTGCTTCCGCCTACCTCTTCTTCTAATATTCTTTACATACATTTCAAAGCTTTTGTGGGGGGAAAGAGACTTTTAAAACAGGAGAAAACCATGTCTTTGGTACTTATTTAATATTTGCATCCATAAATCCCAACATACTTTACAGATTCTGAATTTCAAATTATTTCCCAGTGCAGTACTAATTTTCCAACAAAATTAAGTCACCTGCCTAAGGCCTCTTAACGTTCTGTTCATAACAAACTTGAGAACAGAATGCCTAATTCCTTAGGCTACCCAGTAGACCATAATCAGGCCCAGGGACACATTAGCCTTAGAACATGCTAGAAAGCACACAATCCTTAGTGCAGGGAAGGTAGAAGGCTGAATCCACAGCAAACAAAGAAAAATTATAGAAACAGTGAACCATGCATGTGGCAAACTTCTTTGTTCTTTTTCTTCTCAACCAGCCGATGCTCAGCCCCAAGGGCCTGTAGCACGAATTGATACTGTTTTATGGTTAGGTGAGCGTGAATGCTCTTCTTCAACCCACAAGATTGAATTTTGATGAGACAAAATGAAATTTCAACTTTCAAATTTTAGATTTTTATATCACCCCTCTGAAGTGAAAGAAGACTCAAGAACATTCTCTTGTGCTGTGAAGGGAAGAGTGAGAACTATATTCTATTTATAATTGTGGGATGCAGGAGGTGAGAGACCCAACAGAGATTACATTCACTCAGCAAGAAGGAAGGGAACCTGGTGCCAGTGGCTCATGCCCATAATCCTAGCTACTCAGGAGGTTGAGATCTGAGGATTGGGTTGGAAGCCAGCCTGGGCAGGACACTATGTGAGACTCTTATCTCCAATAAGCTACTCAAAAAAACCAGAAGTGGCACTGTGGCTCAAGTAATAGAGCACTAGCATTGAACAAAAGAAGCTCAGAGTCAGTGCCCAAGCCTAGAGATCAAGCCCCAGGACCTGCTAAAGGAAAAAGAAAAAAAGAAGAAGAAGGAAAGGGAGAAGAGAGACTCTAATCTTTGTAAAAGAAACAAAAGGAGCATTTGCTCAGGCCTGTGATCCTAGCTACTGAGGAGGCTGGGATCTGAGGATCACAGTTCAAAGCCAGCTCTGGCAGAATAGTCCATGAACCTCTTTTCTCCAGTTAACCAGCCAAAAAATTAGAAATAAAATTATGGCTTAAATGATAGAGTGCTGGACTTGAATGAAAAAGCCAAGTGAATGTACAAAGTCCTGAGTCCAAGCCCCAGTACTGGTAAAGAAAAAAAAACTTAGGGGGAAGCATTTGGGGAAGAAAGGAGGAGGAAGAGGGTAAGGTGAGATCCAGCGGTCCTGACATTTTAGCCTACACCCTGATTTAGTACAATACCGTACATTCAACACCATACATTCAGCCCCAAGTAATGAATTGTGGCTGGTTTGAATCACCATAGCCATTATGTTCCCTTTACTATCTAATTGATTTCTAACCTCTCTTTTAGCTAGGGGTAGCTATGTGGTTCTGTTTCAGCATGAAGATATTAAAAGGAACCTTATAAGAGGTTTTAGGAAATTTTGCTTTTCTCTGTCAGAAGAAACCAATGTGGCTGGTACCATTTCTTTCCTTCTTATCCATGCTTCAAATGCACTCCTTGATGCTTGAGACTGGAGCCTTGAAGGACCAGAGGAGAAAATCAGAGACACCAGCCATGACATCATGAAGGAACTGAATCAAGCCAGTAGCTTCCCACCTCTAAGCATGGTATGCTAGGGAAAATGGAGAGCTTGTTTGCTGCCATTAGCTATGTTTGCTCTTCTTAGCAGCAGCTGAATGAAACCCTGAGACAAAATGTGTATTCTAAGAAAATGTCTTTCCATTTTGAAACTGATAAAAAAAAAATCACTGAAGAAACCATATGTGTGTGTGTATGTATATATATATATATATATATATATATATAATGTATATATATACATTATATATATATATATAACATTGTCCTTGAACTCACAGACTTTCATCAAAGAGGCTTCCAGTCCTGGGCAGGAGGGGGGGTAGGGGTGTCTACAAATTAAAGTTTGAACTGAAGTAGGCCAGAGAAGCAGACTGAGATACTTGCAGACTGAGATAAGGAATAGATTGGACGAAAGGAAAATCCAGAAGAAGGTAAGTGGGAATGCAGCACTGCAAAGCCTCCATCCCTTGGTAGGAGAAAATGGCAGCCAAAAATCACATCTTCATGGCTTCCACTCTTCATCCAAGACAGTGGCAGCAGACTTAGCTACTGAGAAGTTCCCTCCTGACTCCCAGGATGATAAACCCAGAGCTAAAGCAGAGATCAACTGCACTTGTAATAAGTATTGATTGAACTTTCAGACTACTGAACTGAATATAAATTGGTATCTACAATCTTTTTTTTCAGTATTAAGAAATTAATTTAGGGCCTCAAATTTCCCAAACAGGTGCACTACGACTTGAGCCATACCTCCATGGGTAGTTTTCCAGGGAAAGAGGGTCTTGTTTGATGTGCTGACTGACCTGGGCTTCGAGCCTCCAACTTGTGCTCCCCATGTTACTGGGGAGGACAAGCATGTGCCATTGCACGGAACTGTGTGCTTCCCCTACAGGTTGGGTAATGGGAGTGTGTGCCACTGCTTCAGCTATTGCATCAGATGGGGTATCGTAGAATTTCATGTTTTGGCTAGCCTCAAACTTCCACTTCCACCTTCTAACACTATGGACTTGAGCCACTGTACTTGGCTACAATCCATAATCCTTGGCCTCAAGTGTTATCCTTTAAATAGACAAAAAATCAAAAGAAGCACCTAGGGATGGGAAAAATTATTCATGAAAAGGGCTGGGTGTGATGGTGCATCCTTCAGGAAGATCAAGAGTCTAAGGCCAGGACTGGGAAGGAGGCTTTGTGGTAGAGTGCTTGCGTAGCATGCATGAAGCCCTGGGTTCGATTCCTCAGAACCACTTAAACAGAAAAAGCAAGAAGTGGTGCTGTGGCTCAAGTGGGAGAGTGCTAGCCTTGAGCAAAAGAAGTTCAGGGACAGTGCCCAAGCCCTGAGTTCAAACCCCAGGACTGGAAAAAAAAAAGAAAGAAAGAAAAGTAAAAGGGTTTAAAGCCAGCCTGTTAGACTTCTTGGTGAGTTTAAGAATGCTCTGAACTACATACTGAGACATTGCCTCAGAAAAACAAGGTTAAGATCAAGTAAGAGTGCTTGCCTAGAATATGCAAAGCCTTGGGTTTAATCCTTAGCACTGTGCTTTCCTGGTATACTTAGTCCAAGAATTCAGCTAAGCAATTCTCTAATAGCATGTCCATGCGTAGTCACAATACCTTACGTATATCAAGTGCCTTGTAGTTCACAAAATGATTTGTTTGTCCTCATGACAAGCTTATTTGACCCCATGACAACCTATGGTATGATAGAAACCAATATTCCCTCCTTAATATGCTTCTGTGGAAAGAACGAAGACTCACTTTAAATTTACATTTAAAAGGGTGAACAAATGCAGCAATGGTACTCACAAGACACAATGTTGAAAATGAATTGTACAACTCATAGATGGGGATAGAAGGGAAAAACTAGGAGAAAGAGAGGGAAAGGATGACATTGTCTAAAAAGAAATACACTTGTGTGCTGAACACTGGTGGCTCACACCTGACATCCTAGCTACTCAGGAGGCTGAGATCTGAGGATCAAGATTCAAAGACAGCCCGGGCAGAAAAGTTCATGAAACTCTTATCTCCAATAAACTACTCAGAAAAAGCCAGCAGTGGTGTTGTGGCTCAAATGATAGAGGGCTAGATTTGAGCAAAAGAAGCTTAGGGATAGTACCAAGGGCCTGAGTTCAAGTACTCAGACTGACACACACCAAAAAGCACTCTTTATCTGACTTATATAAAACTGTAATCCCTGTGTATGTAACCTTTATAATAACAATAAAATATAAAATATAAAAATTTACTTTTAACTGAATATGAAATTTATAGCATTTGTTGAAAAGAATTGGAAAGTGCTGAAAAATAGAAGAAATGGAATTCACCATACTTCAAATGTATCCTTGATTTTTAAGTTTTCTTTTAGTCTTTGTGCTGGGTGTGCTATTTTTATATGGGCCTGATAATGCCAAGTAGATAATTTTTCTGCTTTTTTAAAACTAACGTTATAATGTGAATATTTTCTTAGAAGATTAAGGGAGTCTTACACAATGCCACATTTAATGATTATACCATATAATTTGCTTAATTGTTTCCAATCATTGAGACATTTCTCTGTCAATTTTGTTTGGATTCCCATAAATGCCATTAAGCAAAGAATATAAAGAAATTATATCATTGTAAAATCTACCAAGCTAATCATTCTCCCTATTATTGAGGTTCCATTCCTACTAAGAAAAAGATCTGTACATAAATATAAAAGACTATGTTTTTTTCTCTAGCTTAGGCAATTTTTTCCCTAGGATAAATTACTAAAGACAGAGCTACTTCATACAAGCAAGGGCAGTAAAATCTGGATTTTGTGTCCACATATATATCCTCACTAGCACATAGCAGGTATATGTAAAAACCTTCACTTATTTATAGATTAAAAGAAACATTTTGTTGTTCTGTTCATTAATGTATCTGATTGTCATTGGCTGAATGTCTTTGCAGAAATTTACAAGCCAGCTCAACTTCATCTCAGGAGAAAGATTTTTGGAACAAAAAGACATCTCATTTTCCTGTTGAAGAAACAAAAGGTAGCAGAATTTCAGCCATTCCCTTCAGGCTGCAGAATCATTAGAAGGACTGAAACAGGAATCCAATTCAGGCCTTTTGAAGCCACCTAAAGATTTTCCTCTGCCCGCTCCACCCTATTGCTAAATTCCTCAAATTGATCTACAGTATTTAATAATACACATTTTAAGCGACAGGGTCTTGGTTGTATTTCCCAGTCTGGCCATGAACAGATAGCTCATGAGGTTCTCCTGCCTTAGCCTCCCAAGTCGCTGGGACTATAGGCAGGGACCAAGACACTATGTTTCAAAGTACATACTTCAAAGTAGATGCTTTAAATACTATGTTTTAAAGTACATAGTTCAAGATCATAGCTTCTGTGCCAATATATACTTGAGTAGACAATCTAGAGACTCACACATGCACCTATTACAAACCAGAGTAAATAGTCTAACTATAGTTGACCTGTTTCTAAGTGTGGACAGCCCAGCTTTTTTGTCTAATGCTCAAGAGTTATTTGTATTATGATGCAAGATAACAGGCAAGCTAGAAAATGAGGATTAGTTTCCACATAGAATTATTTGAGTCCAAGTCTTCAAAGTCAGGAAGAGTTGTAGTTTCCATCAGTGGAGCCAGATAAATACAGTATCTAGGCAAAAGAGATTGGACACTTAAAAGCTGAAATGCTACTAGTGAATTATTTGTGAAAGCAGGTACATTTAAGGAAGATCTAGATAGGTGTTGGGGATTTTGTTCAGTGGAAGAACATTTGCCTAGCAAGTGCAAGGCCTTGAATTCAGTCCTCCTCTGAAAAAAAAGGAAAATCTAGATAAAGAACATCATCTCTGGTTCTTATTTTTGGAAGATGAAATATTGGGGAAATGGAGTGGTAGCCAGTAACTGGTGGCTCATGCCAGAAAACCTAGCTACTCAGGAGCCTGCACAGACAAATTTGAGACTCTTATCCCTAATTAACCAGCAAACAAACAAAACCCCCACACAGAACTGAAGGCATAGCTCAAGTAGTAAAGTGCTAGCTCTGAGTGAAAAAGCCAAATGAGAGCAGGAAATCCTGAGTTCAAACCCTAGTACTGGCAAAGAAAGAAAAAAGGGACAGAAGGATGAAGGAAGAGAGAGAGAGAGAGAGAAAAGCAAGGAAAGGAAGGAAGGAAGGAAGGAACAAAGAAAGAAAGAAAAAAGAAAGAAAGAGAGAGAGAAAGAAAGAACAAGAGAAAGAAAGAAAGAAAGAAAGAAAGAAAGAAAGAAAGAAAGAAAGAAAGAAAGAAAGAAAGAAAGAAAGAAAGAAAGAAGGGAGGGAGGGAGGGAGGGAGGGAGGAAGGAAGGAGGGAAGGAAAGAAAGAAGAGAAAAAGAAAGGGAAGAAGGAAGGAGGGAGAAATGGATGGAAAGAAGGAAAATAAAGTAAATGAAGGAAAGGAAATATTGAATAAGTGGTGCTAAGATGATCTGCTAACCATTTGGAAAATGCATTAGATTTCCCACTGCCTACAAGATGCCAAGGTCATTTCTGGATATATTTGTGTTAAATGTAAAACTGAATCAGGGAGGGAAAAAAAAATGTTGAGAGCCTTCATTGATAATCTGCTTTCAAACTGAGGAAGCATAAAAGCAAAAGAGAACTCCATAAAGGTAAAGAGTGAAAGAAAAGAAGTTTAAAGCTTCTAAACAAGTGCAAAGGGAGGAAGAGAAGAAAGAAAAGAAAAATTGGCAAAACAAAATGTTCCAGGTCATCATCCAAGTAAGAAGACCAATATCAACCTAAGGAAACCAGCACAGCCTATTTGGTGGCTCAAGTAGGTAAAGAACTGTCACTAAGAAGGAAGCCCGGTGGGCATGTAGGAAATGGGTGCTCAGAAACTTGATGTGAGAAGGTCTGACAGACTTCATAACTTGGTCCAAACAGCACAGGAAACAAGGAGCAATGTGTATAAATGAAGTCCAACAGTAAAACTCAGGAAGTGTGACCCATGAACTCAGCTTCCAGAAAAATCCAAGATCCTCAAAAAGATACATGGATTTTTATCAGGGACTATTGAAAAGTTCTGAAAAAAAAAAAAAAAAAAAAAAAAAGAAAGAAAAGTTCTGAAAAATTAAGATATCCTAAACTAAGGAAGTGGTTCAATAGAAATGAATCCATCTATCCCGTCACTCTGATACCTTAAAGAACTACTTCACAAACGGAAAAGTGTTCGTGGAATAAAAGCAAGTGACATAGCATTTGCTTTTGAGAGCATGTATGCAATTCCCTAACAGAGCAAAAAGTGCTTATAACTAAATAAAATTAGAGACTTTTGATTTTTAATTTTTTTTGCTAGTCCTGGGCACTGTCCCTGAGCTTCTTTTGCTCTCAAGGCTAGCACTCTACCACTTGAGCCACAGCACCATGTCTGGCTCTTTCTTTTTATGTGGTACTGAGGAATCGAACTCAGGGTTTCATGTATGCTAGGCAAGCACTCTACCATTAAGCCACATTCCTAGCCTGAGATCTTTTTCTTTTAACCCAGGCTGGCCTGCAACTCTCAGTCTTCCAACCTCAATCCAATAAATGCTGAGATTATGAATGTTATGACCATAGTCTGTTTAGTTTAGAGATGCTTGTTAAATTTTCTTTTTTGTACTGTGCTGTTCCTCAAACTTCATAAAGGTAATTGATTATATATATTCTGTCGGGGGACAGGGGAGAGGATGAGAGAGACCTAGAATAATGTCTACCAGGCTACTATTTCATAAATCTCACCCTACACACACACACACACACACACACACACACACACACACACACACACACACACATTAAAGACATCTTGTTGGAATCTTACACAGAACTATAAAAATGGAGACTGCACAGGTGGCTGACCAGCTAAGCTTTCTTAATGAGAAATTGGGAAGATGTGAATAGCAAGTTCGATGAAATCATTTCTTCATGAAGCTGTAAATATTACAGAAGACAGATAAGAACATAAACAACTGCATGATCAAAGACTCTACGGAATAAATTCACTAGGAAAGAAGGAAAAAATTTATAGACTGATTTTTTTTCTAAAGCCAGTTTCCTGCAAGTGTCCAGTTTAACGACTGTTTAAATTATAACTGCAATTTTCTGAGTGGTTCACTTACTTTTCAAGTTTGTAAACCTACGCATCAACAATTCTCCATCAATGGGATAGCATCTCTCTCGGGAGCTCTTAAAGTATACCTTGCATTTAAGATGCAATAAAAGGCATGACTAAACATGCCTCTGTTCTTTATAACACAGAACTACCACATCTGGTCATTAAAAAAATGCATTATACAGAGTTGTACGAATGCCAGACACTTATTACAGAGAACTGTTTTATCCATTTAGCCCAATTTTCCAGATGTTTTATTACTTGGAGACAGGAGAGTGGTTGAAACCGGTGATCGAAGCACATTTCTTTCAAGGGGTTCGTCTGCAAGCCATAGGAAGCATTTGTGGGACAAGTAATTTACAACAGGCTACAAGGCAGAGATTGAGGAGGGCTTCATCTCATTGGGGTCACAAATAATCCCCACAAAGGACAAAGCACCCTACTTTAAGAACCCTCAACTTCATTTGCAAAATCGGCCTGTTAGGCAAGCACTTAGTTATCATTTCACATGCAAATGTGTACACTTGTAATTGCAGCAATTTTTGTAATTGTAGGTCAAGTTGGCAGTGACCTTGAAAGCAACCCATTGGCTATGATTGGAGGCCTGATTGTCATTTGTCTACAAGCTGGTAAAATTCTCCCTACCAGCAGTCTTATCCTCATAAAGACAACAGGGTCAGGTGCCTCTCCCACAATGAGGTTAACCCCCCTACTTCTTTCCACCCCAGCAATCAGAGTCCTAATGGGCGCTGCCTGCACTGCAGAGCGCAGCCTTGGGGCATTGGCAGAACCAGCCCTGGCATCCACAGTTATTGCTGCTAATTAGAAGGCACCTTGCTGTGGTCAATTCACTCCACTTGCCAATCAACCTGCTTAAAGCAGAAGTAGGGATTTGATGAGGGGAAAGAATCTTGTTTAGCTTTACTTTAAAATAAAATTTGATTGTTATTATAAAGGATGTACAAAGGGGTTACAGTTACATAAGTCAGATAAAGAGTATGTTTCTTTTGGGACAGTGTCACCTCTTCCCTCACTCTCTCTGTTTTTCCCACCCATCCCCATCCACAAGTTGTACAGTTCATTTTCTAGAAATATCGTGTCCAGGGAGTGCCACTGCTACATTTGTTCAACCTTTGTCCCTCTATTTCTGTGTCCCTTATACCTCCTCCAAAAGACAGATAAATGAACAAACAAGACAAAAAGAAAAGAAAAATAACAATAAAGAAAAACATCTCTTGTTTCCATTTCCTGGAGTTCACTTTGATAAATATTATTTTATATATGATCAGCGTAGCTTTCCTTTTTGCAGTTAGCAGCTCTGCTGTTGCTTCACACATATGTGTAAATAAAAAGCTCTCAGGATGAGATGGAAATGTGTGTTTAGGACCAAAGGGCCACATCACCAACTCATGTAAACCATTGTCCACAAACAAGGGTTGATCAATTTATTTTTTGGCTGTTTATGTTGTTCTTGTAAAGGCTGGTAGCATCTGATATTAGAGACTGTGCAAACTATTACCAAGCTGTCCATGTTAAAACAAAAGAGAGTCTGAAATCAAATTCTGCCACATGTGCCCAAGTTTATTGGCAGGCCACTCTTGTTACTTCAGAAACAGTCCTATCTCTCAGACATCCCAATGGCTCCTTGTCCGAGGTATTTGCTACAGGGAGAATGATACTCATTGTTATTTTCTTTTAGGAAATTAGTAGATGGTTTATTCAAAGCATCAGGTGTTTGGAACACTTTTAGAATCCTTTAAGTGCAATACAAACTTGGAAAAACATCTTCGTGTACAATGATCATTCTATCCACAAACACTTTTCTTTTCATTGGAAACAATTTTATAGTTGCAGCGCATGCACGCGCGCGCGCACACACACACACACACACACACACACACAGTTCTTCATTGAACTCTTTCCTATGGGGATTCTATGTAGTCAAAGACACTGGCCAGAAAGGCTTATGTCAAAGGAGAGAGAATGATATTCTGATGCAGCATTAGACATTTCCTGGCTGGGTCACACAGAGGCCTTGGGAAGTGGGAGGAGACAGGGTCAAGTGAATGTGCAGAGGTCAAGTGCTGCTCCCAAGGTAGGGGGAGGGGTGGTGGTTGGACTACTTCTGGTACTCATTTGTGTAGGAGAGCAGTGAGCACTCATAGTCTTTCTAGTCAGCAACACTTTTCAGCTCACATGTTACCAAATGCTCTAAGAGATCCTTATGCTCATTGATCCACCCTCTATTCCTTGATTTCAAAACCAGTATTTGATTCCTACTTCTGCAGGTTATGCTCTTGATTCAGGGGTTTCAGGGGCTACTCATCATCCCTAGTGTGTGGATGTGATCAGGCATTCTTCAGTGCTAACTGCCTCATCCTAACACACTCTGAGCCCTGGTGGCTTACACCTGTAATCCTAGTTACTCAAGGGGCTGAAATCTGAGGACCCTGGTTCAAAGTCAGCCCAGGGAGACAAATCCAGGAGACTCTTCTTTCCAATTAACCAGCAATAAAAGCCAGACATGGAAGTATAGATCAAGTGGTAGAGTGTCAGCCTTAAGCAAAAATTAGTTAAGCAGGAGCGAGAAGCCCTGAGTTCAAGCTCATACTGGCTCACTAGCGTGTGCATGTGCACACATGCACACATCACATACACACACACACACACACACACACACACACACACACACACACACACACACATGCACGCACCTGAATTAAATTATCATAAATCTCCATACAGGTTATATAACATCCACCACCCACAAAGATGAATTACTCATTGCATTGGATGGATGGATGGAGTCTGGCTTTTGAACATCCAGCCACAAGATGCCTTGATTGTAATCTACGAGGAGTCCAGATTGCCTGGTGGGGACAGAGAACTTCTACCAGCCACATGTCTCTTCTAGTCACTTTCACTGATCTGGGTCAGGAAAAGTCATATTTAATCCCTAACTTCCCTGCCAATGCACCCAATATAGTACCAGAAATTTGGAGCAGCTAAGCAGTTCTTGGTCCTTGCATCTGGAAAGAGACAAATTCAGGCAGGATGCAAAACATAGTAAAGGTGATAGAAAAGTCTATTAGAAAAGAAATATGACAGAGAAAGAGAGTGAGCATGGGGACAGCGGCAGACGCATGCTATGAGAAGACAGCACTTCAGCCCATCTCCGCCATCTTGTGTTGTCTTCCTTGTTCTGGAGATTGGCCTCAGGTGAAGAAAGGAGAACGGGAGTCCTTGAAGATCCACCTGATTGGTGGATCTCCTTCCTGTTTTCTTTCCTTCTTTCCTTCTTTCCTTCTTTCCTTCTTTCTGTCTTTCTTTCTTTCTTTCTTTCTTTCTTTCTTTCTTTCTTTCTTTCTTTCTTCCTTCCTTCCTTCCTTCCTTCCTTCCTTGCTTTCTTTTCTTTCTTTCTTAATATCTCTCTTTCTTTTTTGATTGGTCAAGGGATTGAACTCTGGGCTTGGATGCTGTCCCTGAACTCTTTAGCTCAAGGCAAGCACTCTACCACTTGAGCCACAGCGCCACTCCCAGTTTTCTGGTAGTTAATTGGAGATAACAATCTCACAGACTTTTCTGCCCAAGCTGGCTTTGAACTGAGATCCTCAGATCTCAGCCTCCTGAGTAGCTAGGATTACAGGCATGAGCATTGGGGCCCAGCCCTTTCTGTTTTCTATAAAGTCCTGGTGCCAAAGATTTAGGATCTTGTTCTTATTTCATTCTTTTTGTCTTTCTTACTTCCTTCTTCTTTTGTAATCCTTACACCCCTCCCTCCTTTCCCCTCCAGCATTGTCAGGTAGGTTTTGATTTATCAGCTTATCCTGCTGTCTGCAACTTGTGTAGGCCACAATTTCCTGACCACCTGCTGATCTACTTACTCCTGTCACAGTGACTGGTGCATATATGTGTGCGTGTGTGTGTG
Organism: Dipodomys merriami; assembly: GCF_024711535.1. Classification (NCBI taxonomy): domain Eukaryota; kingdom Metazoa; phylum Chordata; class Mammalia; order Rodentia; family Heteromyidae; genus Dipodomys; species Dipodomys merriami. The sequence continues at coordinate 30,110,947 of NW_027203382.1, forward strand.
TGTGTACGTGCATGCTTGTGTGTGTGTGTGTGTGTGTGTGTTCTTAGCTCTTTGACCTTTGATTCAGTCAACCTTTCTCTCTGTGAAGTCATTCTATTTTCTCATATACATTTCTTCAGGATTAGGGTGCTAGCTACAAGGGGAGCAATCTTCCCACATTCAGGCTGCAGCCACAGAAGCCACCCCTTTCTTGGCCACGTAAGGACTTCAGATTTCAGCCTGACAGGGTGGGAAGGGGACGGAGCTAGAGATAGACAGAGATGATTTGGAATTCTGACTCGCAGGATGCCCAGCAGGGCCTCTGTCCTCACTTCCTTCCTCTGTAAAGCAGACCAATCCCACCTACCTTGCAGCTTGTCATAGGGGATTAACACGCTGGCTCTAATGGGGCTGTCAAGAGGAGCTTTATGGGCACCCAGACTCCAGTTGTGAGAGCACCCACTGACTGTGTACTGTAATGGTCATGACTGTGTACAGGTAATTATTCTGTATTTATTAAGTATTCTAATTGCCCTTCATGTTGAGCATTCTGCTCAAGATTGTATGTAGCTCCTTTCCTTCATATCTGCACACATACATGAGTGCAGCAAGAACAGTTGAACATGTGTCCATATCCCCACTTAACCACTGCACTTACTTATTGGGACCAGTATTCTCTATGACGAATACTACTACTACTACTACTACTACTACTACTACTACTACTACTACTACTACTACTACTACCACTACCACTACTACTATGCTTCTCTTGTTGTGGTCTTGCTTCATAGAACAAATGGAAAATATGAAATCCTCCTACCTCAGCCTCCTGAATGCTGGATTTTGTTATTGAACTCTGGAGTTCACACTGGATAAGCAAGTGCTCTACCATTTGACCACTGCTTTCAGTTTGCTTCTAGTTTGTTTTTGAGGTAGGGTCCCTTGGTTTTGTTTGGGCCAGCCTCAGACCTAGATCCTTCTACCCCAGACCTCTGATAGCCTATGTTAGGCCTTCTCCTATCAGATCCTCAGACCAGTAAGCCTTCCAAGTAGCAGAAATTACCATACTTGGCCTTTACCACATGTTTTATGTTTCTGTTTTTTTTGTTTGTTTTTGTTTTTTCTTTCCTTTTTTTTTTTTTTTGACCATACTAAGAGTTTGGCATTCTACCATTTAACCATGCCTCTATTCTTGCTTTTTGTTGGTTATTTTGGAGATGGAGCCTTGTGAGTTTTTCTGCCTAGGCCAGTCTTGCAGCACTGCCATCCTCTGTATCTCAGACTCCTGAGCAGTTAGGATTATAGGCATGAGCCTCTGGCACTTGGCTGCTACAATTGTTTTGTGTTTGCTTGCTTTTTAAGTTGAAAGACCATGATTTCATTTGGTTTTTTTGGTGTGTGTGTGTGTGTGTGTGTGTGTGTGTGTGGTTTTTTTGGTGTGTGTGTGTGTGTGTGTGTGTGTGTGTGTGTGTGTGTAGCCACAGCACCACTTCTGGATTTTTCTGTTTATGTGGTACTGAGGAATTGAACCCAGGGTTTCATACATGCTAGGCAAGCACTCTACCACTAAACCACATTCCCAGCCCCTCATTTGGGATATTATTTGATGTGGAAGTTTAACTTTTTTAATTTTTATTTTCTTGTAAAGATGGTGTACAGCGAGGTTACAGTTACATCAGTAAGGCAATAAGTACATTTCTTGTCAGGGATTATTACCCCTTCCATTGATTTAACAGATTTTTAAAAAACTATTAATTTGTTTCCATTGTGAGCATATCCTAACCTAAGAGAAGGACCATCTTCCCTTTTCTAATGACTTAATAATAAATATTGACACAGAATTCCCTCTAGTTTTGGATTTTTTTGAACTTACCTCCTTGATAAACCTGGAATTAATCTGGGAAAGACTTAGATAATTATCTAAGTTGTCCCCCCCATCCGCGCACACACACTGTCAAGGAGCTCATCAATTGTTCCTCTGCTATTTATTGACAACCCTTCACCTCCTCCCTGATCTGTGATGCTTCCTCTGGCATATATTAAATTCTTATGTCTACCAGGGTCTGCATGGAGACTATCAATTCTGTATTATTGATCTGCTTGTTTCTTCACAAACCAGCAAGGCTGGGGGAAGCAGCAGCCAAGGAACTAGACTGAAGAGACAAGAGACTCCTGGGCAGAAAGCTGCCTGAGCCTGAGCAGGACGGAAGGAAAGTTCAAGTGTTCATAATATCATGGAAAGTGAGCATATCTCACTTTGACTAGACATAGGGGGAAACAGAACCCAGGGACTTGGAAAAAGATGAAAAGGAGGAAGAAAGTAGAATGAAACAAGCCAGGAGGCCCAGGCTCACAAGAACTCACCTGCCATTCCAGTGCCAAAAGGAATGTGAAATTGTTCAATAGTACTTCTGTCTTCAAGGGCTGAGGCTGTCCAATAATCCTCACCCACCGTTTCATTTACCTAATGTCAACTGGAGTCCCAATATATTAAGTAGAACATTCCAGAAAAAAATCATATCCACATATTTGTCATTATAATGTATTGTTTTAACCATTTAATTTTGTTACTAGTTCATGCTGTACCTAATTCTTAATTAGATTTTATCATAAACACATGTGAGAAAAACCATAGGGTTCAGGACTATCTACGATTTCTGTTATCCATTTGCCATCTTGTAATGGTTCTCTTCCCCTTGGATAAGGGGGCACTTACACACAGAGACATACATGATAACATGTCAACTAAAATAGGAGTAGCACTGCCAAAAGATCACTGCCAATGGTAGCAGTTCAAGGCCCATAAAAGTAACAGGTGTCTCCTCATTCATCTTATCCAGATGTGGCCTCCTACAGGACTAATACCCATCAATTGGTAAATACACAAGCAAATTCCACACAATGGAATACCCCTCAGTGCCAAAACAGGACTCACTGTTGATACACATGACATGGATGAGTCTTAATTATGCTGAGGAAAAGAACCCAGATCTCTCCTCCAAAAGAGGGAATATCCTGCATGTTTCCATTTATAAATAATCCTAGAAAATGCCAACTCAGAAAGCAGATGAGTAGCTGTCTGGTGAGAGGTAAAGTGGGAGAGAGAGTGGTAGGCAGTAGTTAGTCATGAGTGATAGAACTGCAATGGGAATTGAAAATGGAGAGTAAGATCTCAGAGACTCAAAAAGCACTGACTTTAATCTTTCTAACATACAGCCTATGTGACCACCAGAGTTAAATAAGTTTTTGTTTGTTTTTTTAAAGTAATGTATGTAAGAATTAATGGTAGGCTTCATTCCAGCCAGAAGTGGGTCAACAAACAAAAGATATTTAAGTTACCTACCCTGACTAATAAAACCTTTGCCTGAAGTCAAATACTATGCCAGGCACTGGTGGCTCATAACTACAATCCTAGCTACTCAGGAAGCTGAGATCTGAGGATTGTGGTTTGAAGCCAGTGCAGGCAGGAAAGTTCTATGAGACTCTTATCTCCAATTAACCACTAAAAAGTGGGAAGTGGAGCTGTGGAGCTGTGTCTTGATTGGTAGAGCACTAGCCTTGAGCAAAAAGATCTCAGGGACAGCATGCAGGCCCTAAGTTCAGGCCCTAGGATACACACACACACACACACACACACACACACACACACACACACACACACACACGTTAATTCAGTAACTTCCTACCCCCAATAACTTGGGGACCATGACTGTCTCATTGGCTGGCCCTGGGAAGGGACCTTGTGCTCCAGTCCATTCTCTCAGGCAGCCACTTGGAATCCAAGATGGCTGGACCACCTGTCAGGCATTAATGACTTTTATTTTAGTGTGTGAACTGGTAACTTGTGTTTGAAGAAGCCCTTGCCTTACTGACCCTTTTTTTGTAGCAATCCTGAGACAATAGACAAACAACCTAACATCACCTCTGAACATGCCTATGACCTGTGACTATTGTTTTTGTTTTGTTTTGATTTGCTGTGATAATACTGGGGCTTGAACTCAGGGCCTGGGCACTGTACCTTAGCTTTTTCACTTAAGATTGGTGCTCTACTAGGTGAGCATTTGTGCCTTTGAATCACAGTCCTCAGATCGCAGCCTTCTGAATAGCCAGGATTACAAGTCTGATCCATCAGTGACTTGTGCTTGTTTTAATTACGCAAATATTCTTACTCCCTGCTTCAAATTCTCCTTATTGAACTTGAAGCCAATGTCAGTACCCTTGAAGATGGCTGACGATATACTGAAATGTTGTCTTCCCATGGCTGCCATGTAATAAATATCCTTTCTTTGCCTTCACTGTGTCTGTTTATTTAGCATATGGGGGTGAGTGGCTGGACTTAATGTGGATGCCTGGACATTGGGCTTGAGAGTCTAAATGCTTATACTTGCTGGTAAGAAGTATAACTCACATTTTTTGAGACTCTTTCCTTTGGCAGGGAACAGACCCAATGCCAGTTGTAATCTCCAAGAATGTCACCATGTCCCCAAACTCCCACCTCTGTCTTCTCCTGTTCACATGGGCAGCATCCCTCTCAGTATATCCTGCACTAGGTCTCCAGGGTCCTTTCTGTTCACCAAGTAATCTCTCTCACTTCCTGGGGCTATTGACACCTCAAATTAAATCCCTTTTCCATTACATTCCCCAGTTCACTTTCCTCTGTCTCATATTCAAATTGAGGAGGTGGGAAGAGAATGGAGAATGAGTCTTTGTGAGGAGGGGGTGGAGACTCACGATTTGGAGAGTTAGGGTTTAAAAGTCTTAAAAGTTTAGCTTTGAGATCTTTGCATTTTGAGACATCACAGCACCCTTTGAGCACCAAAACTTTGCCAGATGGATTCAGTTTTGTTTTGTGTGTTATTTTTAGAATGTGGGTATCAGTTTGCATGAACAGATCCAATGACTATTCAAATTATATACATGTTATTCATCTCTAGAGGAAGATAGAGTGTTGGAGAACAAGAGTGTGAATTTCCACCAGATGGCACTGTTTAGCAGGTAAGGAAGTGGGAACTTTTCCATGGTGATTGTGAGCAAAGTGGGGAGAGATGCTGGTGGTGGCCAAAGCAGATTGAACTCTAAAGCCTTGTTTCCTTGAGACAACAGCACTGTTTATACCTCCATGCAGAGGGAGCCAAATTCAGACTTCATAACTGCAGCAACAAGTATTTTGGGATTGTTTGTGGCTATGCCTTGAGACCAGAGAAACAAAGGGAACTCTTCCTGGCCATGTATATTGTTTTTGCTTTTGTTTTTTTGCAGTTAGGCTGGTATGATTACATGTCTTTAATTCCTGGGCTGTTTGCTCATCTCAGTGAACTGACCTTTTACCTGAGAACCTGAACGCCTCCCTCAGACTCTATCCACCTCACATCCTTCTAATAAGACAGGCCGGAAAACTACATTTCCCAGGATCCCTTGCTGTAGTGCCCTGCCTTTACTCGCTAGTAATATATATGATGGCAGAAAGTTTGAATTCAGAAATGTGTTAAGTAGAAACAGAGACCAGACATAAGGTAATACTTTTGTTGGTTCAGATAGGAGACAGAACGGTATAGTTCTAGAATTAAACATTAGGATTGTCGCAGCAGCTTCTCCAGTAAGTATGAGCTTCCTGGCCATAATATAGAAACCATTACTCAAAGAATTTCAGCCACAAACCAAATTCTTCAGCTATCACAGGATTCTGTGAGCCACTTAATATTGTGTAGCTAATTCATTTCTGCTAAAAACTAGCTGATGTAAACTGGGCACAAGTGGCTCACACCTGTAATGCTAGCTACTCAGGGGGGTAAGACCTGAGGCTGAAAGTTCAAAACCAGCCCAGTCAGGAAAGTCTGTGAGACTCTTATCTCCAATTAACCACCAAAATGCTGGTTGTAGAGCTGTGGCTCAAGTGATAGAGGGCTAGCCTTGAGCACAAAAGCTCAAGGACAGCATTCAGGCCCAGAGTTCAAGCTCCAGGGCTGGCGCGCGCACACACACACACACACACACACACACACACACACACACACACTGGCTGGCACGCGCGCGCGCGCGCGCACACACACACACACACACACACACACACACACACACACACACACACACACACACACCATGGAACTCCCTGAGTGCAAGCTTCAAGCCTCAGTACTGGAATAAATAAATAATCGTTAGTAGAAGTATAGACTTGAGACTCACTTCAAGGAGAGTTAGGAGAATCTTCATGGAAACTGGACAATGGAATTCTTGTGTTGGAACAGAAAGCTTAGCAATACAACAGCCTGCAGAATGCAGAAAGGACACGGGGCTACCTGAAGACTTACTTGTAAGGAACAGAATGGGATAGACATGATGTATGTCACTTGTAAGATCAAGTTACATAAAGGCACTGTGGTTTCCTTCTTTTTAGGCTTTCTCTTAAATGGCTTGCTCTGGAGGAAGCCAGCTGCCAGTAAGTACACAAAGCCTCACTGAGAGGCTTCTGTGACAAGAAACTTAAGCTTTTAACTAAAGAGCCAGTAGAGAACTGGCTACCTACCAAGGGAGCTTAGAATCAGATCTTCCAGCACCAGCTGAGACTCCAGGCTAAGGAGTAGAACTCAGTGGTAGAGGGTATGCTTAGCAAGTCTGAGGTATTGGTTATCTTACTACTTATTGTTGTTTCAAACCATTAAGTTTTTGGAGTAGATGATGAAAACAAAAGTGAAGGTATCATTATGCAGGGGTGCATCCAAGCAACATGAATTTGAAGTTGAATCTTGACCTTAAAAATGGCAGTGAAAATGAAATTTAATGTTAACTGAAAATTATGATAACTACAAATAAAATTCATGTTAACTTTAAGAGGAGGGGAGTCATCGTGTGATCCTTGAGTTTACAGAAAAACTTGACTTTGTAGCTTTTCCTTAGGGGCAGTTATAAAGTGAAATTTGTCAGTTGAGATGTGTTATCAGGACCGAGATGGCTATGAGCCATGGCCTTTTCTTCAGGAGTTGTCCTCACACCCTGGGCCTCCCACAGTTAATCAGGAGAATAAATTGAGTTTAGAGAAAATCTGACTTGATAGAGTTATATAAGGACAGGAGAAGGGAAACAAGAAGAGACATGGGATCTGCCAACATTGTTGGCTGGCATTTAAATGCAGTTTACTTCCAAACATCATAAATACAAACCTGTCACAAATAAATATTTAAGTGGCCCTCAAGAATTTGAACTGAGGGTCTCTATGATTGCTAGGCAGATACTCACACTTAGCCCTGTCAAGTGGTCTTTGAATCATACTTATTATAATAATTTTCTAAGGAATTTAATTTTAAAAAACGGATGCATTGTCATTCTATATTGTAACAGACATTTTAAGCTTTTTTGGAAAATTTATACTTGGACAATTAACCATCACAATTATATTTCTTCTTTGCATCACTTTTATATTAACTTGGTCCAAGGCATCCTTAGCTGCTTTGTTTGTTTGTTTGTTTTTAATCCTCTCCTCATCTCAAGATTTGCTCTCCCAAGAGTTTTTTTTTTTTCTGTACCTCATATAGAGAAGCACACTTGTTGTATCAGCTGTCTGGGAAGCAGACAGGATAATCTCAGCAACCCAAGAAAAGTTAGGGAGACCTTGTTTCAGAAATAAGTCGGGCATCCACTATGTTGTAGGTCCTACTACCCAGAATCACGGATCCCAGGCCAGCCTGGGCAAAGTGCATCACCTGCAAAAGGACTGAGTGTGTGCGGTTCCAGTGCACACCAAGAGTGGAGTACCTGGGTTCCATCTTCAGTATCGTAAAAAGAAAACAGCAAGCGAAGTTGGGTGCCTGTAATCCTAGCTACTCAGGAGGTTGAGATCTGAGGATCATGGTTCCAAGCCAGCCCAGGCAGGAAAGTCCATGAGATGCTGGTCTCCAAATTAATCACGGAAAAAGCCGGAAGTAGAGTGCTAACCTTGAGCAAAAGCTCAGGGACGGCACCCAAGCCCAGAGTTCAAGCCCCAGGACTGGCAAAAGGAAGGAAGGAAGGAAGGAAGGAAGGAAGGAAGGAAGGAAGGAAGGAAGGAAGGAAGGAAGGGAGGAAGGGAGGAAGGGAGGAAGGGAGGGAGGGAGGGAGGGAGGGAGGGAGGGAAGGGAAGGGAAGGGAAGGAAGGAAAGGAAGGGAGGGAGGGAGGAGACATGTCTATTTTTCCTGTCTCTGTGTCTGTCTCTGTCCCTCTCTGTCTCTCTGTGTCTGTCTCTTTGTGTCTCTCTGTCTCTCTCTTATTTATTGTGATGCAGATGGATCCCAGGCCCTGTGCACACTAGGCCAGCGCCCCGTCCCTGAGCGGCCACTGCCGCTGTCCTGCCAGTTCAGAGTCTGCCCCAGGGACTTCCGAAGGTGGCTAGGCTGTTCCTGGGTTTTTGTTTCTCATTAGTGCTGCGTAACCGCTCTAATGGAAAGTCTAGACCTCGGAGCTAACCAGCTAGGATCTCGGTTTTTCTGAAGTTTGGGGTGGAGGAAGAATCCAGTGATCCCGGGTCGTGGTTCCAGTCTCACCCGGGTGGGACCCGCGCGTGCGGACGCCGGCGCGGGGCTGGCGTCCCGGCTCCGCGTACCCCCCTGTCAGCCGGTGGCACAGTGTGCGCTCGCGGGCCCGGGGGTCCGGGAGCCCGGGGGCCCGGGGATCCGGAGGCGCAGTCCGAGCTCCAGGCTGCGGGAAGCCCAGCGGCCCGGGGGAGCGCAGCCCGCTTCCCGCCATGCACCGACCGGATGCGGCCTGGCTGCTCGGGGCGGTGGCCCGGGGAGCCGCCTGCGGTGGTGGAGGCGGAGTCCGGGGCGAGGCGGGCCGTCACCTGACTCGGGTGACTCGGATTGGGCTGCACTTCCTCCTCCCCGGGGCCGGGACGGTAGACGCGATCGCGGGCGCTCGGGCTGCACAGAGCCCTCGGAGCAGCCATGGAGCCGCGCCCGCCGCCTCCGCCGTCCCGCGCTCGGGGGTCCGGGCTGCTGCTGGCGCTGCTGGCGCTGCTGGCGCAGGCCTGGCCGGCCGAGGCCGACCCGAGGCCGGCGCTGTGGCCCATGCCGCTCTCGGTGCGCATGTCCTCGCGGCTGCTGCACGTCTCCCCGGAGAACTTCTTCATCCGCCACGGCCCCAACTCCACGGCGGGACCCTCCTGCTCCCTGCTGCAGGAGGCGTTTCGGCGGTGAGCAGCCCCGAGCCGGGGGCCGGGGCGGCGGAGCACGGGGCGGAACGGTGGGGACCCCCGCGGGGTGCCGCGCACTGCGCCTCCAAGCCCGGCGGACGGGGCGCGGGGCGCGGGGGTGGAAACCCACGCTTCTGACCCTCCCGGGGGCGTGGGAAACGGCGGCTCAGAATAACCCCGTTGGCTGTTCAGATCTGTCACCTCGTTTGGCCCGGAAGGACAAATGAGTGGATGATGGGGGGCGGGGGGGGGGAGGAGAGGACTGTTTTCGCAGATTGGATAGGGATGAGGGCCACTGGCAGGACTTGCTGGGAGACGCTGGTTTTATTGGGGGGGAAGGGGCAGAGACCCCCCCCCCCAAGTTTTCCCTTACAAGCCAGGCTTTTATTTGCTCTCCAGATGAACAATTCGGTTGGCAGAAGACCTCAAGTTGGAAGCGCTGTGGGGACCCCCCCCCCCACTTGCAAACTGTTCCTATAGACAATGTGAGATGAGCTAGGCTCAATCTTTTATAGGGCCTGTTCTCTGGCCGTTGCCTGCGGGGTCTTTTTGCTGCCCTCAGTCTCCTCATTAACAGAACCTGAGTTACTCAGTGCCTCCTCCGCTGTTCCTTAGTCCCCGCAGCTCTACCAGCTCCAAGAGCCCCAGAAGGATGCCGGTCACTGGGAGGTTCCACAAGTAGACCAACCACAGGCACACGCTGGCAGGTTGTGTTTGAGGAGCTGATCGGTTGTGCCGCCTGCTGTCCCCAGTGACCTGTGTAGGTGGGACTGTCCTGAAAGATTGGTGCTCCTCTGTCTCCTTTCACTCCTAGGTTCCGTCTCTGCATCTAGGAATTACCACTGCTGCCTACTTTTGCCTTCAAGACACCAACTAGCTAAAGGAAATGCAAAGCCAGATTAAAGAGAAGAAGCCTTCTCTTTATGTTTGGGTGGAAGAGACCTGAGTGGTGTTGGCAGAGCTGGCTCATTCTCTGCTGTGCTCCCTTCTCCCCATACTGCTGGGCTTTGACCTCGGTACCTTAAACCCTTTCTTAGCTTTTTCCAACCAAGGCTAGTACTTGACCCCTTGAGCCACCCCTTTTTGCTTGTTGCAATACAAAAACCCTTTGAGCCAATGCATCAGTGGCTCACGCCTTTAATCCTAGCTACTCAGGAGGCTGAGATCTGAGGATTGAGGTTCAAAGCCAGCCTGGGCAGGACTCTTATCTCCTGTTAACCACCAGAAAACTGGAAGTGGTGCTGTGGCTCAAGAGGTGGAGTGTTCTCCTGGAGCTGAAGAGCTCAGAGACAGCACCCAGGTCCAGAGTTCAAGACCCATAATGGACTTCCTTCCCCCTCCTCCCCCCCAAAAAAAGGAGCTTCTTGGATTTATCTGCCTGGGCTGGTTTTAAACTTCAGTCTTGGGACCTCAGCCTCCTGGATAATCAGGATTACAAGTGTGAACCACCAGCCATGGGTTTCCCTTTTGGCCAAGTAATGCTCACTCTGTAATGTTTTAGTATTGAACCTGCTAACAGGTAGGGCTGTTATGGGGACACACTGAAATCAAAGGGGTTATCTTGAGGGATGATCATGATTGTAAGTGACTTGAACATTTTTTTAAAAGATCTTACCTAGGACTGGCAGTTTTACAAACATCCAGGCCAGATTGGCTTTGGAACTCATTCTGCTTGGTGATAAAATAACAAAGTATGGATGACATTACTTAATGGGTACATAAACCAGACTGAATCAGCTAGAAGCTAGCTCAGAAACTAGGTCTGGCATTTCAAGACTGGTGTCCTAGGCGTTTTCTTAATAAGCCCTGGCCTGTGTGGGAAGCACTACTAATTGTACCTGGCATTGTTTGGAAGCAGGTTGTAAAACATTGCTAAGATTAGAAAGCATGAGGTTGAGCTTTGGAGGAACACAGGGGCTAAGGTTATCTCAGAGGAAAAACATGATGGGCTTGAAGTGATTTGTGGTGTGGGGGTATTTAGAAAACTCTAGGTTGAGGGAACACACAGAGCCCAGGCCCAGGAAGTTCAGAATTCTTATGCCTCATGTCTTTGTAAAGCGGTCAGTTTATACCTTATGAGGCGCTCATATATATATATATATATATGTATATATATATATATATATATATTACATAAATGAATAGCTTCAATCTATTACTTCCTAAAAGGCTAGTCAACACCTAACCCAGATCTCAGAGTAATGCTGGGGAACCAAATACAGGGGTTGGCAAATACCACGCCAGTGCTTTACCACATCTGTTGTTCCTTTACTTTCCTTCTACATAAAAACATACAGTTTACCATCTTAACTTTTTTTTGAAGTATATGCTTAAGTCGTCTTAGTTTTGTTTTTTTTTTAAAGCTATCAAAGCTTTCCTGTGAGAAAGGCCCTTAGTACCATCCATTATCTTCTCTCAAAGGTCCACTTCCATATATATCCAAAGTCATGGAATTTTCCTACTCAGTCTTCCTGCTCCTCTAGAAAAGCACAAGATGTTTTTCTATCAAAATAGCACATACAATCTTGGGGCTATCAAAAGCCAATAAAATGTTTAAGCAGTTGCTTTGAAGCCTATCTGATCTTTCTTCTTTAGCATCTTTTAATTCTTATTTGCTATTCTTTTTGTTGTTGTTGTTCACTCCCCTTCTCCCCTAGACAGGGTCTCACCATGTAATTAGTTCACGCTGGCCTGGATCACTAGGTAGCTAAAACAGGTTTTGGATTCTCAATCCTTTTACTTTAGCCTCCCAAGTGCTGGGATTACAGGAGTGAATCACCATACCTGGCCTGATTGCTGGTCTTTAACAGAGACTTCATTTGAGTCACTTAGGAGCATTCAATCTTCTCAGAAGTCCTAATCTAGAGATCTGTACATCAGGAGTGTGTGTGTGTGTGTGTGTGTGTGGTGTGTGTGTGTGGTGTGTGTGTGTGTGTGTGTCCTGAGGCTTGAACTCAGGGCCTAAGACTGTTCCTGAGCTTTTTTACTCAAGACTGGTGCTTTAGCACTTGAGTCACAGTTCACTTCTGGCTTTGAGTGCGTGTGTGTGTGTGTGTGTGTGTGTGTGTGTGTGTGTGTGTGTGTGTGTGTGTGTGTGTGTGTGTGTGTGTTAGTCCTGAGGCTTGAACTCAGGGCCTAAGACTGTTCCTGAGCTCTTTTACCCAAGACTAGTGCTTTAGCACTTGAGTCATAGCTCACTTCTGGCTTTTTGGTGGTTAATTGAACATAAGAGTCTTATAGACTTTCCTTTCTTGGGCTGGTTTGAACTTCGATCTTCAGGTCTCAGCTTCCTGAGTAACTAGGATGATAGGTATGAGCCACAGCACCTGGCTTGGATTTTTAACTCCCAAAGCAGTTCTGATATACAGCTTAGGTGCTAATTCCTAGTTTGACACCATGGGAGGCATGGACTTAAGGTGACACTGTTTAATATTTGGCCAGAATGCATTGAAACGTGTTGAAAATGACTTCTTCCCACAGATATTACGACTATATTTTTGGTTTCTACAAGTGGCATCATGGTCACTCCAGAGTCCGAGCTGGGTCACAGCTGCAGCAGCTTGTGGTCTCAATTGTCCTGGAGTCGCAGTGTGATAGTTTTCCCAGTGTGTCTTCAGATGAGTCCTGTAAGTACCCACTGTGAATGTAATGCACCGGTCACGACAGACACGCTTAGCATAGTAAGTGCCAAAGGGAAGGCATAGACCACTCAGATAGAATAGCCACTTTAGGTTGGGAATGTGGCTTCATGGCAGAGTGCTGGCCTAGCATGCATGAAGCCCTGGGTTCAATTCCTCGGTACCACATAAGCAGAAAAAGCCAGAAGTGGTGCTGTGGTTCAAATGGTAGAGTGCTAGCCTTGAGCAAAAAAAGCCCAGGCCCTGAGTTCAAGCCCCAATACTGGCAAAAAAAAAAAAAAGAAAAAGAAAAAGAAAGAAAGAGCCACTTGATTACAGGTTTATGTACATTTTTACAGCATAAAATATTTAACTGTTTTATATAGATGTAGACGTTAACATGAACATGGAATAATTATACATGTGGATCCTGGACACAAGGTTTTTGTTGTTTTTGTTTTTGCTGGTCCTGGGGCTTGAACTTGGGGCCTGGGTGCTGTCAGTAAGTTTGTTTTTTGCTTAAGGCTAGTGCTCTACCACTTTGAGCCACAGAGCCATTTCCAGTTTTCTGGTGGTTAATCAGAGATAGGAGTCTTATGGCCTTTCTTGCCCTGACTGGCTTTGAACTGCGATCCTCAGTTCTCAGCCTCCTGTGCCCAGCTTTGTTTTGCTTTGCTTGCTTGCTTGCTTTCTCTCTCTCTCTCTCTCTCTCTCTCTCTCTCTCTCTCTCTCTCTCTCTCTCTCTTTCTTCCTTCCTTCCTTCCTTTCTTTCTTTCTTTTCTTTTCTTTTCTTTTTTTTTTTTTTGCATACCTCAGTTCTCACATTTTAGCATCCTAAGTTGCTAAAACAACAGACATGTACCACCACTTCTTGGTTAGATGAAATTTCTTTATACATTCTTTTGAAAATGGATTTATCTTGTCAAGGCTTTATCCACACATTATCTTGTCAAGGAAGCTTTGCTGTTAGACAATGTGGATGACATTTTGCAAGTTGTAAAAGATAAATTGCATTGAAACTGGAGAGTCAGCTCACCACAGCCTCTGCTCTGAGAGGGAAGCATTTTAGGGTTGGAGGGGTCAGTACTGGAGATTGAACTCGTGAGCACAGGGCCTCACTCTTGCTAGGTTGGCATTCCATACCTTGAGCCATGTTCCCAGTCCAGGAAGCTTCTTCAAAAAGTGATTGCAAAATCATGTCGTTTGTGATTGTGACATTTTCCTCTATCAGCTGTTTGTATTAGTTGTTGTTGACCATGGAAGTTAATGTATATTAACTTTTTCACTGAAATAACAAGAATCCAAGAAGGCTAAGAATGTGAAGGAAGTTGGAGGAAGTGGCAGGGGTCAGAGCACACTTAGGGGCTAAGTTATGAGGTTTGGTGGTAGAGAAATTACTTATACAACGTCTTATGTTCAGTCCTCAGCACTACAAAAAAAAAGAGCAGAAAGAAACAAGAAACAAAGACAAAACACTATCAACATTAAGCCAAGTACTGGGCTCACACTTACAATTTTAGCCACTCAGGAGGCTGAGATCTGAGGATTGTGGTTCAAAGCCAGCCTAAGCAGGAAAGTAGTCCATGAGACTCTTATCTCCAGTAAACTACTCAGAAAAAGCCACAAGTGGCACTGTGGCTCAAGTGGTAGAGCACTAGTCTTGAGCACAAAGAGGCTCAGTTTGCCCCAGGACTGGCAAATAAATAAATAACAGATATAAAAATTGAAATCTGTAGCTGTGTATCTGTGATTAGACATCAATCCCCTCATTACTATAAATGAATTAGCATCTTGAGCCTAGCAGTCATTCCTCAGCTATTGAAAAATAATCAGTACAAGCACATCCAAGCTTTGTTGATGACTCTTTTCCAAGACATCTCAAAGTCATAATGTGACAAACTGGTTTCTAAATGGTGACTGATGGACAGTGAGCTCTAAATAGGAAGTTAAGAATTGTGTATGGGTTGAGAGAAGACATGATTTTTCTTTTTTGTCTGAGACAGGGATTCGAACTCTTGATCTGATGCTTTTGCTTATTGGCTGACACTCTACCACCTGAACCATGCCTCCAACCCCAAAACATAATTATTTTTATACCATGCTCACACTAGAAATGTGTAGGCTGGAAGTTGGCTGTCTCAGTACTGTATTCTGATAGAGAAGCTATCCTGTCAGAAGACTGTCAGCTGAGAGGGTCACGTGATTGGTACATATGACCTACTTGCAGATTGTCCTGTGACGGTAGTGTGGGTGATGGTATTGGAAAGTGATGATCTAGTCCACAGGACATAGCATTAAATCATTAACCCCTAGTCCTAGAGTGTCTTCACCGTGGCAAAGTCTGCATTTGCCACACCTTTAGCTGTCAGTCTCTGTGCCCTCCAGAGCTTTCTTTTCTGTGGCTGATGCATCAATTTCACAAATCTCTCTCAAAGACTATACCAATTGTGGGCCAGCCTTGGGAGAATGTGATTTCAAAAACTGAAAGGTGGGCTGGGAAGGTGGCTCAGTGGTAGAGCGCTTGCTTTGCATGCATGAGGCCCTGGGTTCGATTCCTCAGCACCACATAAGCAAAAAGAAAAAAGCCAGAAGTGGCGCTGTGGCTCAAGTGGTAGAGCGCTAGCCTTGAGCTGAAGAGCTGAGGGACAGCGCCCAGGCCAGAGTTCAGGCCCCACGACCGGACCACCCCCCCCCAAAAAAAAAAACCCTGAAAGATATGGATGGGTACCTGTAGCTCACACCTGTAATGTTAGCTACTCAGGAGGCTGAGATCTGAGGATCACAGTTCAAAGTCAACGCGGGCGGGAAAGTCCATGAGACTCTTATCTCCAAGAAAGCACCAAAAAGCTGGAAGTGGAGTAGTGACTGGAGTGGTGGAGTGCTAACCTTGAGCAAAAAAAAAAAAACAAAAACCTATGGCCAGTGCCCAGGACTTATATTTCAAGCTCTAGGATGGGCATAAAACAAAACAAAACTGCCCAATGAGTAACCTGCTAGAGTTCCTTTCTTGATGAATGTGAGCTTTTAGTGGAAAAAAGCCAAAGGAAGTTAGAGAGCAAGTCTTAGGGAAGGCAGATTATTCCAGATGATACTGAGGCAATTACAAAACTGAAGGAAACAGTGGAGATAATACTCTGGGCTTTGAGGAGTTGGAGGTTTGAGTGGCCAAAGGAATTGTGGATATTACAGTATTTGCAGATCTGACTTCAAATCTCAGCCAGGGCCCTACTTTGTAGAGAGGCAGTTAAAAACATGAGGAGTCCAAGAGACGTCACCTACAGGCCTAACTTGAACAGCTTTACTGCCTGGGTCGTGGTGCTGGCATGCACTGAATTGAACGCAGGAGTGGGATGGATTGGACTGATGTGGGAGGAGTCTCACTGGACACAGGTGGAGTTTAAACAGTCTACAGGACAGCTAGGTGGAGATAGGCTAGAGGAAAGGGAAAAATGGCCCGGATTAACAAAAGCCTACCTCTCTTCCATGTAGATACTCTACTTGTGCAAGAACCAGTGGCTGTGCTCAAGGCCAACAGAGTTTGGGGAGCCTTACGAGGTAAGTTCTACACAGTTTCTTTGTTTCTAGTAAACTTGGTGCTTTGTGAAATGAAGCACAGCCTAACAGTGCTGCCTCAGACCCATTACAGGATACATTATTATAATTTTTTAAACTTTCTTTTTTAAAAAATTTCTGGGGCTGGGAAGGTGACTCAGTGGTAGAGTGCTTGCCTCGCATGCATGAGGCCCTGGGTTCCATTCCTCAGTACCACATACACAGAAAAAGCTGGAAGTGGTGCTGTGGCTCAAGTAGTAGAGCACTAGCCTTGAGCTGAAGAGCTGAGGGACAGCGCCCAGAGTTCAAGCCCCATGACCGGTGGAAAAAATTTTTTTTCTGTTGGTTGTAGGGCTTGAACTCAAGGCCTGGGTACTATCCTTGAGCTTTTCTGCTCAAGGCTATTGCTCTGCCACTTTGAGCTACAGCTCCAATTCTGGTTTTCTAGTGGTTAATTAGAGGTAAGAGGCTCACAGATTTTCCTGTCTAGGCTAGCTTTGAACCTTAATCCTCAGCTCTTAGTCTCCTGAGTAGCTAGGATTATAGGTGTAAGTCACTAGTGTCTGGCTTAGGATGCATTATTTATTTCCAAGGTTAGGTACTACCTAATGCACAACAGAAACTGCATTTGAACTTGTCCAAAATATATTCAAAGGTTGTAAGGCTTCTACAGGGCAGAAATTAACTGATGTTCTTGGGGCTAGAATGTTCTAAGTGGCCCTGGACTGTTGTGCTT
This sequence comes from Dipodomys merriami, assembly GCF_024711535.1. Classification (NCBI taxonomy): domain Eukaryota; kingdom Metazoa; phylum Chordata; class Mammalia; order Rodentia; family Heteromyidae; genus Dipodomys; species Dipodomys merriami. Next base: position 30,127,995 of record NW_027203382.1, read on the forward strand.
AGAAAATTCTGTTTCAGCTAGTACTTCTTGCTGCCTTTAGTAGCAAGTATCTCGTCGCTAATTTTAAATTCATGGAAATTTAGAAATATAATTAAGTTTATTAGAACAGTGTGAAATGATTAATAGGCTGTGGAGTTGGTTAAGAGCAGTTTTGAAAGTTTTCTCTGTGAATTTCAGGATCTTACCTTCAGAGTTTAGCATGGGGACATTTACTTTTGCTGTTCAAAAGTTGCTTTTAGGGAAATAGATATCACATTGACTTATAAATAGATTTTTTTTTTTTTTGGTCAGTCATGGGCTTGAACTCTTGGCCTGGGTGCTGTCCCTGAGCTCTTCAGTTCAAGGCTAGTGCTTTGCACTTTGAGCCACAGCACCACTTCCAGTTTTCTGGTGGTTAATTGGAGATGAGTCTCATGGGCTTTCCTGCCTGGGTTGGCTTTGAACGGCGATCCTCAGATCTCAGCCTCCTAAGTAGATAGGATTACAGGCGTGAGCCACCAGCACCCTGCTTTCAACAGAATTATTTAAAAAAGGAAATTTTAAAAATGTAAGCTAGCAAGACATAATAATAAAAAATATAAAAAAGTCTTTAGACTTGACTCAGGTTATTATCTAACACAATAATTGTTATTCATATATTCATACACACACACACACACACACACACACACACACACACACATACACACACACACACACACACACACACACACACACAGGGGTACTGGGAATTGAATTCAGGGCCATGAGTTTGCTAGGCAGGCACTCCTCCCACTTGGTCCATGCCTCCATCCCTTTTTGCTTTGATTAAAAAAAAATAAAGTCTTACTTTTTTGCTGGGGCTAGCCTGGATCTAATTCTCCTGTTAAGCTTCCTGCATGGCTAGAATGACAAGTGTACGTCACCATGCCCAGCTTTTGTATTGGTTCAAATAGGTCGTGTGAACTTCTTCCTAGGACTGGTTTTGAATGGCAGTCCTCTTGATCTCCAGCTCTTGAGTGGCTAGAATTACAGTCATGTGCCACCATGCCCAGCTTATTATACCATAAAAATGGTAGGATTACATTACTTCATTAGAATATGAAGTCATCTGTGGGTATTTATTATTAATGTGACTGCAATGATTATCATTTGGGTCATTTACATAGAATGTCATATGGTTTCTTTGTCTGCCTGTCTTTTTGGGCATTTGTTAGGGAGAATAGATTCTTTTTTTTTTTTATTGTGAAAATACTGTACAGAGGGGTTACAATTACATGGGCAAGATAATGAGTTCATTTCTTATAAAGCATTGTAGCCTCCTCCTTTGTTTCCCCTTCCCATCCCTTCATATCCTCCCCTCGCCCCCCCCAATCCGCCCCACACACCCCCACCCCTGCACCAAAGTTGTAAAGTTCGTTTTCGATATAACGACTTGTACATCTCATTGTTGCAATGGGTCCACCTGTATCCCTATTTAAATGATTTGTTTTTCCCCTTCCCCTCCACAAATTATCAAATACATCAAATACAGTGAAAGCAGGGGTTATACTGTGGGGGAGGGACATACAAAGCAACAAAGAAATAATCTTATAAATGCGTTAGAAACAATCGCATGAAAGAAAAAAAAACATTTGAATACATATCTTAGGGTTCATTTCCCTAACATCACCTTATCTGACCTTTTCTGCTTGACTCAGACATATACTAGATATTGCAAATAAGGGAAACCATGGGACCTATGTTTCTTTAGGCTTGGCTTACTTCACTTAATATAATTTTTTCCAAGCCTTTCCATTTCCTAACAAATGGGGTAAAGTCATTCTTTCTGATGGAGGCATAGAATTCCATTGTGTATATATACCACATTTTCTTGATCCATCCATCTACTGAGGGGCATCTGGGTTGGTTCCATATCTTAGCTATAGTAAATGGTGCTGCAATAAACATAGTTGTGCTGGTAGCTTTAGTGTGTTCTTGTTTGTAAACATTTGGGTAAATGCCCAAAAGTGGGATTGCTGGGTCATAGGGGAGCTCTATGTGTGGAGTCTTTTGAGAACCTCCATACTACTTTCCAAAGTGGTTGAACAAGTTTACACTCCCACCAACAATGCAGTAAGATTCCCTTCTGTCACATCCCCTCCAGCATCTGCTGTTTTTAGAGTTCTTGATTTTAGCCATTCTAACTGGAGTGAGGTGGTATCTCAATGTTATTGTTTGTTCCACTCCATACTAAAATGAGGAACTTAGAGTATTCAGTGACTAGAGACTTTAGTTCAAATAGTCTGTATTTTATCTTTGTCAACATACTTTCAAAGTGATGCTCTCTAATGCAATGTAGGTTACTTAACAGAGAATTTTAGTTATTTTTCTCAGTGTGAACCTGTTTATCAGGAGCATGGAAAGAGAGGAAGGCATAGCAAAAATGGCTTTGAATTATCCTTATGTTAAAATTTTCTCTGGTACCAGGTATTAGTGGCTCACACTTGTAATCCTAGCTACTGAGGAGCCTGAGATCTGAGGATCATGGTTCAAAGCCAGCTAGGGCAGGAAAGTCAGTGAGACTCTTTATCTTCAATTAAATACTAAAAAAGCTGGAAGTGAAGTTGTGGCATAAGTGGTAGAATGCTAGCCTTGAGCAAAAAACTTAGGGACAACACCTAGGCCCTGAATTCATGCCCCAAGATGGGCACAAAAAAAATAAATTCCTTGGCTATTACAGGTGATTAGGAAGAATGATGGTTATTGATAAAGTGAAGGCCAGTTAAAGAAATTAGCCTGTCATCTAGTAGCTCAGGGAAAAACTTACTTGTGTAAAAGTGGGCCTCAAGTTACAGTTTCATGTTAAGTTTGGGTACCTTTCAAATTAACTGTAATATTTGATCGTGGAAATTCTCAGAGCACTATGTATTTCTTTTTTTTTTTTTTTTTTTTTTTTTTTGGGTCCGGTTGTGAGGCCTGAACTCTGGGCCTGGGCGCTGTACCTCAGCTCTTCAGCTCAAGGCTAGCACTCTACCACTTGAGCCACAGCGCCACTTCCGGCTTTTTTCTTGCTTATGTGGTGCTGGGGAATCGAACCCAGGGCCTCATGCATTGCAAGGCAAGTGCTCTACCACTGAGCCACCTTCCCAGCCCCACTATGTATTTCTTAAGGAACTAGTACTGCTAAATAGTGGGATTGCCTTCTTTAAAATTAAGCTTTGGGTTTTGAAATTTTACTAGAGAATTTAACTATAGAGCTCTACTTTAGAGTGATCGACCCAATACTGTATTTTAATTCATTTACCTAACATGGGTATGAATTTGTCTGGAAAATACAATTTTATTGTCTCAATTTTATTGTTTCATAAATTAATACAGTCAATTTTACCTTCTGTAGGTTTGGAGACCTTTAGCCAGTTAGTTTACAAAGATTCTTTTGGGACTGTAAGTATGATTATATTATTAAAAATTATTGCATAGACATATTACTATTAGAAAAATATAGCCTGTTTAGCTACTACTCCCTGAAAGTTTCTATTCCCTAAATATTTATTTTGGCTGACAAATTTCTGCCAGTACTGGGACTTGAACTCAGGGCCTCATACTCTTAGATAACTTTTTTGTTCACGATTATTTTTCTACCACCTCAGTCATAACCTCCACTTCTGGCTTTTTACTTGTTCATTGGAGATTAGAGTTTCTTGGATTTGTCTGCCTAGGCTGGATTTGAACTTTGATCCTAAGATCTCAGCCTCCTGAGTAGCTAGGGTTATAGATGTGAGCCGCCAACACCTAGCAATTTCATGTTTTTTGTTGTTGTTTTTCTCAACTAAATTTTTTATCCAGTATTTATTGGGATGTTTATAGTTTTTACTGGGTTCGAGGTAAGAGAAAATTCTAAAATTAAATCAAAATTTTATTTTGTCTCCTAGTTTACCATCAGTGAATCCACGATTACTGATTCTCCGAGGTTTCCTCATAGAGGAATTTTAATTGATACATCCAGGCACTACCTGCCAGTTAAGACTATTCTTAAAACTCTGGTAGGTAATGGCTTTATTCTAGTCTATCTCTGTTCTGCAGATGTGTCCCCTTAGTGGTGCTGCTTATATTGGTTACTTGTGCTACCGTTTAGGGTGAAGCGGGAGGATTTGTTGTTTTTCTACTATATAGAACAAACACTGGGATTTCTCCCTTCTCTCCCTATGTGTTTCCTCAGCTTGGAATTGGGGATCAGGAGATCACTCTCCCATTTTTACTTGGATGATCTCAGACAACATATATAGTCAAGACTGTTAGAAGAAAAACAGGATGTTTGTTGTTGTTATTGTTGCTAATGTTTTGTTTTTGAGATAGAGTCTCAAAAGCAGGCCAGGCTGATCTTGAACTCAAGGTATTCCTGCCTCAATCTCCTGAGTGCTGAGACTAAAGTTTACCGCCATTGGGCCTCTCTGGGTACTGTGATTTGTCAAATCAGATGTGTAGACTTTTAGTTTAGAACATATTCCACCATACTTCTACCTAGTGTCCTTTGATTTTGTTACCCACACCTTTTTCAAAAATGGCACAAGAAGGGGTCTAAGATTTGTTTTAGTTTAAGGAAATGTTCCCAAATAATATGCAACCTCAGAGGTAGGGGAAGATAAGAAGACAGTTGAGCTTAGCTGTTTTATCCAAAGACTGTATATTGGGTCATTCCATCACCTGTCAACTGACTACAATCCTCTTTTACTTATTAACTGTATTATTTCTGTTAAGAAATGTAAACATTTACATGCATAAACATTTACATGTATGTTACTATAACTAGCTATTAGGTAAGAGACAGCCACTATGTCCGTTTTATCTTCTCCAGGGTTAATGCCTTACTTGTTGATTTAGGAATTTTTCCATGTTGTGTTGTATGTAGATTGTGTGATGGGTGTTTTTCTATTTGCTTATAATTTTCCCACTGTTTTCAATAAAACAGATGTTAACTACTAAATCCCATTAATAACATAGTTTCTGGAATTTCAGGCCTTACCAGTTTATCTTCTTCAGCCAGTACAGATCATTTTAATTCTTTCTGTAGCTTTAGAAATTTTGTGGGTTTTTTTTTTCTTTTGAGGTAATTCTAAGTTTGATACCATCTGTGTATGTAAGCTGTTTCTCAACCTCAACAGTCAGATCTCTCCATTTGATGGAGGAAAAGGGCCTTCAAGTTTTGATGATCTGGCAGGTCATTTCTACCCTCTTCCTATTTTTTATTGTTTTTATTCCTTCAGGGCTTAACATTAAATCAATATGGCAATGTGCCCAAACATTTCTCTGGGAGAGTATACTGAGTTTGTAATGATTTTGCTTTCATTTCTCAGGATTTATCACATTTCAGAACTATGGTAATTATAATCCTTGATATAAACAAATGCCTCATTTTTCCTCCATTCCATTCCCAATCACAATGGTAGTCAAGAACTATTTCTGGCCCTAGCACATCCCTAAACCGTGGGAATTTCATCAGATGCTGTGCTCCATAGAGCAATGTGGCAGCTGACTGTCAAATACATGTGACCGATACAAGCTTCCTGAATAGGCACATGTCATGCAAACTATGCAGGATGAGGAACTTACACTCACTTTTTCTATTATTCTTTCTTTACCATTAAAACATTTTTTTAAGGGGGCAGGCTTATTGGAAGCAATCTCAGATGTAGATATGTGCTGTGGATTGCGGAAGTTTTCTGGCATATAATAATCCTTAACATGTTTGCTTGCAGGATGCCATGGCTTTCAATAAGTTTAATGTCCTCCACTGGCACATAGTTGATGATCAGTCTTTCCCTTACCAGAGCGTCAGTTTTCCTCAGCTAAGCAATGCAGTGAGTAATGCCTGTTACTATGGCTCTCTACAAAATCTTTGGTATAACTTCATTAGAAGGTTACAGCTTAAGTGCTTTTTCTTAAAAATCAATCTGTAAATGTTAGCTATTTGTGGCTTAAAAGTTCTAGCATTGTCGATCCATAAAACTTTTTGTTATTGTTATATTATAAAAGCTACTATAATGATTGTTGTAAACATTATCATAAATATAAATAATCTACAGGAGATACATAATTTTAAGAACTTAATGTAGAAGATCTGAATATTTCATGAATAAGATATAGTTAAAATTTGTATCAGGTAGGCAGACAGTATATTTGTTTTAAGCAGAATTGTCTGGAAATGTGTAAATGACTGTTTCTTTTTTTCTCTGAAGTTCCAATGAAGTGGGATCTTTTAGAGATGAATTCTTTCTAAGAAAACATTGGTGGTCTCTGCTAAATGTGTTCACATGGAATATTCTAGAATATTGGAACTGGGGAGATCCTCATGGTCACCTACTTTAGTCTCCTACAAAGCAAGTAACTGACATCCAGAGAAGTTTCCATATTGTAAGGAGTTGTTAGGAAAGGTTAGAAGTGGAGCTCTGTCTTTTGACTACCAGTCCAAGATTTTCTCCAAGATTTGCTCTGATGTAGTATAGGCAAAAATGCTGGGATGCATTTGTGTTCTTGTTGTAGTTTTTACAATGGACAGTTTCAATTAAATAGTCACAAAATACAACTGCTTAATTCCTACATTCTATCATCCTCTCCAATAATCAATATATAGCTAATCTTGTATTATTTATACTCGTTATTTTGAGTCAAATCTCAAACTTCCTATTTCACTTATACAAAGACCTGATTTGCAAAGAAATGTAAACACAATCTCATTACAGATAAAAATCAACAGCCCGAGAGCTGTGGTCATATTTACCAAAGTATCCTTAAAAAAAAAACAACCTGATTTTTGAATGGCAACTCCTTTGTACCTACTTAAAGATAATAAAGATATAATTAAAAAACATTTTCTTGAGGGGGTGAACATGATCAAAGTACTTTACATGCATATATGGAAATGCCATAATGAAACCTCTTATTGTTACAATTCAGTATATGCCAATAAAGCAAAAACATTTGCATTGGGACACAAAGAAACTGCCTGCACATTGCGGACAGTTCGTGCGTCTGCTAATTCTGTGCTGATATGTAAGTGCCCCCTCCTAACTTGTTTCCCTTGTCACTTATTGTTGAAGAAACTACAGCTTCCTACAGTCTGGACTTTGCAGGCTGTGTCCCAGTGTTAAGTTATATGTTGTCGGTACTTACTGTACATTGGTAGTTGGCTCTGAACTTGTTTAGATACAAATCTGATGAGGGGTAAGGGTGGCAGTCAAGACCCCTTTCAGAAGTTGACATTTATTTTTTAGTCTATATTTTTTATCGTAAAGATACTGTACAGAGGGGTTACAGTTACATGAGTAAGGTAATGAATACATTTCCAATTGAGCATTGTTTACTCAGAAGTTGACATTTATAACGTATACTTTGAGAAAGGTGCTAAGAATTCATTTTTAAGTTAGCATGTGTGAATCATGTGTTAATTTAAGGGTTTCATTGTGAAACTTCCATGCATGCATGTAATGTACTAGATCAGATTCACCCCCTTAATCTTTCTTCTCTCTCCTTCTTCCTTTTAAACATTTACATTTTCATCATTCTGTTTTCACACGTGTGTGAAGTTCTTGGATTGCACTCCCATCACCCTCTCTTTTTACCCTTACCTGTTTGGCTCATTCCTACCTCCAAACAGACCCTTCATTTTACACTTGTGCCATTCAGGTGGGTTTTTGTTGTTGTTGTTGTTTTTAGGGCTAGATTCTGCATATGAGAGAGAACATTAGATATTTGTCTTTCCTACTCCATCTATTTTCCTTCTACTTTTTCCATTTTACTCTCTGGCTGAAACAATAGTTCCTTTTAATGGACTCTTAGCTTTAGTTACAACCAAATCTGAGTTCTAAAAGACTGACAGCCTTAAAAACAATCAAGTCCCATAAAGAGTAGATATATGTAGGAATTTTAAAGGCTGGAGTAATTAAAGTGGTTTTGAAAGAAGAATTCTGTGCTTTGTAATGGAGGGTGAACTTTGATTCTCCAGTTGGTAAGCGCAGTGTTTACAGAAGTGTCACTTTGGAGACAAACTATTTGCTTCTGGCTTGCATCTGTTGTGTCTCCAAGCAGTTGGAATAGCATGTTAACACATGAAATGAGGGCTTGGAGGAGACAGCTCTGCCAGCAAACCTGGGACTCATCCATAGTGTTCTAATAATTGGTTGATATGATGATTTGACAAAAAGTCTCTGAATGGCTATCACCCTTGGACTATGTGTAATTTAGCAGAAATTTGCTTTCTGTTTTGTATCAATTTCCTACTTCTAAAACTATGATGCTATATTTTAGAATGATTCATTCTGCATCATGCAGGACTGTTGAATACATTGTAACCGAAGAAAGCACTGTCGGATGTGGAAATGCACATAGAACGGTTCGTTTCATGGACTAAATTCACATTGTACATTTTAACTGGACTGTTACAGGGAAGCTATTCTTTGTCTCATGTGTATACACCAAATGATGTCCGTATGGTTCTTGAGTATGCCCGCTTACGAGGGATTCGAGTCATACCAGAGTTTGATACTCCTGGACACACACTGTCTTGGGGAAAAGGTAAGGAGTCTGTGTTTTATAAGTTGTAGAAAGTAAACACCTGAGCTCCCCTCCCCCCTCCCCGTCTCTTATTTTGTAGTTTGGTGTTTGGCTATTTTGTTCCTGGGTTTAGGTGGGGAGGGGCAGTACTAAGGCTTGATTGAATTCAGGGCCTCATGCTCACTAGGTATTTTGTTCTTGGGTTGGGGAAGGGACAGTACTGGGGCTTGAGCTCAGGATCTCATGTCCTCCAAGCTTGACTTGAGCCACACTTCCATTTCTAGCTTTTTGCTGGTTAATTGGAGTTAAGAGTCTCGGATTTGTCTGTTCAGGTTGGTTTTCAATGGTGATCTTCAGTTCTCAGTTTCCGAGTAACTAGGATTATAGGCGTGAGCCACAGTGATATTTTGTTCTTAATTGTGGTTGACACCATGGTAGCACTATTGGCACACGTGATTCAATAATTATCATATGTCTACTGTCAATAAGGCACTATGTTTTGATATTGCCTAAGATCAAAGCCTGGGGGGTCAGGGAGCAAGGAGACGAAGCCATGATAACTGACCTTCTGAATCAGAAAGTCTTGTGGCTAACACTTTTGAGAGACCAGGATGATAATTCATGATTCTGATAGAGGGAAGAACAGGAAGAAAGGCATGTGAAAAGTGAGAGGCACAGTCAACTCTTTTAGTGGGAGTAGAGCGTGGCCAACAGTAGGAGACCGTTAGTGGTAAGAACCAGTTGTGAAGTCTAGCTGCTTGAGCTTTGGATTCTGCTTTTGCCATTTAGAAACTAAATCTTGACTGGCATATGTAACATTTCATTTTAAGTGCCCTCAACTGTAAAATGAAGCTGGTAATAGTAGCTCCTGTGTAATTTTTTTTTAGGATTAAATAATGACCACAAGGGATATAGCAAAATACAGAGCATTTACAATTGTACAGTGCATTTTGTTATCATGGTAGGCAAGGGAATAGTGACTCTGGAAAAGTCCATGACTGAAGGCCTAGATTGAGACCTTCACTGCCTGAAAAACCAGGGCAGAGGAGTGATCAGATGGATTCATATTTTGTGAAAACCTTTGTGGATATGATAGATTGGAGGGGGAAGGAGACGAAGTCCTAGAATTGGGGGGAGATGGTATGGAAATGAACGGAGAGACATTCTGGAAATATAATTCATAGAACTTGGCTTCTACTGACTACAGGAAAAGGAATGAGTTCCAGAGTTTTGTGTACCCTCGCCTAGAATAAGGCAGTCAGAAGCTAAAGAGGGAATTTAGGGAATGGAGACTTTGATTTTTGTTGGGTCATAGCTGAAGTACAGCTAGGATTTCCAGTTGAACTGAGCAGGGAACTTGAAATATGGATTGAAGCTCATGAAAAGGGGTTGGAATAAGCTGAACATCTGGGAATCATTTGAAATAGATAAAATCTCAGGGACTGGAAGAAACATCAAGATAAAAGGATTCAGAAAGCAATGCTCTTTCCTCTTGAAAGAAACTGCCATAGAAACTCTCAGTAAATATGCTTATCTTTTCTGTATAAAATCTCTTAAAACTTCAATAAAATAAAGTTCAGTTTGTGTAAGATCTTTTTGATTTTATGATGGTGTTTCCATACTTTAAATTTCAATCTTTTCCTGTACAAATGTCATGCTGTAGTGACATCTACTCAACAGAAATGGAACCTACCTAGCCTCAGCCCCAGTGAGCCACACCATACATGCTCTATTGTGTGGTGTGTTGCTGAGCTATGGTATTTGGTAGTTGAAGTGTGTGTGTGTGTGTGTGTGTGTGTGTGTGTGTGTGTGTGTGTGTGTGTGTGCGCGCGCGCGCATGTGTGAGTGCATTTTTGGCTAAATACTGTCATTAGTAAAGGAGCATTCGGGGCATAATGGCTGATGGGCAAAGCCTAGACTTTGTTTGTATTACCCTTTTCTGAAAATGGATCTTTGTGTTTTCCCATAGGTCAGAAAGGCCTCTTGACTCCATGTTCCACATCATACAGGAATACAGAACTAACTTTTGGGCCTATAAACCCTATTCTAAATACAACTTACACGTTCCTTACGACATTTTTCAAAGAAATTAGTAATGTGTTTCCAGATCAGTTCATTCATTTGGGAGGAGATGAGGTGGAATTTCACTGTTGGTATGATGATTCTATCTATCTCTATCTTTTTTACCCTGTGGCACTGGAAGTGTAGAGATTAGGGGTTCCACATAAAAAAGGAAGATTTGGCATAATATTGCTAAACTGGACCACACAACTAGAGAAGTGGTTGAGTTTTGGAGAATGTACAGTTGGGTGGTGTGACCAAATAGAACTGAGTAGTGGCTGTGTTATACTTTATTTTCCCATTACTAGCTTGGGATGGTGGGACCCAATAGTCAATCAATTTCAATGCTCAAGACTCTTTAGTTGAATGTAGAAACAAAGATGGACTTTTGTGATCTAGGAATACCTTAACCAGGGTGGTCATAAGAAGGAGCTAGGGGAGGGGCTGGGAAGGTGGCTCAGTGGTAAAGCGCTTGCCTTGCATGCATGAGGCCTTGGGTTCAATTCCTCAGCACCACATAAGCAGAAAAAAAAAAGCCGGAAGTGGCGCTGTGGCTCAAGTGGTAGAGCGCTAGCTTTGAGCTGAAGAGCTGAGGGACAGCGCCCAGGCCCAGAGTTCAGGCCCACCACCAGACACCCCCCCCCAAAAAAAAGAAGGAGATAGGGGAATAACAAAAGATAGAGGGATAGCAAAAAGGTATGTAGTTACACAGGAGAGGGAAGGGAGGGCAGCTGAGCCACTTCAGAGTGAAAATGACAGATACTTGTCATCTACCATTTTGCCTCCTAAATCAGCACAACTGATGTTAAGGATAGGTGCTGATTTCATAATAGACAGTCATAAAGGTCCATCAAACAGTGAAATTTTAATCACTGGTTTTTGTTTGTTTGTTTAAGGGCATCAAATCCCGCAATTCAGGGTTTCATGAAGACAAAAGGCTTTGGTAGTGATTTTACCAAACTAGAATCTTTCTATATTAAAAAGTAAGTCATTTGAAAACTAACTTATTAATGTTTTCTTGAAAATATTGAAGCTATGTAGTACTGTGCTTTTGTTTATTTTCCCCTCTCCACCTCTTTGCAAAGTGTAGATGTGAAAAGTCACTAAAGAAAGCAATATGATGGGTTGGGAATGTTGCTTAGTGGTGGAGTGCTTGTCTACCATGCATGAAGCCCTGAGTTCCATTCCTCAGTACCACATGAACAGAAAAATCTGGAAGTGGCACTGTAGCTTACATGGCAGAGTGCTAGCCTTGAGCAAAAAAGCTCAGGGACAGTGCCCAGACCCTGAGTTCAAGCCCCAAAGTTGGCAAAGAAAAGAGAAAAAAAGAAAGAAAGAGAAAGAAAAGAAAGAAAGAAAGAAAGAAAGAAAGAAAGAAAGAAAGAAAGAAAGAAAGAAAGAAAGAAAGAAAGAAAGAGAGAAAGAGAGAGAAAGAAAGAGAGAGAGAAAGAGAGAGAAAGAAAGAAAAGAAAGAAGGAAGGAAGGAAGGAAGGAAGGAAGGAAGGAATAAAAGCAAGCAAGCAAGAGATATGAACACACTGCATTCAATCACTCTTTCCCTCCCTTTCTTTCTTTCTTTTTCTCTTTCCCCTTTCCTTCCCTCTCTCCTTCCCTCCCTCCCTTCCTTCCTTTCTTTCTCTTTCTTTCCTTTCCCTCCTTTCCTCCCCCCTCCTTTCCTCCCTCCCTCCCTCCCTCCTCCCTCCCTCCCTCTCTCCCTCCCTCCCTCCCTCCCTCCCTCCTCCCTCCCTCCCTCTCTCCCTCCCTCCCTCCTTCCCTCCCTCCCTCCCTCCCACCTTCCTTCCTTCCTTCCTTCCTTCCTTCCTTCCTTCCTTCCTTCCTTCCTTCCTTCCTTCCTTCCTTCCGTCCTTCTTTCCGTCCTTCCTTCTTTTTGGTGCCATTCCTGGGGCTTAAACTCAGAGACTGAGAGCTGACCTTTAACTTTTTAGCTTAAGGTTAGCAGTCTACCACTTGAGCTGCAGCTCCATTTCCATCTTTTTGGTAGTTAATTGGAGATGTCTCATGGACTTTCCTGTCCAGGGTGGTTTTGAACTGTGATCTTCAGAACTAGGTGGACTCTATCTTTTGCTTCCTACCTATTGTTATACAATATAGTAGCCCAGTCCAGTCAAATGGGGTTTGTTTTCAAGTTAATTAAAATTAAAGAAAACTGAAAGTTCAGTTCCTCAGTTGCGCCAGCACATTTTAAGTGTTCCATAGTGGTGAGGGTGGTGGCTTCCATGTTAGAAAATGCAGATACAGAACATTCCTATCATGGCAGAGAGTTCTATTGGACCATGCTGCTCTAGTCTAGGGAATAGCAAACTGATCCCTTAAAGGGGCAGAGCTTTAGGCTTTTAAACAAAGCTATATAGGCATAAAGCCATGCAGAAAAGAAGTTGCAGGCTGTTCCAGTGATTTGTAATACACAAATTCCAACTTGTCCCTATTCAGCCTTTCTGTGATAGGATTTTTTTTACTTACTTTGCAGAGTACTTAGTATTGTCTAAATGTCTATGCAGTTGTAGCCCATTAGTCAAAAGCTGATTGTTACTTAGGAGACATGACAGACTAGATGATGGTTTCCTTTATTCCAAGATCCCCAGGAAATTACTGAGTACTGTTGGGCAGTTTCCTATGAGTTGCTTACCAAGTTAATTTAAGCTTAGTTCTTCCTGCTTTAAGGGTATACTTAGCTCAAGCACTCAAGCAAAGACTGTTAATCCCCACTACTATATTAGGTTCTATGCCCTTAGCAAAAAGGACTACTTGAGTTGCTACCTAATTTTACCTGGTTGTGCTATATAACTTTATTTATTTATTGGTCTTGATTTTGTGCCAGTATTAGGACTGTTTTGTGCCAGGGCCTGGGTGCTGTCCCTTAGCATTTTTTGCTCAAGGCTGGCACTCTACCACTTCAGCCACACCTCCACTTCCAGATTTTCATTGTTTAATTGGAAATAAAAGTCTTACAGACTTTCCTGCCCAGACAGGCTTCAAACCATGATCCTCAGATCTCAGCCTCCTGAGTAGCTAGGATTATAGGTGTGAGCCACTAGCACCTGATACTACATAGCTTTTATACTGAAACGTACCTCCCAAATTTTCTCCAAGTCCTGGATAAAAAAATGTGTGGTTTTAACCATGTTGTTAAGGTGAAATAACTGTTTTTCTCCCAATCCTAGGCTTTTAGATATTATTGCATCTCTAAATAAGAGATCCATTGTCTGGCAAGAGGTTTTTGATAATAAAGCAAAGGTAAGAATTATGAAAAATGCATGTGATTCTGAAGATATAAGGATCTGCTGTTTCCCCTTCCTTACCCCTCCTTTCCATAGCTCATTATTACTCATAAATTGAAGTATTTCGAATTTTTTTCCCAGAAAGGTAGAACAGATTAAAAACAACTTGAACAATTTTATAGTAAAATTGTCAATATAACCTTTTTAAAAAAGTTATTTTTTTCTGTGACACAGTTAATATCCTTTATGTTCTGTGAGGCAAGAGAATTTGGTGGGGTTTTTTGTTTTTTGGGGGTCAGTTGTGGGGCTTGAACTCTGGGCTTAGGCGCTATCCCTCCACCGTTCAGCTCAAGGCCAGCGCTCTACCACTTGAGCCACAGTGCCACTTCCAGTTTTCTAGTGGTTTATTGGAGATAAGAGTCTCATGGACTTTCCTTGCCCAGGCTGGCTTTGAACCATGATCCTCGATCTCAGCCTCCTGAGTAGCTAGGATTATAGGTGTGAGCCACCGACACTGGGCGGGGCAAGAGAATTTGTGAGTCACCTACTAGTATACTTTTCTTCTTTCTTTTTAATTTTTTTTTATTGTGAAAATACCATACAGAGGGGTTACAATTACATGGGCAAAGTAATGAGTACATTTCTTAACAAGCATTGTTGCCTCCTCTTTTGTTTCCCCTTACTATCCCTTCCTACTCGTATACTTTTCTAGAGAAGCTGGTACCCTCCTGATTCCAAAGTAAGCCAAGCATTAGTGTGGGAGAAAAGGGACTATAATTCACTGTCAGCCTCAGTGCTAAGATGGATGACACCACACATGCCATCTATGAGCAAAAGTTAAAATATCCAGCTTTCAGGGAGATGAAGCTGAGCTCAGTGATGGAAGAAAATAAACAGCACATAGAGCCAACTTTTAAAAAGAAATGGGTATTTTTTTTTCCTTTAGGATTTTAGGAAGTTGTGTTTTTAGCTAGCTATGATACGTTTGGACTGTGAATCCATCAGTTGGATCTGTAGTTCTAATAATATGTATTGCAATTTGTGTTCTAGCTAGAATGCTTGAGGCTGTCAGTTCATCTGTTATATTTGCTAGGTCTGATACATGTACTGCACTCTGTATCTTTTACAGCTTCACCCAGGCACGATAGTTGAAGTGTGGAAATCCGAATATTTTTATGAAGAACTAAGGAAAGTCACAGCGGCTGGCTTCCCTGTAATCCTTTCTGCTCCGTGGTACTTGGATTTAATTAACTATGGACAAGATTGGAAAACATATTATGAAGTGGAGCCTTTAAAATTTCAGGGTAAGTGACCACCATTATTGCCTTGATTGTTTTCTTCCCTAGCCTACCACTCAGGAAACCTAGCCTACTGTTTTCCCTTTTGTTTCTTAATTTTACCTAAAAAACCCAAACACTTCAGAATTATTTTAATGACTGAGATTAATCTAAACAAAAGGAATTCAGAAGTAGATCCTTTAAGATTCTACCTCCAGTTGTCACTGATTTGAAAGATGTTTGGCTGTGTTCTATTGTAGGACACTTAGTAAAGGAATACAGTATAAGGCTATATAGTCCTTGTTTTTTTTTTGTTTGTTTTTTGTTTTTTGTTTTTTTGCCAGTCCTGGGGCTTGAACTCAGGGCCTGGGCACTGTCTCTGAGCTTCTTTATCTCAAGGCTAGCACTGGGCTTTTTATGTTTATTTGGTGCTAAGTACGCAAGCACTCTACCATTAAGCTACATTCCCACTGATCCTTGGAATTCTCAAGTCAAGGGCAATGAGAGGAAATGTCTGAGAGGTGGCATCCCTCCTCCCCACAAATCCTCCCACCTCCTGCTCCCAGTACTGGGGTTTGAATAGAAGGCATTCACTTTGCTAGGCAGGTGGCTTGATCACTTGAGCCTCAGCTCCAGCCCTTTCTGCTCTTTATTTGTCTTATTTATCTTTTTGTTGTAAGTGTGCCAGTCATGGGCTTGAACTCAGGGCCTCGGTGCTGTCCCTAAGCTAGTGCTCTACTGCTTCAGCCACAGCTTCTCTTCTGGCTTTTTAGCAGCTAATTGGAGACAAGAGTTTCATGGACTTTGCTGCCCTGCCTGGCTTTGAACCATGATCCTCAGATCTCAGCCTCCTGGATAGCTTAAATTAAAAGCACTTGCCACATGCCCCAGCTTGCTCCCATTATTTTTAAATTGGATCTTTCTTACCTTTTGTTTGTGCCAGCCTGGACCACAATCATCCTATTTCCCATGTAGCTAGGATAACAGGTATGCCCCACCATGCCCAGCTTTTTATTAGATGAGGTGGGATTATTTCCTACTTTTTGTTTGGGAAATCCTTGCACTTTTGATCCTCTTGATCTCAACCCCCTAATGATTATAGGCATGAGTCACTTAATCTTTAGTACAAAATTTCCTTTGGAAAAAGATTTTTTTATGAAAAGTTTTAGAACTGTAGTACTATTAAAAGTTGATATAACTCTCTCTAGAAAGCATTCCATAGGGATCAGAAAATCATGATTACTATTTTTATAGTTGCACACTCTTAAAAATACTAACAGGTATAAATTGGAGGCAGGCATTATAGCAGTCATAGCTCATTAAAATGTAGCAAGTATTTAACGTTTATCTCTCAGCATGCTGTTAGTTGGCACTGGGGGAAAACTGAATTCTGGTATCTGAATAACTGTATAAACCAAAAGAAGCCAGGTGCCAGTGGCTTACACCTGTACTCTACTCAGGAGGCTGAGATCTGAAGATCACTGTTTGAAGCCAGCCTGGGCAGGAAAAGTACATGAGATTTTTTTTTTTTAATTTCCAATTAACCACCAAAAAGCTGGAAGTAAATCTGTGGTTCAAGTGGTAGAGGGACACAGCTTTGGGCAGAAAAGCTTAGGGATAGCACCCAGGCCCTAAGTTAAAGCCCCAGGACCATCACAAGAAAAGAAGAAAGTACTTTTAGTACTGGCCTAGCACATTGTGTGGACAAATACTATGATCCATGTGGGTTAGGGGAATGTGGTCCTAAAAGGGGAATCGCTGTCCCTGTGTTCTGGCATTGCATGGCCTTGCTGATATCCTTTCAATGTTGTTACTGGAGGTTCTGAGACGCAGAAACAACTTATCATTGGTGGAGAGGCCTGTCTGTGGGGAGAATACGTTGACTCAACTAACCTCACTCCAAGATTATGGTAAGGACCTGGAAATATTTGAGTTAATTAAGATGTCCTAGTTTCAGGAGAGCACTAGGAATTGCCCTAAGCATATGTCTTTGAAACTTTGTGCAACAGTGATTCACTAGATAAATGTGTTGAAAAAGATCTATACAACTTGTGTGGAGATGGGAGGGAAATAGAGAGAGAGCAAGGGATGAGGTGACATTGTCCAAAATGAAGTGTACTTTTTACCTGACTTATGTAACCCCTTTGTACAACACCTTAATAATAACAAAATTTAAAAAGAAACTCTTTTGGAGATACATGGTTTCAATTTTAGGCCTCGGGCAAGTGCTATTGGTGAGAGACTCTGGAGTCAAAAGGATGTGGTGGATATCGAGGATGCCTACAACAGGCTAACACAACACCGCTGCAGGATGGTTAGGTAAGAGAAAAACGTGGATTTCAAGCTAGGATCCTCTCAGGTGTTAATGAGGATTCCCACCCCCACCCCCACCCCCACTTTCCTTAGGGCTAACCAGCTCTACCACTTTGGTGTAAATAGAAATGTCACCTAACAAATGGTGATTAAATTTGGAGAAATTGGGAATTGGTTTCTGTGTGTGAAAGAATACCTATAAGATAGCTTTTATGAGTGTTTTATAGAGAGCTATAAAATGTTTAGTGTAACTTATCACTCACCTACCATGTCAGAGAACTTAGTAGCTTACCTCAATCTACAGCAACTTCTATTCATGTTGTCTGTCCTTCCTCAGACGTGGAATAGCTGCACAGCCCCTCTTCACTGGATACTGCAGCCATGATCAAATCTAACAAGGAACTGAAACAGAGCAGGAGGGAAATCGCACAACTACCAGCACTGCAGTCATTGTGCAATCATGTCAATTAAGATGTTAGGCCTTATTTTGAATAAAATATTTTATTGATTGAATCTGTCTTATTTTACATTACGTACAGAAGACTGGCATCATTCTGTGAGAAACAAAACAGACCGCTGAGTGTTAACAACTCCAGTAATAACTTCATAAGAACAACTTCAGATGTGTTTACTGTAAAAGAGCACATAGTATTTTCTAAAATGGGCAGCTCTGGTGTTATTGACAGTTTAAGTTGTGTCCTTTATCCAATACTCTGAATGTGCTAAAAGTTCTGGCCTGAAAGTGAAAATGAAGCAGGGGGGGAGACGCTCCTGAACTTCTTTCCATTTCCACAGACCTAAAACACTTAGGCAGAACCACTTCTCTGGCTGAGCAGCATGCTTTGGTCTTGAGGACTCATGGCTTGATAAGAAGACAATTCTAAGGCAAAAGTCGCTGAGCCGGATGTGAGTGTCCGAAGCACAGTTGAATAACCCTAAGACAAAAGACTTTACGTTTGTTATTACATCAACTTTAAACCTTCAGTTTCTCATGCTACTGATTATTTTTGGACTACTAGCATAGAAAGGTGGTGGTAATGAGGAGGAGGCTTACCTCAGACAGATCATTTCACTACCTTTTCAGAAAAAGTGGCTATGGAAATGTTGTGGGGACCACAGTCAAGTGCAGGAAGCTGCAGACATTCTGCGACCCTGGCACTTGTGAGGTGACTTCCCCCCATCCTCATGCTTTTCTGCTGATACCTTTGTGCTTGTCCAAGAGCAAAAATAGGTGGGAGCAAATACTGCTGATCTCAAAACCAAGGCAGAAGAGATAGAGAAGGGAAATATGGTCATGCATATTGATGCTGCATTTTTGTACAGTCTCAAGCTTGTGGCCCTTGGCCTGGAAAAACCTCTGAAGTGCTGCATTTCCTGCATTCCCTAGTTTCAATGTGAAGTCCTCTCCATTCCTGGTGGTTGAAACTTAACATGTATTCTCTAAATCAAAGCACCATGGCCTTCAGGTGTTAGAGGCCACTTACTTGTACTTGATATGCTTACTTCCTTATATTCAAAAGAAGAATGTGGTATTCTTAGCGGAGGACTCCACAGGCATTACTCCTCTGAACAACTAATGGGCTATTTATCAAAACGAGTATCAGGAAGTAGAAACATGTTTTGTTGGGAGAGGACAAAAGGGAGTGCACAGGAATGGAGGGAGGAAGGGTGAGCAAATGAAGTCAGTGCATTCAATGTACATTGTGTAAAAAACTGAGCTACATAACTTGAGGCTAAGGATGGGAGGAGCATCTAGAGGAGAATGAAGGAAGGGGTGATACTGATCAGGAAGCATAGGCTCAAAACCTGACTTATGAAATTGTACAGCTACTATTGACTTATGGAATTGTACTACTAAGTAGTTGTACAAAGTATAATTTTAAAAAGAAATTGTCCTCTTCAAATAGACGTTTGTTAGAACAAAAAGAACACATACATTTCAACTGCAAAGTACCTACCATAATTTCTGCTAAGGGAACAAATCCAATAACAACTCTGTTGTCCTGGCGAGTCTGGATTTCCTGAATGTTGCCTCTTCTTTGTGCCAGGTCTGCCAGGACAGGGCTGAGGTGATCTCTGGTCACTGTAACTTCCAGATTCATCAGAGGTTCTAATACTTGCTTGTCAGCTTTCTTTAGAGCCTAAGCAGATGAAGAAATACGGTTAAAAAAACGGCTAGCCTCTCTTTCATAAATTGGAAATCAAATTCCAATTAAATAAAATAATTAGATCATAAGATTTCAATTAAACTAAGATTTAGAAAAACTGAAACACTCCAGCCTAGGGCTTTGCCTTTACTCTCTCCTTTGAGATCATACTTGATTATTATTACACTTACTAGCCATACATCCAAGAGGGTAACCAAGGAGGCAAATGCAGGAGAGCTTAAAAAGACACCAAAAATATTCAACCCAATACAGTAGAAGCATATTTTCTATTTGAAATAACCTTTTCTTGCATAACATTTGACTTCAAAGGCCAAGAAAACATTCACATAAACAAAAGAACAGCCAGCTGCCAGTCCTGCCTATAATCCTAGCTACTCAGGAGGCTGAGATCTGAGGATCACAGTTCAAAGCCATTTGGGGCAGGGAAGTCCAGAGACTCTGTCTCCAATTAAGCACCAAAAAAGCTGGAAGTAGAGCTCGCTCTTAGCACAAAAGCTCAGGGACAGCACCCAGGCCCAGTACCAGCACAAAACTTGAAGGATTAAAAAAAATTCAACAGGGAAGGGATTGGAATAATTTCTTAAGAGTTGGAGGTAGGAGGACTGAGAACCAATAGATTCTTTTCCTCTTCATCTTTTCCTTAAAAATACTGCCTGACTGCAGAGCTTCGAGACACTTTCCACGTGGCTTCCCCAACAATACTCCTCCAACCATGGTCTCTGAGTGTCCCAGTCTTATTCTCCACAGGTCTGTTGCAGGGTAGGGTCTGAACACCCCATAGCTCCCCAGTGTGCCCTACACTGAGATCACCGTTTTGTTTTCCAAACATTTCCTTGCCTTTTTATTTCTGGTGATGGTTTTGGCAGTCTTTGGCTTCCTTGTTTGAGTAAAGATTCCCATTTCTATTGCTGCTGTCCTAAGTTAGACACAGTCTGCTTCTTGTCTTATGTTGTGTCTTCCTACTCCAATCACCCCTAAACTCTATATTTTCATTTTGAAAAACTTTGTTCTCTACTATTTTCAGTACAAATTCAAACTCCTTAACTGTAGTATTTGAAACTTTTTCTACAGAGACCCCACTTTACTTTTCCAACACTATTTTTACTATTCCCGATTATCATCCGATACTATAATGAGCCTGCCATGCCCTCTTATGTTCAAATCCTCCCAAATCCCAGCTCAGATGGTTAATTCCTTTTCAACAACCCCTAATGCTCTGCTTCTCCATGTTTATGGCACTCCACTGATTATAATACTTTGGTTATATTTGATTCCATTCCCTTACCAAATCACAAATTCCTTTAGGTCAAGATTAATAAAATCCTACTAAGGAGGGAATTCTCATGTCCAGTGAGCTATAAGAACAACATATTATATCAAAATAACAAAGTGAGAGAACTTCCATTAAGAGTATTCCATTTAGGTCAAGTCGTGGTTGCATGCCTGTAATTCCCATTACTCAGGAGACAGAGGTAGGAGCATTACAGTCCAAAGCTGACCCAGGCAAAAGTGTGAGACCCCATCTGAAAACCAAACTAAAAGGCAGAAGGACTAGGGAATGGCTCAAGTGGAAGAGTTCTTGCTTACCAAGTACAAGGCTCTTGAATTTAACACCCAGCACTATGAAAAACAAGACAACCCTTCCCAAGTCCCCATCTAAATGTAAGCTCCCACACAGCTATTTCATGTTTTCATCTTTCCTAGGACTTGCACTCAGGGCTTGGGCACCTTCCCTGAGCTTTTATGCTCAAGGCTAGTGCTCTCTACCACTTGAGCCAAGATTCTACTTCATCTTTTTGGTAATTAATTAGATATAATAGTCTCACAATCTTTCCTGCCAAGGCTGGGTTTCAACTGCTATTCTCACATCTCAGCCTCCAGAGTAGCTAGGATTACAGGCATAAGCCTGGAAATTTCCTGTCTTCTAATGTGATCTTACTAAAAAGCTAATTAACCAAGTTACGAACGTGTGTGTGTGTGTGTGTGTGTGTGTGTGTGTGTGTGTGTGTGTGTGTGTGTGTGTGTGTGTGTGTGTGTGTGTGTGTGTGTGTGTGTGTGTGTGTGTGTGTGTGTGTGTGTGTGTGTGTGTGTGTGTGTGTGTGTGTGTGTGTGTGTGTGTGTGTGTGTTCGTGCCCATCCTGGAGCTTGAACTCAGGGCCTGGGAACTGCCCCTGAGCTTTTATTGTTCAAGGCTACTGTTCTATTATTTGAGCCACAGCTCCATTTCCCACTCTGGTTAATGGGAGTCCCACAGGCTTTCCTGCCTGGCCTAGCTTTGTGCTGCAATCCTCAGTTCTCAGCCTCCTAGGTATAATCCTAACTAAGCTTATAGGAGTAAGCTATCAGTGCCTGGCTTACAAACATTAAAAAGGCAGTATTTATAGTTTTGAGTTAATATATGGGGTTTGGGATTAATTTAGAACTATTAACTTTTTGACGACTATTATTCCAATATTTAAAAACAATTTAAAATTAATTCTCTCTTCTCCCTCCCCCCCCCCCCCGCCCTCTCTCTCTCTCTGACTAGGGCTTGAACTCGGGCCCTTTCCCTCTTGCGTGGCTTTTTCCATTCAAGGCTGGTGTTCTATCACTTCAGCCACACCTCCACCTCTAGCTTTTTAGCCTCCTGAGCAGGGGCAGGTGTGAGCCACTGGTGCAGATCTTTACTTTAAAATTCTTTTGTTTTTTGTGGGTTATAAGGCTTGAACTCAGGGCCTGGGTGCTGTCCCTGAGCTCTTTAGATCAAGACTAGTATTCTACCACTTTGAGCCACAGCTTCACTTCCTAAAATTCTATAAATTGAATATTCTCAATAATATAATTATGACTATCTGTGATATGTCTAAGTCTAGTTTTAGGTGAACAAATTTAAATAATTTTCTCAAAGCATAAGTTTTTTTTACTTTAAAAAACAAAGCTTGTAAGGAATTGTGAGTTTGGGGTGGGGAAGAGGGATAAGGAAGAGTAGTAATGAGGGATGAATATGATCAAAATATATTAGATGCATATATGGTGATGTCACAAAAACTCAAATTGTATAATATGCACTAATAAAAATGAGAAAGAGTATGAATTTAGGGGTTGAGGTTTAGTCCTGAAATTGAGTAAATGCTCAGCATTCATTAGGCCCTGGGTTCAATAAAATCAAAGTATGGATTTGAACTCATGGAAGATACATTAAGTTCAAAGAAGGGTGCTTATGGATTCAAATACAACTCAGCTCTCAAAAGCAGTTCAAGCATAAGCAGACAATAATAAAAAGCAAGTATTATCATGTAAAGTCAAGCATCCAAAATCTGGGGTATTCCAGTGCTGACAATAATGCACAGGATCAGGATGTAGCTCTCAGCACTCCTGGGAGCCGATCCAGGTCTGCTGAATCTCTGAGGCAGGAAGCTGAGGGTCCATGAACATTCAAGGACATTTCTTGAGGTGATCACGATTGATACTTTTGAGAGGGAAAGTGTCCTGAACCTGTTATTCGGTGGCTCTTACCTGGTTTCTTAATGACAGCAATCTTATCTGAATAAACATGAACTCTAAAACTGGAGCCAACATATCTTTAATATCCCCTAGATTATAGCTGAGGGCCAGGCTAACTTCAGATGTGTTACTCAAATACATCTGGCTTGCCTTTAATGGCTGCACCTGGAATGAGAACATGGATGCCACTTTAACAGTAATGGATGTGACCAATAATTTCTAAAATCCTCTTCCGAACCAAAACCTAATGATTAAGAAGGAAAAGCTCCTGCATGACAAGCACTCTGGCTGGCTTTAGACCGAGGAAGCAGGGACACAAGGCTCTGTGAGTACAGCTGCCTGGGAGCTCAGTGGTGCTATGCACACAGCACAGTGGCCTTAAAGCAAAAGACTGGGTTTATACCTTCTGTACACATCTTGAGACACAGGCAGAAATCATAGTTGTGGAGGTTCCAGGATGAACTGTCAGTGAATACAAAGTAACTGCCACATCTTGAACTGGTGATCCAAGCAATGGTCCTGTGCAAGGGGAAAAAAAAGCGCCCCACTCTATTGGGATTCAATATGTAGTGAGGAGTAAGAGAAGTACAAAAGAATAGGAGAAATGGAGATAATCTGTAACACATGGTATGATTAGGTGGCTGAGAGTATGGTTGAGTAGTAAACACATTGCATGCAAGAGATCCTGGGTCCAATCCCTACCACACACACACAAACAAAAGAGAAAGAGCAAATGCTCAAGTGGGAAACAATGCTTACTCTTATTTGAGGACCTTACCTTGAAGGCATGCGCTGTGGATTCCACTTTCAATAGCCTCCTGGGAGGCCTTCAGAAGGTCTTCACTGATACTTCCAGCATACTCAATTACTGGCTCCACAGATGGAGCTTCTGTTGGCCTTGCCTCCAGTTCTACAGCAACAAGATGTCGTTTGTCTCCTAAAGTTCTATCTAAGGTATCTGAAAACAAATTGATTATGGTAGCTCAGAACATTGTTCTGGAAAGGAGTCAAAGTGTGGAAATAATTAATAGAAGCAATGTCTTATAGAGGATGAAGTAGAATATTAATAATGATGCTAAGTACAAGCACAAAGCATCTCCTTCCATGTTTATCAGTGTTAAAAACCTGCTCTGAGTCACTTATTGTTTTTGTCATAAGGTGTTGAGGTAGGTGATGTGAAGATTATACCTTAAAACTTGGCAAAATGTCTTTTGTGATTGAAAATTCTTTTAATTATAAACATTTTATTAAAAAGTAACACTGAAAGGGTGAAACATTCACAGTGCAAAAGGCTAGCTCATGAAAACTGAGGTCTTTAAAAAACGCTTGCCACTTCACAAATTATTAAATTGCATATGTTTTTTAGCATTCGGTATAAGTTCCTATTTATCTCCTTTTCAAAAACTAGTAAAATGTGTGTGAAAGACTAAAAACAGTACTTCTTACTTGTTAATAACCAGTAACTGCTATCAATCTCTGATACTTTACTAAGACAAAACTCTGCTATATTTATGTATGTGACCATGGAACACAGTAATTCATGGTTAGATTCAAAGCTATTAATGCAGCCAGGTGCTGGTGGCTCATGTCTGTAATCCTTGCTACTCAGGAGGCTAAGATCTGAGGATCACAGTTCAAAGCTAGCTAGGACAGTAAAGTCTCCATTAGACTCTTATCTCCAAAAAACTACTCAAAAAAGCCAAAAATGGTGCTGTTGGCTTAAGTGGCTGAGCACTAGCCTTGAACACAAAGAGTTTCAGGGACAGTGCCCCAGCCCTGAGTTCAAGCCCAGGACTGACAAAAAAATAAAAATAAAAAACAAAACACTATTAATGGATTATAGTCTACAATTCTCTAAAAATTCCTTTTGAGCTCATTTTTATATCATGAAATACTTTTATTAAGGAATGTATGCAAACACTAAAATTAAATGAATATTCATGGTTTCTAAAACTACTAAAGAGATTGCCAGTACTAAGTAGCCTTAAACAACTACAGTTTTATCCTATGTCATCACATTATTTTTCTTAGTTACATCATATCTGCATATATCTCTAAATAATAGCTTGCATCTGCTTTGTTTTAAATTTGTTATTCTATGTATTCTGTAACTTGCTCTGTTGTTCCGTGTGCCTATGGGACATTCAGGCTATTTTCCAACTACTGTCTTCCTCAACCCCTGTAGTAGGGCTTGGCATTCTATTATGAAGAACCCTTCATCTTCTTCCAGTTCTTATCTATCATTGTAAGATTCATGAATTCATGTACCTCCCCCTTGCCCAGAGGTCTCAAATTATTGTACTTCACTGAGTTAATGCACCAGATTTGAACGAGGGGCCTCTTAAAACCTGTTCCTGAATCCTTGTATTCTTTCTTTCATATGGCATAAGGTTCCATGGACTCCTTGTTCATGATTTTAAAATCTATGAGCATGTAACTAAGTTCTTGAAGTCATTCAAGTCATACTGGTTCTATGTTACCTGTGGCATGAACTGAGTTTAGGATGGTCTCTCGGTATGCCACCTGGAGAGGCCCCAGATAGGTCTCCAGGCCATATTCTCTCTTGATCCGGTCGTGTATTATCTCAACGTGTAACTCCCCCATGCCACACAGGATGGTCTGGTTGTAGAGGAAGAAAATAAATACTGAAGAAAAAAGGCATTTGTTATATAAACAAAAGGTGTTAACATATATTTAAGGAGATTTTTCTTTTTTAAAATCAGTTCTGGGTTTGAATTTAAGGTCTTTTGTCTTTGTAGGCAGGCACTCTACCATTTAAGCCATACTCTTAGCCTTTTTTTTTTTTTTAAATATTAGGACTCATTTTTGTTTGTTTTTTACCTGGGGACTACCATCCTCTCCTCTTCTATCTATGCCTCTGGTAGTGCTAGCATTAGCACGCAGCACCATATCTGGCTTATTGAGATAGGGTCTCTCTGGTTTTTACTTTTTGTTTTTTTCTTGCTAAAGCCAGCTTTGAACCACGATCTTCCCAAGTAGCTGAGATTACAAGGTTTGAACCACTATGCCTAGTGATATATTTAAGTGAATTTTCATTAATTTCATTTGCCCACCCCCTCTCTGTATGAGAAAGAACACAGTGCAAGGTATTCATATTTGTTCTATCTTGCCACTATCTCTGTAATGTGCCCACAGAGAACTGGCCTTTGCTCTTGGCTACTAGGAGGTGACCTCAGGTCCCTAGAATGTCTTCTCTGATTGAAGTGTCTTTGCCTAGTGCCTTTGTTCACCAGATAATCTAACAACATGATTTAAGATGTGGTCTTTGGAAAACAACATATCAACTCTGACCTCCAGAGAAGTAGAGAGGGCAAAGGTTCATACTTGCCTAGCAAGTATGAAGTCTCAAGTTCTAACTCCAATACAGGTAAGATAAAACAAAAAAGAAAATACAGGTACTAACTCTATACTTTGTGTTCTCTTATTTTTTGTTCTTAATTTTTTTAACTCTTAAATTGCATTGTTGCAAAGCATGGTGGCTCATCCTAGGTCGCTTAAAAAGAGCAGAAGGACTGGAACATGGCTCAAGTGGTAGAGCATCTGCTTAACAAGTGTGAGGCCCCTGAGTTTAGATGCAAGTACTGCAAAAAAAAAAAAAAGTATAGCCATCCTAATCAAAACAAAAATACTATTTTAAAAAAATTTACTTCTGAAAATCTACTTTGCATTCCCACAGAGACGTAGTATGTATTTTAAGGTCTTTTTTTTTTTTTTTTTTGAAGAATCATGAATATCTGATGTTCACTACATTTTATCTTTTTTTTTGCTGGTTGTGGGGGTCTGAACTCTGGGCCTGGACACTGTCCCTCAGCACTTCAGCTTAAGGCTAGCACCCTACCACTTGAGCCACAGCACAACTTCTGGCTTTTTCTGCTTATGTGGTGCTGAGGAATCAAACCCAGGGCCTCATGCATGCAAGGAAAGCACTTTACCACTGAGCCACCTTCCAAGCCCTTATCATTGTTTTATACCTACTTTAGAACCCACTTTCCTCCTGCGTTGTTAGACTGAAATCCATCCCTTCTCCATTTTAGTGAGCTGTGCTTTTGTCAGAAAAGCACTTTTCCAGATCTCTCTCTGAAATGATGCCTTTATAAGCCTTAGTGCCTAAGACTCAAGGCTTAAGAGTTTAAGCTTATTTCAAACTTTCATAAAAGGCAGTTTTACAGAAAGTCAAAAGTGTTGGGGAGCTGGTGGCTCACACCTGTAATCCTAGCTACTCAGGAGGCTGAGATGTGAGGATCGCTGCTCAAAGACAGCCCAGGCAGGATAGTCCCTAATACTCTTACCTCCAATAAACCACTCAAAAAACCAGAAGTGGCTGAAGCTTTTTCCTAAGCGGAAAAAGCACAGGGAAGGTATAAAGGCCCTGTGTTCAAGTCCTAAAAGAATTTGATTATTTAGCTTTAGCTAGTCAGAAATTTATATTATGAATCAAAATTACCTTTTCTTTCAGAAGCATAGAACATACACATAAACACTATCATAGAAAGGCTTTTGGGATAAGAAGTAACATGCATACTTGTCCTGAGTCAGGATCTAGCTTCACTTTTAAACTGGGATCTTCACGCTGAAGACATTTCAATGCATGATCCAAATCTAGGGGACAAACAACATTTTATAGATCACTTCTATGCTGTAATGGTGAAAAGAGATAAACAAATAAACACATTTTGAAGAAGAAAATTTCAGATGTAAATGCTTTGTAGACTTTAAAACAAAGTAACATAATCATGATGACCACAGACCGAGTGACCTAAAAGGTACCTCCAATAAGCCAATAAGCAAAAACCTCAGGAAAAAGAATTCCAGATAGTGGGAATACAGTGTAAAGAATAATCTGCTTTTAGAAAAGCAGCAAGAAGGCCAATAGCCAGATAGAATGAGGAGTAGCATCAAATTAGGAGAGACATGGGACAAGGACATCATGGAAGGTCTTAAAGGCCATGGTGAGAAGTCTGAGTTTGCATTAGGAAGCCACTGAAGGTCCTTAAAAGGGACCAGTAACAGCTGAGCACCAGTGGCTCATGCTTATAATCCTAGCTACTCAGGAGGCTGAGATCTGAGGATCACAGTTCAAAGCCAGCACGGGCAGGAAAGTCTGTGAGACTCTTATCTCCAATAAACCACTAGAAAATGGAAGTGCCACTGTGTCTCAAGCAGTAGAGCATTCGCCTTGACCTGAAGAGTGCAGGGACAGCACCCAAGCCCAGAGTTCAAACCCCAGGCAGACAAAAACAAAAACAAAAAAGGACAGTAACATCACATGATTACATTCTGCAAAGTCCAGTCTTTGGAATCCCATAGATAGCACCATAAGAATAAGAGTAAGGAAGAATATAAAATGAGAAAAAAATGGTCAAGATATAAGAAAGATAAAATAGGGGGAGAGGGTAAGGGGGGCGAGGGGAGGATGGGAAGGGATGGGAAGGGAAAACAAAGGAGGAAGCAACAATGTTTAATAAGAAATGTACTTATTATCTTGCCCATGTAATTGTAACCCCTCTGTACAGTATTTTCACAATAAAAAAAAAATAAAAGAAAAATAAAATAAAGGAGGTTATAAAATCCAAAGAATCTCTTAAGTAAAACACTAGATTTCCATAAGAAATGCTTACCAATAAATTCAATTGAAATTTAATTCAATCACATAAAAATATTTTTGAAGGTATACTATAACTATTTTACCTAAATTATCAGAGCACTAAGATTATTCATACCTGGCTGCTTAGCCACTGATGGGGGTTCGATGGTACAGAAGAAAACAGGTTCTGGAATCTCTACCCCAGCCAATAAAAGCCTGTCGGCATCACTGTTTTGCCTGTGCTTCTTTTCTCCCTCCTTTTTGGCTCGGCGAGCTGCAGCTAATGCGCTAGACTTGGATGAGACAATAGTGTCTCCAGTAGCAGTCTGCAAGCAAACAAGACAACTCAAACCCAAGAGGCTGCAGCGAGCACTTACCTTCTGCCCCCCCCAAGAACCTCAGGGCAAAAGACTCTTTTTCGGACTTCAAAATTTTAATCATATTATATGACATTTAAATCATTTAAATATGACATTTCAAATATGACAAAATATCCTTAAAATATGAAGAATTCTAGTAAATCAAGATCAAAACAAAATTTTAATATGATACTTTCTTCTCATCAGAACTTAAGAGGAATAGATTTATAAAGCTCATTTTAACTTTGCATATTTGCTCATTTGATTAGAATAAGAACTCTATCTGAAATACTGCTACAAATGTTCTAACAATGAAACATACATACACACATTCAAAATTCATTTGGCAAAACAAATGTATCTGCCTAAATTTTCAGTCACAACAAGACAGATTAAATAAAAGTCTACTTGGAGTGTTTTAATACCAAAAAGATTTTTATTATAATTTGACAGAAAATAACTGACTAAACTACCCAATGAGAATACACTTGACCATACAGAAATCGAAAGCGTCGATGCAGAATTTGGCTCTTCTTTAAAACTATAATTTCACTTTAATTCAACATCACAAAGTTTTGTGCTAGTTCCCTTCTCTGTAAAGACAGTCCTGCTTAAGCAAGACTCCACACAAACTTGTGGAGATCCTTCCAGTATTTCAAGGAACAGATAGTTCAACATTAGAAGTCCAGTATCTACATTTTCAATATGGAAATTTCTCACCAAAAAAACCCTGAAACTTGCATTTAATCACAAAGAGTTGAAAATGTTCAAAGTAACACTGTGTACTCAATGTGAAATTTTTTTTAAAAAAAGGAGAACTGCACTTGATTTAATCATAAAAAAAGAAATGTCCTTAGTTTTAACCCATTAAAACTAAGTGTTTTAGCATCAAGTGTTTTCATCCATTCATTCTAGGAGTACCTACGCAATCCTTATGATGTGCAAGCTCTGATCTATAAACTGAACAAAAGAAACCAAAACTTGGGCTGGGAAGGTGGCTCAGTGGTAGAGCGCTTGCCTTGCATGCCTGAGGCCCTGGGTTCGATTCCTCAGCACCTCATAAGCAAAAAGAAAAAAGCTGGAAGTGGCGCTGTGGCTCAAGTGGTAGAGCGCTAGCCTTGAGCTGAAGAGCTGAGGGACAGCACCGAGGCCCAGAGTTCAGGGCCCATGACTGGACCCCAAAAAAAAAAAAAAAAAGAAACCAAAACTTTTCCCCTGAAGGAGGCTTCATCAGCCAAATATCTTCTATTACTACCTAACCAATTACATGGTAAAATTATCTATAAAGAGCATATAAGGAGAAAAAAACCCAATGAGAATGAAACTATTTTAAGTAAACTTATAGCCTATATATGTATCCATGAAAAACATACTTTAAGTCAGATGCGGGTGGCTCAAGGCCTGTAATCCTAGCTACACAGGAGGCTGAGATGTGAGGATAATAGTTCAAAGTCAGCCCAGGTAGTAAAGATGATGAAAATTATCTCAAATTAACCACAACAAGTGGAGTTGTAGCTCAAGTTATAGAGTGCTACCTTTGAGCACAAAGGCTCAGGGTCAGAGCCCAGGCCCTGAGTTCAAGCCTCTAGACTAGCATGTGTATGTACACACACCAACACCACTACCACTACCACCACCACCACCACCATCACCATCACCACCACCACCACCACCACCACCAGGGAAAAAAAAACCCAGCATCAAAAAACCCCATAATTTACTTGGATTTGAACTATATGTGAATATAATCCCTCTTGGCTATGGTCTGTTGTAATTTATTTTTCTAACAATGAATAACATTCAAACATACTAATGTATATATACAATATTTTCTATTCTTCTAATGATGTCTATTTACATTGTTTGTGGACTTTTACTATTATAAAGTACTTACATAAGAGCAATATTTAAATTATTATCATTTATTATAGAGATCATTTAGTTACTTACATGTTTGAGCCCAACAGTCAAAGCAATGTTGCCAGCAGTGAGGGAAGGGATTTCTACATGTTGGTCAGCAAATGGCAAGAGTAGACGACTCACTCTCTCTCTACAAAACCATAATATAGATCTTTTTTTCCAGTAAAGTGCTTTTGAAGAAATAAGTGCAGGTTTAGAAAATAACCTAATTTTCTACTTACGTGCAGTTTCCATTAACATTATGGATGGCCAGCTGGGGCTTCAATGTGCCTGAGTAAATGCGTATAAAAACCAGTGGTCCTCGCTGCCTGTCATGGAGAACTTTAAATGCCAGTGCACATAAGTCACCCTTATACCACGGGCTATAAAATAATGATACATTA
The DNA here is from genome assembly GCF_024711535.1 of Dipodomys merriami. NCBI lineage: Eukaryota > Metazoa > Chordata > Mammalia > Rodentia > Heteromyidae > Dipodomys > Dipodomys merriami. The sequence continues at coordinate 30,159,314 of NW_027203382.1, forward strand.
CAGAAAGTCACTCTTATACCACGGGCTATAAAATAATGATACATTACAGAAAGTCACCCTTATACTACGGGCTATAAAGTAATGCTACATTACAGAAAGTCACCCTTGGGGCTGGGAAGGTGGCTCAGTGGTACAGCACTTGCCTTACATGCCTGAGGCCCTGGGTTCGATTCCTCAGCACCACATAAGCAAAAAGAAAAAAGCCGGAAGTGGCGCTGTGGTTCAAGAGGTAGAACACTAGCCTTGAGCTGAAGAGCTGAGGGACAGCGCCCAGGCCCAGAGTTCAGGCCCCACGACTAGACCCCCCAGAAAGTCACCCTTATACCACAGACTATAAAATAACGATACATTACAGAAAGTCACCCTTATACCATGGCCTAGGAAACACACTTCCTATATGTCTATACAGATCACATCAGAATCACTATGAAAATGTAACTCACATCCTCCAAAGATCCGTCATACCTTTAAATAAAGCTAGCCAGGTCTGTTAATTTACATCACTAAATATCTCTTCCCCCATTGGCTAAATTACTAAATGGAGATATTACTACTAAGTCTTCAAAAGTGAAAAGAACAGACTATCTTTAAATTATGACCTCTAACTTCATTGCTAAAAGTTCCCTCTTCAAAAAGACTATCTCCGCCAGGCGCCGGTGGCTTACACCTATAAATCCTAGCTACTAAGGAGGCTGAAACCTGAGAATCTCGGTTCAAAGCCAGCCTGAGCAGGAAAGTCCATGAGACTCTTACCGACAATAAACCACCAGAAAACCAGAAGTGGCACTGTGGCTCAAGTGGTAGAGTGCTAGTCTTGAGCTGAAGAGTTCAAGCTCCATGACAGGCCAAAAAAAAAAGACTATCTGGGAATGCCATACCACTTCTCAAGACACAGGATGACCAAATGGCTACTTGCCGGTGAGTGCCTTCACTCTTTCCTTTAGCCTTGTCCAGATACATAATCATAAAAATCTATAGTAAGAATCTGAGTTTGTTTATAAAGATCACAATCTTATAGAATGGTGTTTTTCAATTGGTGTTCATGGATAGGTTTTAGAAAGTTTGAATTTTCTTTAAATCGTCAAATTTTGTGTATAGGTACATCTTTTTGAAGAAATACCATGTTTTCATTAGTCTCAAAGAAATCCATGATCCCTAGATGATAGATCCTCTTCTCTGCATTTTATATATGGAAGCATAAGCAACTTGGAATTTAAATCCAACATTACCACGCCTGAATAATAGCTTCACAATGATGTCTTTCTACCTTAGAGATATGAAAAGTTATTAATGCCCTAGTTAACAATTACAAACCACTTCTCTATTTTGTACAATGCTCATATATTCAACAACTATTATTTAAGTACAAAGCTGTTAGTGACAACAGAAATAAGACAGTGACCTTTCCTATAATTGCAAGGTGAAATGAAGTTATTTTATTTTCACTATAATTGGATGTGTCTTTTATCTCCTTTGTCTCTTGTATTTCTGTGTCTCCAAGGTTCATTCTTTTTTTTTCTTTTTTGAGGTGTGGAGGTGATACTGGGGTTTGAATTCAGGGCTTTTGTGTCCATAATATATCATTTTCAAAGACTGTTTTTCATCACTGTTATTCCTAATGGGTAGTGTAACTATTTTTCATTAAGTAAAGTCCACTGCAGGAATTCTACTTATATGACAACATACTTACAGAAATTCATACTCCCGCTCTTCAGGTGAAGGCAAGTACATAGTGATGGCATCTAGCAAGGGCTGGACACCTTTGTTTCTCAGGGCACTTCCACAAAGCACGGGCACTGCTGTTTGGGCCAGAGTCACTCTGTGTATTGCAGCCTGCAGCTAAGTTAAGAAAGTGGAGACAGTAAGTATCTACTTTGTGTTGAGTGTACTGTTTTCTGCCAGAATCTTGCAAGGACAGGCCTTCCAAGCCACCCTTATAAAGCAACCCTTCTTACCACATCATCTTACAGTCATCATTTTCTTTATAACACTAATTACTACACCTGGCATGTGAGATATTTATTAACTGTCTCTTGCTTATTAGAATGTAAAAATCCCCACAAGTATTACAATCTACCCAGTGAAAATATTACTAACTGTCCAGAAACTAGAAAAGTTTAAGATATAAGCAAGTAAAAGAATATGAGTAAGTGAATTGATAATTTTGTGGTTCATCCACAGTTTAACAGAAGAACTGGAAATAAAAACCCACTTTATAATTACTTTTCTCAAAATAATTAGATCTAATATGTTAAACAAAATCCAAAGGAAAACAAAAAAATTAAAGTAGGAAACATTTTTTAAAAAGCACAAAAATCAAGGCTCTTGCAATCTACCTGCTTTTCCAGCTTTCAAAAAAGAACTAGTATGTCTGTTTTACTTTAGATTATAAGCATGCTAAAAACAGAATTCATGTTGGAGGACAACAGGAAACACTACACATCAAATTCTAAGCAAAAATTTTTTAAATGATTTCATATAATTAAAAAGAAAAAGACTTTTTTGTACCTCTAATTTTAAGTAGCTGAAAAGTAGGTTCTTGTGTCTTTAATTAATTAATTAATTTTTGTAGTAGTAGGGTTTGAACTTAGGGTCTTGAATTTGCTCAGTTGGCTTGCTTTTTGGCTGACTACTTGAGCCACACCCCAAACCTTGTTTCTTGCTGGTTATTTTGGAGATGGAGTCTAGTGAATTTTTCTACCAGGGATGGTCACAAAATGCAATCCTTCAGCTTCCAGCCTTTTGAAGAGCAAGGATTACATGCATGAATTAAAGTGCTGGACTTACCTTCATTTTTTTAATGGCTGTTTTGAGATAGGGTCTCACTATGTAGCCCAAGTTGGCTCCAAACATACAATCCTTCTGAATATCCCAAGTGCTAGGATTATAGAAATGAGCTACCATACCTGGTTTTATATTTTTTATGTGAATGATAACTAAGTAAACTTGTTGGGCTCACTCTTGGTCCCATATTTTTTAGATTACCAAAGTGAAACTTTCTTGTTAACTCTTAGAATCATAAAGGAAAATAAACAATATATTTGTCTACAAACAGGGAAAGGTATCTGGCAGATTCCTTGAGGAAATCTCAAGGAAATCTCAAATACTATGAGTATCTCAATTTCCTCTTTGCAGTTTTAATGAATGTTAAAAGACAAAAAACTGGGGCTGGGAAGGTGGCTTAGTGGTAGAGTGCTTTCTTTGTATGCATGAGGCAGTCGGTAAGATTCCTCAGCACCACATAAGCAGAAAAAGCCGAAGTGGGGCTGAGGCTCAAGTGGTAGAGCACTAGCCTACAGCTGAAGAGCTGAGGGACACCACCCAGGCCTAGAGTTCAGGCCCCACGACTGAAAAAAAAAAAAGAAGACAAAAACTATAACAAGTTTCTATTAAATATAAAACAGGTACAGAATATTGATCATGAAGTAGGTTGACATACCCGTAACTTTTAAGTATAACTTTGTATCTATGATTTCCCTAAATATCCTTAGAAAAATCAGAATGTAGAAGGACTGAAGAGTGAAAATACAACTCAATATAAATAAAAAACATCCAATTTCTAATTTTGTAAAGTGTATCTCAAAATAGTAAATCATTGGCATTAATACTTGCATGAGTAATGACTAACCTAATTTTTTAAGTTAGTATTTCCTAATAATATACATAGTTAAAAAACTAAATAAAATTTTGTCAAAGCAACTAAGTAATACAATTACCTTTTCAGCTGGTAGCAAATCAAAATTTTCACTAAATTCTTCTAAAACCAAAGCAGCAAATTCATCATCCAAATCTGCAACCTAAAGAGAAAGGCTTTAAGTTCTTCCCTGTACTTCCACAATTATTAATTTTCTTAAATACAACCAATATGAATTATTTAATTATTTCAAGATAGCTATAGCTTGCATCTTATTATACAGGCGCCCAAACTCTTCATAGCTTTCAGATAGTTTTTCTCTTGAAGAGAAGAAAATTAGAAACTAAGGAAATACTAATAAGACTCCTAAACTCAAAGAGCCAGAATTTGAGTAGAATCTCAATAAAGCACTTTCCCTACCAAGAGTGCTCAGAAGAAATGAAAGAAAACATACAACTTGCAGCCAATAGTAACACAATAGTTTGCTCTTAGATAATTTGGGATTTTAGTTAATAAAAAGTCATCTGGTATCCCTCTAACATTCTAGTTGACCATATTTCCTAAAACAGTCAAAGAATTGATCTTACTGTAATTCTTCACCAAGGGAAATCATTTCATGGAGGGATATTGACATTATTTCAATTCTTTTCTACCTTGAGGAAACAGGAGAATCTAGCAGGTAATAAATTAGTAAAACAGTTTAAAAAGTTGATAGCAGTATAAGGTAGCAAAATATTCAAACTATAGCGGAAATATACCTAATTGTCCAGGAAAGTAGTATCTGTGAGGTCGATCCCATCTGGACTCAGCCTGCTGGAAACAAATCCCCACTGTCTACCTGTTCATTTTCAGTCAAATTATATTACCTCCTTCTACATTATACCCTATGCAGTTAATATTAGAACCGTCTCTCAGGGCTGTTGTGAGGATTAAGTAACCAATTTCAATTCTATTTTCCACTCTATTCAGACATACAAAGTTGATTCTAGTCCCTAATAATATTTTCCACTATGAAAACCAAGACAAAATTGACCATTGTAACCATTTTTAAACACAGTTCAGCAATGTTAAGCACATCAATATCGCTGTGCTGAATACTATCCCACTGTGTGTTTATGACATATTTTATTCACCTCTTGATGAGCAGACGCTTGGCTGGCTCCCACACTTGGCTCTTGTGAGTAACACTGCTAGGGATGCAGATGTACAAATATTTTTTTCAAGGCCCTGTTTTTCATTCTTAGGAGTATGTATACAGAATGAAAATTTGGGATTATATAGTCATTCTATTTTCAATTTTCTGAAGAGCCTCCATGTTTTTTCAATAGCAATGATACAACTATACTCACTAACAATAGTGCCAGTTCACCAACAGTGAAGTTCACCAATAGTGAACTCAGGACCTTGTGTTCACTAGGCAGGAACTCTTTCACTTGAACCGTATGCCCAGCCTTTTTAAATTTTGTTATTTTCCAAGTAGGCTCTTGCTTTATGCCTAAGCCTACCTGGACTATGATCCTCCTATTTAAGCTTCCCTCTTAGCAAAGATAACAGATGTGTGCCACTACATCCAGCTCTTTAGGGATTGAGAAAGATCTCAAGAGTTGTTTTTTCCCAGGCTGGTCTTGAACTGCAATCCTCCCAACCTCAAGATTCCCAAGTAGATAGAATTAGTTGTGAGCCATCACTATGCTCATTTTTTTTGGGGGGGTGGGGGGTTGATTGTAGGTACATTAATGCATGTGAGGTGGTCTCATTGTCTAAATTTTCTTTTTTTTGTCTGTTGTGAGGCTTGAACTCTGGGCTTGGGCACTGTCCCTGCGCTCTTCAGCTCAAGGCAAGTGCTCTACCACTTGAGTCACAGCAGCACTTCCACTTTTCTAGTGGTTTATTGGAGATAAGAGTCTCATGGACTTTCCTGCCCCTGCTGGCTTTGAACCGTGATCCTCAGATCTCAGCCTCCTGAGTAGCTAGGATTACAGGTGTGAGCCACTGGTGCTTGGTTCATTCTCTAAATTTTATTTTATTTTATTTCATTATTTATTTTTGGTCAGTTGTGGGGCCTGAACTCTGGGCCTGAGTGCTGTCCCTCAACTCTTTAGATCAAGACTAGCACCCTACCACTGAGCCACAGTGCCACTTCTGGCTTTTTCTGCTTATGTGGTACTGAGGAATCAAACCCAGGGCCTCATGCATGCAAGGCAAGCACTCTACCACTGAGCCACCTTCCCAGCCCTCTCTAAATTTTATATATACTTATATACTCCTTATAGTTAATTAGGTATTGATTGATAATCACAAATTTTTTGTCATCATATATTATCATGTCCCTGAAGATGCGAGAATACATGCAAATATGTGTTGGCTCCTCAATGAACTATAAGATCCTTCTTTATAGTCCTATCTTTTTTGTATTAAAACAATATGTGTTCACACAAAACAAACCCACAGAAAAACCAACTATACATGCAGTCATGCTGTCTATTTTATTTTTTGTTCTGTGCTCTGCTAACCTAGAGTAGCAGTACTACAAAGTGGGCAGCGGTTGTAACTGAGCTAAGGCAGATCAAGATTCCAGCTCTACCACTTCATTAGCGGTGTGACAATTTAGTTAAGCATTTGAAGACTGTTTCTCCCTTTAACCACCAAAGAACCAGAAGTGGTGCTGTGGTTCAAGTGGTAGGGCACTAGCCTTGAGAAAAAGAAGCTCAGGGACAGTGCCCAGGCCATGAGTTCAAGTCCTAGGGCCAGAAAAAAACAAGCAGATAGATAGATAGATAGATAGATAGATAGATAGATAGATAGATAGATAGATAGATAGATAGATTACTTGGTCAAATTTAAGTTAGAAGTGAAAAAAATCAAAGGGATCACACTCAAATACTTTTATCTATTGTAAGATTTAGGGAGTCTGAGGTATGTATTACTTTGTACTATAAATGAATACAAATATTAGAAATATGAACAAACATGAGCTTGCTATTTTCTGTCAAAATTTTGAGGATACAGTCTAGAGCTATATGGTTTAAAATTTTTCTAAATACTTTAATCTCTGGTAAAGATAAAAGCAGCTTGATCTCTGACCATCTTGTCAGTTGCTTTGGTCCAGCAATTATACAAATCAAACCTCAAGAAACTGTTGCACATGTGCAGTGGGAGATACAAAGAGGTTCATAGCAACAGTATTTGTAACAAAAGAAACCTTAAAGTCCATCCACAGGGGAAGATGGTAAGTTGTGCTCAAATCACATATTGAAACATTATACAGGATAGAAACTGAATATGGTTAAATTTTAACTACATATAGTAACAGGGATGAATCTCTTACATAATAGGAAATAATGTAATAAAATACAAACAGTATATTCCACTTTAAGCTCACAACATGCAAAACTAAGTTCTTTAGGGATATAATTTGTAGTAATTTATAAAAAGCTAAAAAAAAGACAAATACTAAAATACGTCAGAGCTGGAGGTATTAGCTCAGTGGTAGAGCATATACTTCGCACTCTCAAGGCATTGAATTCAACAACCAACACAAAAGTATGTACTCATGCTTCTGTGCATGTGCCAGCACACACACATACACATAGTGACACAGCTGCATATACTGGTGTTGGCTTATTCATTAGACTTAAATATTCCACGTCATTTTATATAAATTTTTACAATAAATAATGCTCTTTCAAAGTTACTGAACACTTAATTTTAAACTCAAGAATTTACTTGTTCAATTAAGCTGTTCCTTGCTTCGAGTGTCTTCTTCAGCAATTCAGGATCACTCATTTCCAAGAGGGGTTTTCTCTCAAAGTCTTTTCCATCGTCTGAATTAGGATTCCAAAGAAGTTTTTCTTTACTTACTACATCCACAATTCCTTTGAAAGTTTTGGCTTCACCAATCGGTAACTATGAGCAGAGTGAGATTAGCATGATAAAAACCATCACTCACTTAGAACTGCCCTGATGACAAAACTCTACTCATACCATTTCCTCCCAAATGTCTATTGCCATTATAGCAATTTTTATTTATAGCCCAACTTCTTCCAAAAAGGTTTTGAGATTACCTCAAAAATGTATATGTCACAAAAAATAAATTAGTGAGGAACCTAAGGAACTTATGTTAATTAATGAATTTACCTGTAAAAGCAAAGGCTTTGCCTTTAACTTCTCTCTGATACTTTGAACTGCATAGAGGAAACTGTAAAAAGCAAAATAATCAGTTTAAAATATTTGAAGCAGGATTAAAAGTATTCCCTAATGAGGGAAGGGGTAACATTGACAAGAAGCCATGTACCCATAACCTTTGTTAATAGTAACAACTTAATAGTAACAATAAAATGTTCTCTAAAATAACTTATTATTTTCAATGCTTACCATTTAACAGCTTTATATGGGACAACACCTCGAATAAACTTGTTAACAGTAATTAAAAATCTACTATAATCCTACATAAAAGAGTTTAGAGATTAAGTTTACAGATGAAGGCTAAATGAGTTAAGATCACATGGGGAAAAAAGATTCAAAAGCAAGTTTACATGTTACTCAAGGATTCTTCTACAGTTGTATTTGCTATTACACAAGGTTACCAGATTTCTTCCAAGAGCCAGACTATTCTCTACATACATCACTGGTATGATACTATGTGGCTCATTTCTATGGTTACCTATGCAATAATCATCTTTGTCACACAGGTAATTTGTAGCTACATAAGGAGATCATTTTGGTCCCAATGTCCTGAGAACCAGCCTATTATTCAGCTATCTCCTTCCCCATCAGCACAGGCACATCACCCTACCAAGGAAACTCCAAACAGAAGGATCAGAATTGAGGCCAGCACATTTTAGAGACTGCTGTGCTGGAATTAATCAAGACAAGAATCCATTCAATAAATAAACAAGCAGCTTTGAATTACTGTGGAGAGTTACATAAACACAAAGAACACAGCTATGCAGTCCCAGAGGAATAACAGTTTGTTCTGTGATTTTAGTGCACGCTCTCTGGTGCTCTCTCTCGCTCTCTGGTGCTCTCTCTCGCTCTCTCTCGCTCTCTCTCTCTCTCTCTCTCTCTCTCTCTCTCTCTCTCTCTCTCTCTCTCTCTCTCTCTCTCTCTCTCTCTCTCTCTCTCTCTCTCTCTCTCTCTCCCTCCCTCATCTCCCTCTCCCTCTCTCTCCATAGACCAGAATCTTTCCCTATCACATTTTCCCTGGAATCCTTAGTGTTCTTGATTTTCTCCCTTTCACTGAGCTGTTCCCAGTAGCTGGAGAAAATCAGGGGATAAGTGCAGGAAACTACTCTCTAGCTCTAGGAATTATGAGGGATAAGTAAACATTAGCAATACCAGGTACTATCCCTCTAGAGTTCCAAAGATAACCAATAAAATCAATAAGATAGATAAAACTTTATCAGGATCTGAGAAACATGATCTAGCCCCCTAAACTCAATTGTAATCCATGAAAAGATCAAATTATATGCTAACTTTGATAAACCAAAGACATCCTATATACCTTGCTCCAGTTTTGTCCATCTTGTTTAAAAAACAGATTCGAGGTATTTTGTGTTTGTCAGCTTGCCTCCATACAGTAAGAGTTTGGGCCTAAAACAAAGAAGGGGGGAAAACCCTCAGTGTTAGGTTTTATTTCATTGTCGAGGATCGTCAGGTGGGGCATTCAATAATTTATTAGTACCCTGACTTCATTTTGAAAATTTTCAAATCTGTAGAGAAGCTGGTAAGAGAGTAAATGATTCTAGAATATTAATATTTGGCCACATTTACTTTACTGTCTCTACCAACATGCATGGATTGTGTATGTGGTGGCAGTGTGAATGTGCTGCCCAAATCCCCATTTTCAGGGAAACTGACTGATGTACCAACTGCTGTCCCTCTGGATCTACCACCATACCTGCCCAGGTCCATCTTCTTAGCTGTTCTGGCTAAGGACTGAGCATACCACGGGTACAAGTATAGACCTGTTCCTCTAGGACATGATTTCTCTGACATGATTCCAATTTGGCTCAAGTACTCCCCACTAGCTTGGCCAAATCTTTCGTGGAGCTTTGGTACAGAGACTCAATCTACCTAATGCTTCCTTGCACTTCCTTCACAGGCATCCGACCTGCACTGTGATCTGCATGTTCTCCACCACTTCTGTCTCCTCTCCCTTGCTCTTCGCTCAGTGGCAGATATTGTCATACTTTAACACATGAACAAGGACTTTTTCCTGAATAAATAAATGTAATTACCATACTCAGAAAACTTTATGTTTGACACAATATTTTTATCTGATATCGGTAGTCCATGTTCAAATCTCTCTAATTTTTCCCAGTGATATTTTCTGTAACCTTCTTTTATGATCTGGGACCCAGCTGAAGAGCATAAGTCACATTTAGTTTTCTGGCCTCTTTAGGATTTCTCCAGCTTCTTACCAACGACCACCATCCCCAGTCATTTATAGTACTTTAAGACATTTTTCAATTTCCAGAAAGTTATAGTTAGTTTTGTTATTGTTGTTGTTTCTAGAAGGTTTTTCACTTAGATTTCTCTTATTGTCCCATGGTTACATATAGACCAAACATCTTTGGGAGGAATAGAACACAGGTAATACTGTGTCCTTCTTGGTTCATTATACTATATCAATTTGTCCTAATTTGGGGACTACTTAAGATAATATCATGGCCGATCACTGGTGGCTTGTGCCTGTAATTCTGGCTACTTAGGAGGCTGAGACCTGGAAGACTGGAATTAAAAGCTAGCCTAGGAAGAAAAGTCTGTGAGACTGAATGACTCAAGTGGTAGAATGCCTGCTGTGAGCAAGAAAGTAGAGTGAGGGCACAGAAGTCTTAAAGAAGGCCTTGAGTTCAAGCCCTGGTACTGGCATATACACAGAGACACAGAAACATATAATTAGTAATTTTAAGGTTAAAAGAAAATGGATTCCACATTCAACATAGAGCCTATGTTGGTTGTAGGAAAAGAGGATTTAACTATCCCTTAAAAAGAGAGCACTAATAATTAATCCACTATCAAAATTTAACAATCTTCACACACAAATACATATACTTACACACTTCTTTTTGGCAGTGCTAGTATCAAATCCTGGGTCTCATGCACATAAGGAAAGTGACTCCTAGCCCAAGACCTTTCATAGGAGTTGTTGGGAGATAATTTTTCACAGGTCTCTCATGTTCCTACATGTTGTTTTAAAAGACACTGATTCCCTCTATTCTGGCCCATTTTTTCAAGGATCTAGGTCTATTAAACAGCTTTAAAAACAGATAGTGTGTCTTTGGGAACAAAATGCAGGTTTGCTTACCTTCCTAATAAATAATGTCTGCCTTCAGAAGAAAAGGCAGGAATTGATTATTGCACACTATAAAATATTCCTATTAAGTACAAAATTCCTCTTTTTATTGGCTTTTCCCCTGCTCACCGTGTCCAAGACTAGAACTCAAGCTTGGTATCTGATGCTTTTGCTCCTTGGCTGATGGTCTCCTATTTGGGCCCCTCACCCCCACCCCCAAGAGTGCTCTTAATCCCCTTCAGAGCCAATGGTCCCTAACCCCTTTCATGCCACCCTGTAGAGATCCAGAAACCAGAACAAGAAAATACTAAAACTCATTTGTGACTAAAAAGTTCTTTGTCTCTTACTCAGGAACTCTGTGTGTCCTGCCAGAAGCCATGAAACTAGGGCAGATGAATGGGTTGGCTTCAAGTAACAAAACCTCAGGCTCTTTGCAGTTCTTGACACTAACTCTCATTATTTTCTACAGAGAAGCTAACATTTCTATCAAATATCCAAGATCATATTCAATATTAAATTTCAGCCTCCCACCAAAAGTGAAGACAAAGGGTGAACCAATTCAGCAGGGATACTCAGTAGACACTATGTTGGAAATGAACTACACAACTTGGGAAGAAGGGATGTCAGGAGGGGAAAAACTGGGAGAGAAATGTACTCACTACCTGACCTATGTAACTGTAATCCCTCTGTAAATAACCTTTACAATAGAATTTTTAAAAGAAAAAAAAATTAAAAATAAATTTCAGCTTCCCAAAACCATAATGAAGGGCTACAGTTATCTAATTTTAACATATTCTACATATATGTATAGACATGTGTGTCTATATATGTGTACATATACATACACATACATGTTTATAAACACACACGCACATAGGTTCACAAATCATGGTGTCTTTTTTTGGGTGGGTGGGGATCTGCTTATGGGACTGAACTCTGGGCCTGGGCGCTGTCCCTCAGCTCTTCAGCTCAAGGCTAGTGCTCTACCACTTGAGCCACAGCGCCACTTCCGGTTTTTTCTTTTTGCTTATGTGGTGCTAAGGAATCGAACCCAGGGCCTCATGCATGCAAGGCAAACACTCTACCACTGAGCCTCCTTCCCAGCCCTGCTGTCTTTTTTTTTTAATTTAGCAACATTTTTACCTCTACACCAGCAGAGGCATCAAATACAGCCACTGCACCATCCAATACTCGTAAGCAGCGCTCAACCTCCAGGGTAAAATCCACATGACCTAAGAAAAGGACAAGGAATACTAACAACCATCTTAAAAACAAAAACAATCACAAGACTCAGCAGTTTCACTTCTGGTTATATACCCGAAAAGACATTTGTACACTCATGTCCACAGCAACATTATTTACCAAAAAGTAAAAGCAACCCAAATATCCCTCAGTGGAGGAATAAACAAAACCTGGTACAGACAGGTAGGCCCTCTACATCCACGGGGTTGCAACTGCAGATTCAATCATGGATGGAAAACATTGGAGAAAAAACTGTGTTTAAACTAAATACTTGCAGACTTTTTTTTTGTTATTCTCTAAACCATACAGTATAACAACTTTTTGTAGCATTTAAATTAGTTATTACAATCATGTGAGAGGATATACATAGGTTATATGTAAGTATTTTTCATCTTGTATAAGGGACTTGAACATCTACAGATTTTGGTATCCACAGAAGATCCTGGAACATTATCCCTCACACATATTGAGAGATAGCAATACATAAAAGGGAATACTATGTTCTCTTCAAAGGAAAGAAATCTTACAAGCTGCTACAACATGTTATGTGTTAAGTGAATAAGACTATCATAGGACAAATGTGATATGATTCTATTTGTATGAAGTATTTAAAGTAATCAAGTTCATGGATGTATAAATTGGAATGATGGTGTCGGATGAGGGACAAAACAGAACAGTTGTTTAATAAAGTACAAAGTTTATGTTCTGCAAGATGAAAAAGTTACTGCGCATCTGCTTCAAAGTGATGTGGATATACTTAACATTACTGAATATATATTTAAAAATAGCTGCTGTGGACAGAGGGGAGCAAGATAGTGGCACCAAAAGGGAGCTACTGGGTCCAGGCCCAACTGGGATTCCCACCACTGCTGCTGCTATTGACCATGGCCCTAGCGTTTGACTTGATCTTGGGTGATACGGCATCCTGCCACGGGGCCTGTCAGTTGACCTACTCCTTACACACCAACCCTAAGGAAGAGGAGTTGTCTGCATGTCAGAGAGGTTGCAGGCTGTTTTCAAGTTGTCAGTTTGTGGATGATGGAATTGATTTAAATCGGACCAAATTGTAATGTGAATCTGCATGTACAAAACATATTTCCAACCTGATGAGCAATATGCTTGCCATCTCGGATGCCAAGATCAGCTACTATTTGCCGAATTGAATAAGAACAACTAATGTCCCTGATGCCAAAAATACACCTCCTCTTCCCTCTAACTCTGGTAAGCTCATTCTGGAGTTACATGATGGACTCTGCACAGAGCTTCATAACCTCTTCATGGACCTTTCATCGTCAAGCTGATGATGGGAAGATAGCGATATTCTAGTCAAAGCCAGAAATTCAGTTTGCACCACAGTTGGCACAGGAGGCTACAAATTTGGGATAATCTTCTCTGAGCAAAATGTCCTATCTGCTCTTGAGAAGTTCACAGTCACACAGAAACTATCTTGAAGATGGAGAAAGTGATGGCTTTTTGAGATGCTTCTCTCTCAACTCTGGGTGGATTTTAACCATGACTCTTGTCCTCTCAGTAATGGTTTTACTCTGGATTTGTTGTGCAGCTTTTGCTACAGCTGTAGAACAGTATGTTCCCCCTGAGAAGCTGAGTATCTATGGTGACTTGGAATTTGTGAATGAACAAAAGCTAAGCAAATATCCAGCTTCTTCTCTTGTGGTTGTTAGATCTAAAGTTGAAGATCATGAAGAAGCAGGACCTCTGCCTACTAAAGTAAATCTTGCCCATCCAGAAATTTAAGAGGTCTTCTTAAAAAGAAAAGTGGGAAGGTGGCTCAGTGGTAGAGCACTTGCCTTGCATGCTTGAGGCCCTGAGTTCAATTCCTGAGCACCACATAAGCAGAAAAAACAAAAAGCCGGAAGTAGTGCTACGGCTCAAGTGGTAGTGCACTAGCCTTGAGCTGAAGAGCTGAGGGACAGCGCCCAGGCCCAGAGTTCAGGCCCCACAACCAGACCCCCCCCCAAAAAAAAAGGGGGCTGGGAAGGTGGCTCAGTGGTAGAGCGATTGCCTTGCATGCATGAGGCCCTGGGTTCGATTCCTCAGCAAAAAGAAAAAAGCCGGAAGTGGTGCTGTGGCACAAGTGGTAGAGCACTAGCCTTGGACTGAAGAGCTGAGGGACAGCGCCCAAGTTCAGGCCCCACAACCGGACCCAAAAAAAAAAAAAAAGAAAAAGAAAAGAAAACTGAAATTTCCATTCCTCATAGAGCTTTTAAAATGGTTTCATGGGGCTGGGAAGGTGGCTCAATGGTAGAGCACTTGCCTTGCATGCATGAGGCCCTGGGTTCGATTCCTCAGCACCACATAAGCAAAAAGAAAAAAGCCGGAAGTGGTGCTGAGGCTCAAGTGGTAGAGCGCTAGCCTTGAGCTGAAGAGCTGAGGGACAGAGTTCAGGCCCCACGACCGGACCCAAAAAAAAAAAAATGGTTTCATTAGATTTAGGCCATAAGTCAATATGAAATGCAAATTAATTCACCCAAATGTGTGAGGACGATATTTACTATAACTGTACCTATAGGGTTTTTCCCCCTAGTAACTTAAGACATGGACATTTGGGGTTGTATTTTTATTTTACTAATGTCTATAGCCACTTTGTAAGTTGTGTTGGTTTTGTTGGTTTTTTTCTCTGTTAGCCAAATTCTATGAGCTGATCGTAGTTCTTCCCCACCTCCTATCATGATACTGTCAATCATCTTAGTTAATAAGCTGAATACTTAGGATATGACACTTTTGCTTAGCAGTGGCCCACAAAGCTGTAATTTGAAATTTAGCAGAAAATGGCATTTAATGACACTACATTTTCAATTGTATTGAATTGAAATAATTAAAATTTTATTTGAATAATTATGTGCTGAAAAAAAATAGCTGCTGTGTGCTAGTAACTCATACCTGTAATCCTAGCTACTCAAGAGGCTGAGATCTGAGGACTGCAGTTCAAAGCCTACCTGGGCAGAAAATTCCAGGAGATTTATCTCTACCTAGCTACCAAAAAAAAAGAAAGAAAGCTGGAGGTAGAAGTGTAAAGCACTAGCCTTGACCAAAAAATAAATAAAACTAAAAAAAAAAAAAAAGAAAAAGAAAGCTTAGGAACAGTGCTCAGGTCCTGAGTTCAAGCTCTACAGGACTAGCACACACACACAAAAAAGTTATGCCAGGGATGCTGGTGCACTCCTGTGATCCTAGCACTCACAGGAGGAGTACATGCAGGACAACTACAAGTTTGAGGCTAGCCTGGGCAACTAAGCAAGACTATATCTCACTATTTTCCCCCAAAAAGTTTAGGATGACTAATTGTATAATGTTTTAATAGCATAATAGTAAAAATAATAATACATCTCCACCCAAATCCCACACAAACAAAAAACTAAAGTCCTATATATCATATCTGTATGGGTGAAACAGAAGCATACCTGGTGTATCAATCAGATTGACTCTGTACCCCTTCCAATCAAAAGTAACGGCTGCTGATTGAATGGTAATGCCTCTTTCTCGCTCCTGAGCCATGAAATCTGTTACTGTGTCTCCATCATCAACATCTAATCAGGAAAAAGAGGACACAGTTTAACAGCCAGAGCATTGCATTGATACTTGGAATCTATTTGACATAATTTTCCTTAAGAAAAATCTTTCCCCAAATATTTGCTCTAATATTTACAAAGCTTTTCTTTTTTCTCAAGGATAGCACTCTACCACTTGAGCCACAGCACCAATTCCATTTATAAAGCTTTTTTCAAACTACTTTGACATAAAAATGCTTTTTCTCATAGTAGGGCATGGCTGAAGTTATAGAGTACTTACCTAGAAAAATACAAGGTCTGGAGTTTTACCAAATATTAATTTGATTAAACTACGTACTTTTTAATTTTTTTCCCATTTTAACTTTTATTACCCTTCTTTATCCTTCTTGATCCCTTGATAGGAGGCAAAGTTGTGTAATCTAACAACACAAACTTATATCCTAGCTTACCACTCACTTACCCTATGATCTTGAGCAAGTTACTTAACTTGGTTTGGAGAGTGAAATGAGATGGTACTGAGTACCTAGTCCAGTAGATGATAAATGGCAGCAACACACAATAAAGTAATAGAGATAACTTAGATATCAGACCATTACTTCAGGTACACAATTTGGAGATATGAGGAAAAGACTTATCAGACATATGACAAAACAGAGAAAACTTAACAATGCTGCATAATACAATAATTATTTTATGAGAAATCAGGTGGTTATACAATTAGGAACCTACTCTCATGAAGCTTCTAATCCTATGTTCTCTCCCTGAAGAAATTCTAAGTCTCAGTCACTTCTCAGGGGATAGAGAAATGGCTACCAGTAGGGGGCATACCATAAAGTAGACTTCTGAACCTTAATTTCCAAAGTAAGCTAAGAGCAGCACTGCTATTTTAAAACAAAAGAAAAACACAAAACAAAATAAAATATTATCTAAGGATCCACATTTACATGCTTAACCAAACAGCTTAATCTTCACATTACAGCTACAAAAATTCAAAACTTAGGTAAATGCCATTATAGTAAACTAAGGATTTTTTAGAAATTCTTTTTTTTCTCCCTTTCTACATGAGAATTTGAGGATTTACTTTTCAGTTCTTTTCTTCAAGAAATGAGACAACCAAAAAATTAATCGTGTTCCTGGGCAACATACAACAAAACTTCTGATGGGTAAACTAAATGTGAATTGGGAAGAATTATCACTTAGGGATATCACTTTGGGCTTTCCTGAAGAGGGTATGGCATGTCCCTATGTGAGACCTGCAAAGAGGCCTACGGATTTGTAACAGCAGATAGTCATTGCTACAGAACATCAGTCTCCTACTAAACTAGGGTGGCTTTTGTACAAAGAAACATCTAAAGCTATTGGGAAACTGTCCCATAACCTTCTGGGTGCAGTGGTGCCAATGAAGCCATTATGGCCTTAAAGTCTGCATGTTCAGTACAGTATTAAAAGAGCCTTTGATGTATGTTGCAGCTACCTTGTCTTTAAGTTGTGGTTTAGACATCAGTGATTCCATGCCATAATCAAAGGTTCTAGATTGACTTCTTAATCAATTATTTTCCAATGATGCTTTTGCTAATAGGGAGTGGGGATAGGAGGAATCCATTCTAACCTCCCAATGATCTTGTGTATCCAGAATAGTACAATATTCTTTCTGTGGTGGTAGTTTTGCCTGCATCAATATGAGCCATAATTCCAATATTACGGATTCTGTTTAAAAAGGGGAGGGAAAATGCATTATTAGGTATATACTAATAAAATATAAAACAAAATATATATAGTATATACATTTCAAAGCTGGTTAGTATTCTTATAATTTATATAATTACGTAAAACCTAGAAAAAAGCTAGGCGCCATTGGTTCATGCCTGTAATCCTAGCTACTCAGGAGGCTGAGATCTGAGGATCAGAAGGAAAACAGCCTGGGCAGAAAAGTCTGTGAAACAGACTCTTTCTTATCTCCAATTAAATCACAGAAAAAACCAGAAGTGTTGCTGTGGTTCAAGCAAAAGTAGCTCAGGGACATGCTTAGGCCAAGTTCAAGCCTCAGGACTGGCAAAAAAAAACAAACTAAAAAAACAAATTTGAAAAAACTGAAAACATATCCTATCACATTAGTGTGAAAAAAACAGGTAAGCAGAAAAAGCAAGCAACAAAAGCTGCTAAGCAAGTACAATCTTGAGAGAATATCTTATATTCAGTTCGATGAGAAGTTTGCTGTTGTTGTATTAAAAATGTTTAGCATTAAACTGTGAAAGGAAAATTGCTTTTAAGATATACTAACAGCCAGGTGCTGGTGGCTCACGCCTATAATCCTAGCCACTCAGGAGGCTGAGATCTGAGGATCACGGTTCAAAGCCAGCCCAGGCAGAAAAGTCTGTGAGACTCTTATCTCCAATAAAACCATCAGAAAACTGGAAATGGTGCTATGGCTCAAACGGTAGAGCACTGGCCTCGACCTCGAGCTGAGGTGCTGAGAGACAGCGCCCAAGCCCAGAGTTCAAGTCCCAAGACTGACCAAAAAAAAAAAGAAAAAAGATGCACACTAACATCTATCTTTACTTAGCAAAGGCAGAAAGCTACAGAAATTAACATTTCACTAGTAATGCCCATTATAGTATATTTTTAAGCAGTCCATGGGGAGGAACAACATAGTATCAACCATAGTACTTACTTAGCTATAGGAGGGCTAATGATGGAATGTAGCGACTTAATATCATTTCCTATTAAGCCTAAAGGAAAGAGGGTTAAAATTGAACTGTTAATTTTATGAAAATTCCTTTAATTTACAAATGGAAATATCTAAACTTAATTATATCTAAATATATATAAATTATATATAAATATATATAAATATCTAAACTTATTAATTTCAAGTAAAATTCAAATTTCAAATAAAACTGACATTATTTAAAATTCATTCCCCCTCCCCCCGCAAAAAAATAAAACATGTTTTCCTACAATCTGTAAGGAAAAAGCTAGAGTTGATGGTAAAAGTTGTTTTGGTTTTTTTGGGGGGGAGGGAGGGTCCGGTCATGGGGCCTGAACTCTGGGCCTGGGCGCTGTCCCTCAGCTCTTCAGCTCAAAGCTAGCACTCTACCACTTGAGCCACAGCGCCACTTCCAGCTTTTTTCTTTTTGCTTATGTGGTACTGAGGAATCGAACCCAGGGCCTCAGGCATGCAAGGCAAGCGTTCTACCACTGAGCCACCTTCCCAGCCTGATGGTAAAGGTTTTAAATAGCCAGATACCAGTGGTTCACACCTATAATCCAGTTGCTCAGGAGACTGAGGATTAAGGACTGCAGTTCAAAGCCAGCTAGAGGAGACAAAAACTTAGAAACTGTTTTTTTGTTGGTGGTGGTTTTTTATTTGGTTGTGGGGTTTGACCTCTGGATGTGGGCTCTGTCCTTGAGCTCTTCAGCTCAAGGTAAGCTCTCTACCACTAGAGCCACAGCGTCACTTAAGCCACTTCTGGCTTTCTGGTGGTTAACAGGAGGTAAAATTTCTCAGAGCCACACCAGTGGCTCACACCTGTAATCCTAGCTTCTCAGGAGACTGAGATCTGAGGGTCATGGTTCAAAGCCAGCCTAGGCAGAAAAGTCTGTGAGACTCTTATCTCTAATTAATCACAAGAAAACAGGAAATAGCACTGTGGTTCAAGTGGTAGAGCACTTGCCTTGATCTGTGGAGCTGACGAACAGTGCCCAGGCCCAGAGAGAGTTCAACTTTCCTGCCCAGGCTGGCTTTGAACTGTGATCCTCAGATCTCAGCCTCCTGAGTAGCTCCTCACTTGTGAGGCATCCAGTAGAAACTCCTATCTCCAATTAACCAGAAAAAAAAAAGCAGTTGCATAAAGTAAAAATTTTTTAAAAACCAATATCTAGGTCATATTTTCTGGAAGATACAAAGTAGCCCCAATCTCTGTCACCTCCTATACTTCCAATTACCAAATGTAGAATTAGAATTAATGTTCATAATGATATTGATACAAGTAAAATCTGAATTAAAAAATTTTAAATGCACAGTTCAGGGTACCTATATTTTCTAAAACTTGCAAGCTCAGCATGATCCTCTAAATAGCTAATAACCAAATCATGGTACAATCTGAAACTTACCTGCCCTTGGCAATCCCAGGACACAATACCTTTAAAGATGGCTTGGGAGCTATCACAGAAAATAAGCTGTAAGGGCTGGGAAGGTGGCTCAGTGGTAGAGTGCTTGCCTTGCATGTATGAGGCCCTGGGTTCAATTCCTCAGCACTACATAAGCAGAAGAAAAAAAAAAAAAGCCAGAAGTGGCACTGTGGCTCAAGTAGTAGAGCGCTAGCCTTGAGCTGAAGAGCTGAAGGACAGCACCCAGGACCAGAGTTCAGGCCCCACGACTGGACCAAAAAAAAAAAAGAAAAGAAAAGAAGCTGTAATAATCTAAAACTTCTAAAAGGTCAAGCAGTATTTCTTCTTGAGACACAGTCTTACTATATATCTCAGCCAACCTAGAATTTGCTATGTAGTTCAGGCTGACCTCAAATTTGGTCCCAGTCTCCTGTGTGCTAGGATTATAGGTGTGTTCCACTACACCCAGCCAGCTTATATTTTTTAAAATATAAATATATGCCCATAGTGTCTAAATGCCATGCTTACCATAGATTTCATTAATAAGTAATATTAAAGCACTTTTAAATGCAATTATATTTGTAAATTTAATCTGTATCTTGGTGCTATTTAAACGAGTTCTTCCAAATTTCAGTTTCATATTATTTCTTAAAACCCTGTGACGGTCTAAAGATCAAAAGATAACCTATACTCTACAGCTGAATTCACATAGATAGAAAATGAAAACCTACATATGAACAATTAATGCAGTCTATTAAATTCCTTTCAAGTCAAGAACTAATGAGTATTTTCAATGCACCATTTTCTTTTCTTTTTTTTTTTGTCGGTCATGGGGTCTGAACTCTGGGCCTGGGCACTGTCTCTCAGCTCTTCAGTTCAAGGCTAGAGCTCTACCACTTGAGCCATAGCACCACTTCTGGCTTTTTCTGCTTATGTGGTACTGAGGAATGGAACCCAAGGCCTCATGCATGCAAGGCAAGCCCTTAATCCATCATTTTCTTGACAAAGATGGTAATGAGAATAACAATAGAATTAAACTAGTTTCAACCAGTCTACCACGCACTTGCTAATACAAGACACTAGGAATAATGTTGCACATATGTTGGCTTAGTAACAATTAGAAATTAAAATATTTTGCTCCTAAGCCTGCCAGCCCCTAATAGCTATATATCAAAATAAATATTTGCCAAGCACCGGTGGCTCATGCCTGTAATCCTAGCTACTCAGAAGGCTGAGATCTGAGGATGGCGGTTCAAAGCCAGCCTAGGCAGGAAAGGCTGTGAAATTCTTATCTCCAATAAACCACCAGAAAACCAGAAGTAGCTCTGTAGCCTTGAGCTGAAGATCTGAGGGACAGAGCTCAGGCCCAGAGTTCAAGCCCCATGAATGACAAATGAAAAATAAAAATAAATAAATATTTAATCAAACTACTCCTAAGACTCTTCACATTAATATTTTCTAGTAAACTTGCACTGACAGAAAACAGTTTGCATAAAGCCTAGCAATGAATTACAAAAAAAAATTTTACAGCAAGAGCTTCTCCACATGAACTCACATGCTAATTAATCAGCTACCACCTCCAGCAATCTTGTCTTTGCTCATTCCCTCAGTATGTCCAGCAGAGGTGGAACACAATTCCATTGTATTCCTTCCCTCCTAACATCCCTCACAATACCCTTACCCCCAAGAATCTTAAGAAAATGGCCAAGAAGTAGAACAGAGTCAGAGACCTCTGAAAAAAAGAGATTCTCGCAAACAAAAAACATAAAAGAGCAAGAGAAAAAAGAAAGGAAGCAAATTAGTAAAATCAGAATCAAACATCTGTACCTGGTAAGGAACTGTAATTTCTCCCAAGAAGTATCCATGGCTTTGATCTTTTTAAACTTGCTCTTATACAGCAGCACATATTCTGGTAAAGAGAAAACAAAATCTGACATTAATTTTATTTTAGATCCTAATTAGATTTTTATTGCAGTAATTTTAACATTGTAACATGCTTTGTCAGAAGAAAACACTTTGCATCCCCTTTTGAAGGAACCCAAATTCTCATATTCTTTTTTTTTTTGGTTTTTTTTTGGGTTTTTTTTTTTGTTTTTTTTTTTTTGTCGGTCGTGGGGCTTGAACTCTGGGCCTGGGTGTTGTCCCTCAGCTCTTCAGCTCAAGGCGAGCGCTCTACCACTTGAGCTACAGCGCCACTTCCGGTTTTCTGGTGGTTTATTGGAGATAGGAGTCTCACGGTCTTTCTTGCCCGGGCTGGCTTTGAACCGCGATCCTCAGATCTCAGCCTCCTGAGTAGCTAGGATTACAGGCGTGAGCCACCAGTGCCCGGCTCTCATATTCTTTTAAGAACATCACAAACCAAATCTATATTACAGAAAAGAGTAAGAATAAAATTAATACTAATATAAATGTTCTATTTGGAACTGACCTTTAGACATGGCTTAGACATGGCATGGTGCTGGGCACTTATTGGAAATGCAAATTTTCAGACCCTACTCTAGACAAGAAAAGCAACTGATTGTGATAGCTACAATTTGAAATCTGGGACAGACAGAAAACTTTAGATAAGAGTCAGAAAAGTTAAATAAGTATTTCCACACTGGATATTCTTGGTTCTACTAAACGCTTGTGGAGAGCAAGAGTTCAAAATACAATAGCTACTTTAAGGATTTATGTTTGTCTGTGTTGGTTTTTGTGTGTATGTGTGTGTGCACACACACACATGCATGCGTGCCAGGACTGGAGCTTGAACTCTAAGCCTTTCACTATAGCTGGGCTTTTTCCCATAAAGCCCTCAGCTCAAGGCTAGCACTCTACCACTTGAGCCACAGCGCCACTTCCAGCTTTTTTCTTTTTTGCTTCTGTGGTACTGAGGAATCGAACCCAGGGCCTCAGGCATGCAAAGCAAGTGCTCTATCACTGAGCCACCTTCCCAGCTCAGTTTTTTGTTTTTTTGTTTTTTCTGCCGGTCGTGGGGCCTGAATTCTGGGCCTGGGCACTGTCCCTCAGCTCTTCAGCTCAAGGCTAGCGCTCTAGCGCTTTGACCCACAGCACCACTTCCAGCTTTTTCTGCTTATGTGGTGCTGAGGAATCGAACCCAGGGCCTCATGCTTGCAAGGCAAGCACTCTACCACTGAGCCACTTTCCCAGCCCCTAGCTCAGTTCCTAAGTAACTAGGATTATAGATTTGAGCCACTGGTGCCTCAAGATAGCTTGTTTTCAGGATTTCTAACAGTAGCTATCCATGTGAGTCATTTGAAAGCTTCTTTAAAACAAGACAGTGGGGCTAGGCACTGGTGACTCATGCTTGTAATCCTAACTATTCAGGAGTCTGAGATCTGAGGATCATGGTTTGAAGCCAACCCAGGCAGGAAAGTCCATGAAACCCTTACATCCAATAAACTACTCAGAAAAAGATGGAAGTGGAGCTGTGGCTCAAATGATAAAGTGCTAGCCTTGAGCTAAAGAAGCTCAAGGACAGCCCCTAGGCCCTGAGTTCAAGCCCCAGGACTAGAAGGAAAAAAAAAAAAAAACATGACAGTGAGATGGAAAAAACTGGGAGAGAGCAAGGGAAGGGATAACATTATCTAAAAAGAAATGTACTTATTACCTGACTTATGTAGCTGTAACCCCTCTGTACATCACCTTTATAATAACAATTAAAAATTAAAATTAAAAGAAACATGGCAGAGGGGAAAGGGAGAGAAGAGCTGGGAGAATGGGAAGCAATATTGTTAAAAGTCTCCCAGTTGCCTCCAATGTCACATCACAATGAGAATCAGAGTTAGAGCAGGCCTATGTAAAACCAAGTCTATCTTCTATACTAGCTGCTGTCTTTATCTTCTTACACTGGATACTCTCCATCCTAATCTATCCCTAGACTACTAGACACACATTTACACCCGTCAACATATGCAGACTATTTAGCGTATGTAATAACATCACAAGTTAAATATATAAATATATATTCTTCTGAATGCTGCACAGTAGCAGAACTGAATTTACAGACTGATGATCAAAGATGTGTCTTCTGGGTTAAAGGTTCTCCACTAGTCCTCTCCTCTGCTAAGTCACTGCTGGAGAAGAAAAACCAGACAAGCTGTTGCCTGTCACTTAGCTGTAAATGATACACTGCATGGCTTCATTTGAGAATATTTCTAATGTACACTGAAGATGTGACCATTTACAAAATCATTTATAATATTTGCAAGGAGATTCAGAAATCAGGCAGAGCTTAAAGACTGAGACAATATTCCTGAAATATGGGACAAATTCCAAAGTAGCCAAGCAATTGGCTTTCAACAGCTCTGCAGAAAAAGTCTGATTGATTGATTGATTGATTGATTGATCAATCGATTGATAGTACTGGTGAAGTAAGGAGAGCCTCACACTTGCTATGAAGGCACTCTAACATCTGAGCCACTCCACCTTTAGAACCATACTGCCTGTACAATTTGCAATATATTTTCAAGGTGGAGTCTTGTGCTATGCTTGGGCTAGCTTGGACTGTGTTCCCCCTATTTATGCTTCCCTTTGTTGCTGAAATGGCATGCATACATGAGCCTAGTCATTGTGCTTTTCCCACAGCTTGGAATGCCTCTATGCTCAGGCACTGACTGAGCTGGAGTATCCTGAACTCTTATGCCTGGGCTGGCCTTGAACTGTGTTTCTCTCTCTCTCTCTCTCTCTCTCTCTCTCTCTCTCTCTCTCTCTCTCTCTCTCTCTCTCTCTCTCTCTCTCCCCCCCCCCCCAAGTTGCTAGGATAAAAGTCACACTACCTTGCAGAAAAGTTTTATTTTAAATCTTGACACTGACTTTAACAGAAGCTTTATTTCATAAAAGCTTCAACCTACAGACTTTAGAGTATAAAGCATATCTTTGCAGTTTAAAGATGATAATTAAGTGCTGCCATTGTTAGGAAAGATATAGACCACTACTGTCCTCCAATAAATGGCACTTTATACCTCATGAGAACAACACTTCCTCTGTTTTTTGTTTTTTTTATTATTAAAGTAATTTCTTTTGACACTTGTTAAATTAAAAGAATTTCTTCTCAATTAGTTTACCTTGAGGATAGCCAAAGGCTATGATTAAACTTGAGTTTGGAATAAAAAAGTAATGATTTACAGCCAGACACTGGGAGTAAAATAACTGAGGTTGTTAAAGCACATTTAATTTTACAAGGAGAGCTTACATGAATGTGCATGCTAGGCATTTTCTGATGACTCACTGCAAATATCCACAAGTTAGTCAACATCTTGATCTTCTAAACTGTTTTCTGCAAAATGAAAAACACAGAAGTATAAAAATTAAAATTGTCCATATGAATGAACTATAGGGCCACAGTATTAATCATAGTGTTATGTAAGAAGCCATGTCTAATCCCCTCTGAAATCTGTTATGTTCTTATTCAGAAAATCACCAAGTTCTTTTGTTTCATTTCCTAAACAGAATCTTGAATCCATTCCTTCTTCATTCCAAATGGCAAAGTTCTGGCCTTATCACTCTCTGCAGTCACTATTGTTACGAACATTTGTCTTTTGTAGGTCTAACCCAATGTTGTCAATAGGAACATGTCAACACCCCACCTGTGCTCAGAAACATTGGCAAAGATTTTGGAGTACAAATTAATTTCTTTTTTTTGTTGTTTTTTTTGGGGGGGGTTCCAGTCATGGGGCCTGAACTCTGGGCCTGGGCACTGTCCCTCAGCTCTTCAGCTCAAGGCTAGCGCTCTACCACTTGAGCCACAGAGCCACTTCCAGCTTTTTTCTTTTTGCTTATGTGGTGCTGAGGAATCGAACCCAGGGCCTCATGCCTGCAAGGCAAGCGCTCTACCACTGAGCCACCTTCCCAGCCCAAAATTAAAGTAATTTCTTGAACCTGATGCTGATTATAAGAACAGGAAAAGAGCCAGACTAGGCCAATAGGGGCAAGGTCTCCCTCCTGTAAAGGTTCTGCATCCCACACCATGGCCTTGAGCAGTCCTATGAGCAATCCTTAGACATCATATCACTATGGCCTTGAGTAATTAGGCATGCAGGGCCTCTAGGCTTCATGCCATGGCCTGTTGCTTATGGAAGACTTGCAAGTGAACAACAAACTGACTGGCCCCCAGAGGTGTGCTCCTAATTAAAAGAGCTAAAAATGTATGGAGAGCTTATGCAGGATGCATGAAAGCCTGATTGTGTCTGGACACTGACATGACCCATAAGCTGCCCAATCATCTTGAGTGTCATGTAGCTCTTTCCTAGAGACACTTTAGTAATCCCTAAACAACACACCCCAAAAGTGCCTTCCCTTTGGCCCCCTCATAAGAGAGGAGCAGGAGCCCTGCTTATCTTGTTCTTCAATAAATCATTTCTGTTCTACTTCTCCCTCTGTGTCCAAGGATTCATTCTTCAAGACCACAGAGACAGAGGACCTGATCCAAGTTTTGCAGTTTTTTTCAGTAGCAATTACAAGATGTGTTTGGGTTTTGAAAATGAACTAAAATTTACAGCATATGCATTTTTCAGATACACTTCAGTGAAGACTTCTAAGTTTTTAAAAAGAGTAAAAAAAACTAGGTATTAAAAGACAGAGGACTTGCTGGAGTCCCAACTTGTCTGTGACCTTAAATTACTTAAAAAAATCCCAGCTTCGGTCTTTCACCTATCACATCACACAGCATTGGTATAAAAATTCACAGATTTGACAAGAATTGTCTGTACCACTGCCCCCTACACATTAGGATTCAAGTAATGAACAAAAGACAACAATCTCAGCCTTCATAGTGCTTCTATTCTATTAAAAAGGTTAAAAAATACAATACACAGCATCTCCTATGGAGATAGACACTATAGGGAAAAACTAACCAGGAAAGGGGAAGAAGGACAGTTGTAACTGAGGCCAAGCAGGGCCTCACTAAAACTGTGGGACTTAAGCAAAGACCTAAAGTAGGTGAGGTGGCAAGGAGAGGGAGCCATTCCACCGAGAATTTATTTAATTTATTGTACCTGAAAATAGGACATGTTCTGCTATTAAAGATCACAGAAGAGGCCTCAAAGACTGCACTATGACTTAACAGATAGTTTCTTTGGTATTTTTGTTCTCATCATAATCAGGTTACAAACTATGGAAGCAATTCAGGGAATTTTGCGACTGAGCAGTAAAAGGTAAAACTGACAGCACTCTGAGGTACCATCTTGTGAATTACTTCCTTCGTAGCGCTAGAGGGCAACTATGTGCAAGCCCACTCGGCATTTGGTCCAAGGCCCCAACAGTTCAGAACCTCCAGAAAAAAACACGTGTGTCTCTATTTTTTTTCCTCCGAGTAGTTGGCCTAGTCGTTTTACTTTTTTCACACAATAAATTTCCATTCTCCCGTATCCTTAATTATGTCTACATTAGGGGGACGGCAGGGAGATAAATCAATCGCCCTTGCTGAAGGATGGAGAGCCGACGCCAGGGTATGGGGCCGGAGACCCCGGCTCTGACCTCTAAGGCCGGCCAAGCACCCGGAGCAGTGCAGCGCAGCACCCACCTGGCACCGTGTCGTGCGCCGGGTCTGGCCTCTTCCTGCCAGGCTGTGGAGAGAGACGCCCGCCTCTACAAGGTCTGCAAAGGCCTTGGGGTTGAGCCCCCCACGCCCGCCGCCACCCTCACGCCTCCAAGAACGAGCCCAGAGCACAAGGGGCCTCCTGCCCTGCCTGCTCTGACAGCTACCCGCCCACACTTCCGGCGGTGCAACAGGCAAATAGCGCCGGCTAGCAATTTCCGGCGCCGGACTGAATGCGGAGAACCGAGAGTCGGAACGTCTGCGTCGCATTTGCTGTTCCCACGGCGGCTTTCGGGAGCTGCTCTTTCCGGTCCCGGGTTGCGCCGAGGCCTGTTGCGCGTGTCCGGGTCCCCCGAAGCTGAGAGTGCCTTTGCCCGCCCGAGACTGCGCCCGGCGGGCCCGCGGCTCTCGTCATGGTAGGCAGGCCGCCTCGGGCGCTCGTGACGCCAGGTGTCCGGGCCGGGGGGGCCCGGAGCCGGGGTGCCGGGAGTGCGGCGGGGCGGAAGTGCGGGGCGGGGGGAGGGCGGGCGGTCTCCGCGGAGCTCGGGCAGCGCCGTGCTGGGCGGGCGTCGAGTATGCAGTCTGCCAGACACACGGGGGCACCGGGTGGCGTTTGCCAGGTCACCAGTCTCGGAGCCCCGTGCCCGTGGTGGCTGAGACTAGTGGGAACATGCTGGAGGTGTGTGGTCATCTACAGTACGCGTCGACACCAGCGCATCCCTTGACCACTTGGGAAACTGAGTCCCCTTGCCAGAGGCCAGTCCCCGAAGACATCGGCTCTCCTCCGTCTCAAGGAATGCCTCCTCGTGGTTTTGTGCTCGCCACAAAGCCTGAGCCATAGCGGTTGATACCACCGCCTCACGACTTTGTTCGCGGTTGCTTAGCCTGGTTCGCTGAGCGGGACTGGACTTGGCATCGTTTTAGTTTTGCGGTCGTTGTTTTGTGCCGATCGCGTAGCTTGAACTCCAGGCTATCCCAGGCTTTTCGTTTTTTATTTCCACTCCAAGAGTAGCACTCTGCCACTTGAGCCGAGCTCCACTTCTGGCTTTTTGGTGGTTATTTGGAGGTGAGTCTCCTGGACTTTCCTACTTAGGAAACTGATGGGCCTTTGCCAAAGGATAAATCAGCGAAGTAATTTCTGGCTTTGAACCGTGATCCTCAGATCTCAGCCTCCTGAGTAGCTAGGATGACAGGCTTGAGCCACCGGCTTCCAGCTGTATTTGGGGGATCTTAAAACGAAGATATAGACCAGCCACGTGTTTAAAATAAAGCAGCTTATTTAAAATACAAAAAGGATTCTATACATTACTAGTGAAATACAAAATACATCCACTTTGGAAAACAGGAAGGCATGCAACTTTATATTGCAGCCTTATTCCTAAATACCCAAAACTATAAATCTTTCATCTTTAAATAACATCCTTAGCAATAAAAAGGGCTGATGTACTGACATATCCAACAAAGTAGGAAAAACCCCTAAGTCTTCAGCAAAATGAAAGAAACCATATGCAAAAGGATGTACATAACATAGATCTTGTTCACATTTCATTCTGGGAAAGACAAAATCCTAAGGAGAGATAACAGATTGAGGATAAGGAAGATGATTGGTTTCAAACTGGCACAAGGGAACTTTGGGTGATGAAATATTTTTATTGTAGTGGTCAGTCAAAACTTGGCCTAAAATGGGCAAGTTTTATCATGTACAAGTTATACTTCAATAAAATATATTCTTTTAATAAATTAGAAATGTTTGAAAGGCAGTTTCCCTTACTAATGGTAAGAAGAGATTTCTGCAGTCAGATCATTCTTTTAACCAAGTAACTCACTGAGATTATTACAGATGTATGCTTTTCATTTATCCAAGATTAAAATATGTCTTATATCATGGGAATAAGCAAGTGAGGACAATACAGGATTGTATCTACGTACTGTGTCATAATTTTAGAGTAATTTTGTCACTACTTTTACAATTTAAAGTAACATTTCTTACATTATAGCCACAAAATGAATATATTGAATTACACCGTAAACGCTATGGATATCGTCTGGATTACCATGAGAAAAAAAGAAAGAAAGAAAGCCGAGAGGCTCATGAACGGTCAAAGAAGGCAAAAAAAATGATTGGCCTGAAGGCTAAGCTCTACCACAAACAGCGCCATGCTGAGAAAATACAAATGAAAAAGACGTAAGTGGGCCCATTCATTTCACCTAACAAGTTACTATCTGTTGTTAGGGGTTATTATTGAATCTTCTTTCCTTCTTGATAGCATCAAGATGCATGAAAAGAGAAACACCAAACAAAAAGATGATGAGAAGACTCCTCAGGGAGCAGTACCTGCCTATTTGCTGGACAGAGAAGGACAGTCCCGAGCAAAAGTACTATCCAATATGATTAAACAAAAACGGAAAGAGAAGGCGGTAAGCAGTAAAATTTGAAGTCTTCTCTTTTGTTCAGGACAGTTAAATTCGTTCTGAGTTTTTCTTCAGTTTAATTTCAAACATGAAGGGCAATTCTTATTCACAATTTTTAGGTAATTTTTTGAAGTTTGCATATTTGATTAAATAATTTCTCATCACCAGGTTTTAGAATGTGATATTTTGTTTTTATTTAAACTTGCTAGAATATCATTGTATGACACCAAAAGAAACCTTATTGGTTATCTCTTTAACCCCTTGTTTCACAAGAGTGGAGTCCCATAAGTTCTCAGTCATTCTTCATGGTTAATTATGAAATAGTGATGCTGCTCTTGAAATTGGTATCTTAGTAATAGGTCCAGAATTTTTCTTTTTTTGGGGGGGGGGGGGTCCGGTAGTGGGGCCTGAACTCTGGGCCTGGGCGCTGTCCCTCAGCTCTTCAGCTCAAGGCTAGCGCTCTACCACTTGAGCCACAGCGCCACTTCCGGCTTTTTTCTTTTTGCTTATGTGGTGCTGAGGAATCGAACCCAAGGCCTCAGGCATGCAAGGCAAGCGCTCTACCTCTGAGCCACCTTCCCAGCCCAAGGTCCAGAATTTTTCCACTGCTGTTGTGTGTACATAAAACTTTGCATTATAGAGAGGAACAAAACATCCACTGAGAGATTTTCTTGCTAGTAGTATAATCCAAAAGTCCACTTGAGGTACATTTGGCAAGATTTTATGTTACTGACTAGTAGAGTAAGTACATCACTACTTACAGAAGCTACTGCTTTGCTGTAGATGTATTTTTAATTACCCATTATAAGGCCTTAATATTTTTAGCTTCAATACCTGATGTCGCCATGATTTATCAACTTAGTTTTGTGTGATCATGGCTAAGGAGACTATATTTGTAGAAAACTCAACCAAATGTGTTGAATGTTAGGGGGAAAAAAGTGAATCTATTACTTCATAAGACCAAAGCATGTTTGATTTATTCTCATTGTCCTTTACTTAAAATATCAATTCCCATTTTTAGGGAAAGTGGGAAGTCCCTCTGCCAAAAGTTCGGGCCCAGGGAGAAACAGAAGTATTAAAAGTTATTCGTACAGGAAAGAGGAAAAAGAAGGCATGGAAGAGGATGGTTACTAAAGTCTGCTTTGTTGGAGATGGCTTTACAAGAAAGCCTCCTAAATATGAAAGGTTCATCAGACCAATGGTAAGTCCTTGGCAAAAGTGCAGTGACTTCAGTGTTAATTCCTTTGTTAAAATTGGTAAAGTCCATTAGAGTTTCCTGAAGTTCCTAAAACTGGTATGAGAACCAGGTTGAAAAAAAAGTTTTATACTGTTTTTGTTACTTTGTTATTGATGGGAATTACTTAACATTTTCTTCCTATAGTCAAGACTCATGACTTCCATATTCCTAAAAGTATATGAAAAAAATTTTAAATCTCCATTTTCTACATATAGTCACATTTTATATTTTCAACATGCTTGACACTGATAGACTTCAAAACATTTGTCTATGTCTTTGAGACCAGTTAGACAACTTAGGTAGTACTGTACTGTCACTGAGTCAGACTGCAGTAAAGTCAGTATCATTTTTTTTTCAGTCATGGGTCTTAAACTCTGGTGCTGGGTGCTGTCCCTCAGCTCTTCAGCTCAAGGCTAGTGCTCTACCACTTGAGCACAGCGCTACTTCTGGCTTTGAGTGGCTTATTTGAGATAAGAATCTCACTTCCTGCTGGGCCTGGCTTTGAACCTCAATCCTCAGATCTCAGCCTCCTGAGTAGCTAGGATTACAGGTGTGAGCCACCAGGCACCCAGCAAGGTCAATAACGTAATTCTTTTGAAATCATTCAAGATATTGCCAGCAAAAAGAAGAGCTAGGGGGGAATAGAAAAGTGGCTTTTCTATGGCAGCGGTGTAACTATACCCCCAAACAAATGCCCTAACTCCCATTTGTCTACCTCTTTGGGGGGGAAATATAATTGTGTATTTTTATAGAATCCCTTCAAAGAAACTGAATTTTACTGCTAGATATCTAATTGCTTAGAAAGAGAAGGAATTGGAAAGAGAAAAACAGATGGTATTAATCATAGTGCTCAACCTGAGTAACTTTTGGTGTATTTAAATATGAAGTCTTGCTTTTATAAACAAAGTCTTAGTGAAGGGAAGCCGTAACATCAGATCACATGGCCTACAAACTCTAAAAGTTTGCTATCTAGACCTAGTAAGGATTCCCTTAGTTGGGGTTTTTTGGTGGGCTCTTTTTCTTTTTGGAGTGTCTGTGTGGCTTGAACTCAGAGGATGGTCATTGTCCCTGAGCATTTTGGCTCAAGGTAAGTGTTCAACCACTTGAGCCACAGCTCCACTTCCAGTTTTTTGGTGTTTATTTGGAGATAAGACAATCTCACAGACTTTCCTGCCCAGACTGGTTCCAACTAAAATCCTCAGATCTCAAGCTCCTGAGTAGCTAGGATTACACGTGAGCCACTGGTACCTGGCTTCTCTGTCAGTTTTGTTTTGTTTTGTTTTTTAAGTCTATAGAAATGTTATGATTTTATCTGATAGTTTAAAATCTGACATTATTCAGCCCATGCTTAAGAAAATTGAAAAACATCCAAAAAGTCTACTTGTTAACATTTTGGACTCAGACATTTTTGTGTTTGACCTTCTAGGGCTTACGTTTCAAGAAGGCCCATGTAACACATCCTGAACTGAAAGCCACCTTTTGCCTGCCAATACTTGGTGTGAAAAAGAATCCCTCATCCCCACTGTATACAACTTTGGGTGTCATTACCAAAGGGACAGTCATTGAAGTGAACGTGAGTGAGCTGGGGCTAGTGACACAAGGAGGCAAGGTTATTTGGGGTAAGTAAATCTTTGAATATGGGACTGTTGTTCTATGTTCTGTAGTCCTAGTAGAAATTTGATTTCTTTTTTAGGTTAGTGTAAAATGTTTTTTAATGTAGAAGACCTAAATAAGTTGAAACTTGGTGTAATCAAATGTAACTCTTACAAAGAATTTTTTTTTTTTTTTTTGGTGGGGCCTGAACTCTGAGCCTGGGCACTGTCCCTCAACTCTTCAGCTCAAGGCTAACGCTCTACCACTTGAGCCACAGCGCCTCTCCCAGCTTTTTCTTTTTGCTTATGTGGTGCTGAGGAATCAATCGAACCCAGGGCCTCATGGATGCAAGGCAAGCACTCTACCACTGAGCCACCTTCCCAGCCCCCCCCCTTTTTTTTTGTCAGTCGTGGGGCTTGAACTCTGGGCTTGGGTGCTGTCCTTGCCCTCTTCAGCTCAAGGCTAGCACTCTACCACTTGAAGCCACAGAGCCACTTCTCATTTTCTGGTGGTTAATTTGGAGATAAGAGTTTCATGACCAGGCTGGGAAGTTGGTTCAATGGTAGAGTGCTTGCCTCACATGCATGAGGCCCTTGGTTCAATTCCTCAACACCACATAAGCAGAAAAAAGCTGGAAGTGGTGCTGTGGCTCAAGTGGTGGTAGGGCGCTAGACTTTAGTTGAAGACGTGAGGGACAGTACCCAGGCCCAGAGTTCAGCCTCCATGACCGACCAAAAAAAAAAGTTATGGCCTTTCCTGCCCAGGCTAGTTTTGAACTGTGAGCCTCAGATCTTGAATAGCTAGGATTACAGGCATGAGCCCACCGACACCTAGCTAATTGTTTTTTAACTTAGTTTGTTTTCAGTATATAAGATATACTATTAGATTTGATTTTTTCATAAATTTCTTTTAATGAGGGAAGCAGATGGAAAGTTACATGGAATAATTCATTGTGAGGGAAGAGGCATACATTAAACCTAAAGATAGTATTTCAGTAATTAAGACTAAACTTTTTCATTTAGTTTTAACTTTTTTTATTTGCTTGATTTTATGGTTTTAATGTCCAGAATGTTTTCTAAATTTCAGTGTTCTCTGGCAAGGAAAATTACCTTGAAATTCTTTTTTTTTTTTTTTGGTCCGGTCGTGGGGCCTGAACTCTGGGCCTGGGCGCTGTCCCTGAGCCCTTCAGCTCAAGGCTAGCACTCTACCACTTGAGCCACAGCGCCACTTCCGGTTTTTTTCTTTTTGCTTATGTGGTGCTGAGGAATCGAACCCAGGGCCTCAGGCATGCAAGGCAAGCGCTCTACCACTGAGCCACCTTCCCAGCCCTACCTTGAAATTCTTGAATCACTATCTCAATGTCATGTTGGATGACCTTAGTTTTTGAATAGGTTGTAAAATTTATCTGAAACTCTTTAAAACCCCATAAGGACTGGGGCTATAGATCACTGGTAGAAAGCTTGTTACATATGTACAAGTCCCTGGGATTTATTTCTAACATTACTGTCACCACCCCCTATCCCTCTCTCCACCAAAAAAGTACTTGCATTACTGAGCATAGTATAGTGGACACCTGTAATCCTAGCACTCAGGAAGTGGAAAGAGGAGGATCTCAAGTTCTAGGTTAGCCTGGTATACATAATAAGACCTCATTGCAATACTGAGCAAAACGCAATGTATTTTTCAGTGAGTGTCATGGGGGAAATAAGTATAAATATATATGTATGTATGTATGTATGTATGTATGTATGTATTTATGTGTATGTATTTTTCAGTGAGTGTCATGGGGGAAATAAGTATAAATATATATGTATGTATGTATATATGTATGTATGTATGTATGTATGTATATATATAAGGTACAAATAGAGACTGCTGTTAAGAAAACACTTAATATAAAGGTTGGATTCAAGGAAGGGGTAACATTTTCCACAGAAATATACTCCTTACCTGACTCACGAAACTCTAAACCTCATGTACATCACCTTATTAACTACAAAAAAGAAAAAGGTTGTGTGCAGAACCCAAAATTGGCTTTTGAATGACATGTTTGTAAAACTTTAATTTTAATTTCTTACATATTAGGAGTGATAATTATATTTTAAATCAAAGGTCATAATCTTTAACAAGTTTTTGGTAGCTAACATTCCACTTGTCTCCTTGTTTTGTTTTCCTTAGGTAAATATGCACAAGTTACCAACAATCCTGAAAATGATGGATGTATAAATGCAGTCTTACTGGTTTGACAGACATTTCAAACAAGTAATTACAATTTTTGAAGACTACGAACCAATCAGGAAAACCACCATCATTGTGTTGTTTCTGAGTGCTATCAAATAGCCTTACTTAGCTGAAATCAACAAAACTAGTTAACTAAATTGTAAAAAAAAAAAAAAAAGGCCTATTTTTACAAATTGGTATTTATTTATAGGGGACTGGTAAGAGCTTACATGTTACTAAACTTGAATGATTAAAAAAGCAAACATATAGGTAACAGTATCTGCATGAAAGTGAGTATTTGGTGATATAAGTCTGTTACTACTGGAAAAACTACCAGTATAGAGTTGAAAATATTAACAGATGAATTCACACTTAGAAGTCAAAACCAGGGGGGCTGGGAAGGTGGCTCAGTGGTAGAGCGCTTGCCTTGCATGCATGAGGCCCTGGGTTCGATTCCTCAGCACCACATAAGCAAAAAGAAAAAAGCCGGAAGTGGCGCTGTGGCTCAAGTGGTAGAGCGCTAGCCTTGAGCCGAAGAGCTAAAGGACAGTGCCCAGGCCCCATGACCGGACCCCAAAAAAAAGAAAAAGTCAAAACCAGGAAATTTTGTGGTTTTCAACCTCAATGTTCTCACAGACCCTAAAAAATATAACATTAAAACATAATGTGTTAAGCATATAAAATGTTTAAAGTATCTGAAGGCATACCAACAAGAAAATGTAGAACTTTAGAAATACCTTTTTACCTGTTGATTAGTCTTTAAATAAAGTTTGTCAGTGAACTAAAATGTAGTTTAAGCAGTTTCTATATCTTAAAAATAATAGTATATATACATACCTTAAGAATAGTTAAAAAATTGATTTAAGTAACTAGCTTAATTTGCACTGATGTCCCGAAATTTATTTGCAGATACTTAGTTAAAATTAAAGTCATATTTGTGTCTTCAAAGTACCATCAGTGTAACTAATTGTCCCTTTAAGAAATCCATTTAAAACAAATTCGGTATCCAAACACATTTCATAAGTAATACTGGGAACAGAAGGGAAAGAACTTCAGAACAGACCAGAACACAGTAACAAAATATAGGTTTAATTACTACTTTAAACTTTAAAAAAAAAAAAAACTACCAAGGAAAAATTTCTCCAGTACGACTTGACTTGCTACTCTGAATAAGACAACTTTTTTTTTTTTTGTAAATTTTATAAACAAGAGTTTTAGAATACACACAGACACTTAGGAAGATGATCCAGCGTGGCAATCAGTAGGACAAGACTGCACTTTTCTTACAATTAGATTTCAAGTTACTTCACCTGTAATCAAAGTAAGTAGTGTGCGAATTAAGCTCTAGAAAGTGAAAAGATAAAAAGAACTGACTTCAGGTAATCACTGGATACTACACAAACGAGCTTTTTACTTATTTTTTTAGAACTCAAAATAAGCCATTGTCTTGTACAAAAGTTTTACCAGTATGAAAACAAGGGTAACTAACATTTGTAACAAACCACACCATTGGACTGGATCACACCTCAAATACTGTAGTGCTACTAATGGACACAAAAGGCAGGAATTTGCTTCCAAAATACTGTTCACAGATGAATAATTTTAGTATAAATTCTTTATTTACATTAAAATCTGTTTCAGCTTGCTGGTGTGACCAAACCTTAGAAGGTAATCCCAAAGGATAAAGCAGAACTTAAGAGCAGATACTTAGGTATTAGGTAAAGGCTCAATGCAGTGCCATCATAAACTTTCAAGGTACTTTATAATAGTTACAAACCATTTTAGATAGTGTTCTGGTAGTCTTTAAAAGTAAACTGAATGACTATAGGTAATAGATAATCATCTGATATAATTATACTATCTATATGACTAGATAGTAAATAATAACTATACTCTTTACCATCTCTGCACTGAATGCAAATGCCACGAATATAGACACATTTTAAGTATAAGACTGACATTCTAAGCCATGCCATTTGATTATATTTTTAAAAACCATAATAGAACTCACCTTTATAAGTTGTAGAGGAGCTTTACAGTAAATTCTTATTTCTGTGAGGTCTAGCATTTGAATAAACTAAAATTCTGCTAATAACCATCTGCTTTATATTATACAAGGAATTATATATGTATATACACAAGAAGTGAACTCCCTTCTCTGCAAAGAAGGCTTTTAAACAAAATACCAGTTCACAAAGGACTATGTAGAATGTGACTGAACACTCAACATTCAGACTGGCTGGTTGAAATCACATTGCAGTCCTCCGTGATACTGATGGTTTTTCCAATAAAGTATCAGGTTAAGTTTATTTAGGCTCCTATTGATAAATTCTGCTATGGATTTTATATAATTTTAGTTACTGAATATAAAAGGTTTTTCCATGTGACCTAGCTTTTCCCCTTAGTATCTATAAATCCTCAGCATTTTCTGTCTGAATAAGTAGGTGGCCAGACATGGTGCCCATACTTAATACCAGCATTTTAGAGGCTGAGACGGGGAGGATGGAAAATTCCAAAAGTAACCTGGACTACACAGACGCTGTCTCAAGAAAAACAGGCAATAAAAGTTTTCTTGTATGGTGAGCAAAAAGACTTAAAATTGCTTAGTTACTGTTTAAACCAAATTTAGTAAGTTTATACTGTTAGTCTCCAGTGATGGTAGATGAATAAATACTTTTTTTTTTTAAATAAGAGAACCACTGACATGTCAAGATTGCCAGTAAACGCACTTTTTTAGAAACTCCACTCATTTAAAGAAAGCAATTTAAAGGGAAAAGTGGTGAAAAGAATTAGTAAAATATCTAAGGAATTGAAAAAAATGGAAGTTAGTTTTCAGAATCTTTAGTTACTTGCCTAGGTGTGATATTAACAAGGTTTTACAAACATACAAAGCAATGTATTTTATAGATTCATGACTTTCATGTAGAAAAAATTGGCCAAAATACTTTGATTTTCACTCAGAAGTTATATAACTGCCTCTGAACAATTAGAGAAAAATGGCAAATATGATAAATCTAGATGTTATATGAAGGGCAGAGTTGATTTTGTCTGCTTAAATATTTTAACTAGATCTTTATAAAAATAACATCTAAAAATGTAATGTAATGGTAACACATAACTTGACTGAAGACAGCAGACCTTCAACATAAACATACCACTTCAAATAAGGACACAAAGTCATAATGTATCAATTCTTTTTCTTTTTTTTATACTATTACTGTAGCTTGAATTCATGCCTTCATACCTCACTTGGAATTTTGCTCAAGACTGGTGCTCTAACACTTACGCCACAACTCCACTTCCAGCTCTTTTGTTGATTACTTTTCTGTCCAGGCTGGCATCAAGCCTTGATCCTCAGATCTCAGCCTCCTGAGTACCTAGGATAGCAGGCATGAACCACCAGTGCTCAGATGTAACTTACTCACACATGATTCAAGAATAGGCTAGTTCAAAAATCTGAGTGGTTTGAAAACATTCTCCAGTCAAGTACAAATTGAAGTACATGTATTATTTTAAAAAATTACTTTTGAAATTCGAGTTCTCAAATAACTATTTTGTACATTTAAAAATAAATTACCATATAGCAAAAACAGTTGAGGAATGGGATGTTTCCCCTCCAGATTTCCCTAAGCCAATAAATGCTTTTGCTATGGCAACACAAAGTACACACAATAAGCTAGCTTGCAACCAGAACTCTCAGAACAAATCTAGAGCTACAAGACCAAAGGGATAGCTGAATTTCCCCAAATTCATTGAAGTTTTTGTAACTACAACTTCTAGGGCAGATTTACCCCTACCATTTTAGGTTTAAGATTGTGGGACATAGTTCTATACCTACCCAAAATATGGATACAAGGGCACAAACTGGGAGGCAGGAAGGCAGGCAGACCTTCTAACCTGAGAATCACTCCGTGAGTTAGAGGGACAGATGCAAACTGAAGAGAAAATAAGACTACAGAATTAGGTCAGAAGGAGGATTAGGAGAAAACTGCACATTTCTTAAGTACAGGAATTAACTAGGTAGGATCAAAAGTATACTCTAACTTAATTTATCTGTGAGCAGGACTGATAGTCAAGATAAATGGTATCCCTAAATTCTCTTACTTGGAATATTTACCAGATTAAAAGTAGAAGTACACTTTGTAAGCTTGTAAGCATCTGCAGATACGCAAAGATAAAAAAATTACAGGAAACTAATACTTCATATGGAATTTAAATAATGTGCCCACGTGCCAGTTACCCCAGAAGTCTTGTTAATATCAGATCATAAAGGGTTAGAAGTAGATCTTATATATGCCAATCCACAGACACTGAAGTGGAAAGAAACTGTACAAGTAGGAAGCTGAAAACCAAAACATTGGCTTCAAAAATCTCTGACCATAAATTTTTGTGCTGTCATGTAGTTGAGGTTCTATGTATTCTAATTTACTTAAGATGCTTGTTTTTTTAGGCATGCCTACATTTTAAAAAATGAGTTTTGATATCTAAGATAAAACTTCTAGAACTCTCACCATGTTTTACTATTAAAACCCTTAATATAAAAGATTTTTATAATCCTTACAAGAAACAAAAAGCCTACTACTTTCACAACTTTTTATTTTTTAATATTAATGGTCTGATGTCCCACTTGCTAAAGAAAAATATAATATGATCTGGATTCCCAAAATTGAAACATGGTTAATAAAAATAAGAAATTGTTATATACACAAAATAGCCTGCAAAATTAATAACTATGGTGAATCCTAGTTCCTAAAGGGAAGAGAAAAACTGCACTGTAAATAAGTTCAAATTGAAATTTTGGAAATTTTTGTCCTGTGCCCCATGCTGTTTATTAATTACCATGTTTTAAAAACAACTATTATGTCACAAAGAAGAGGATTCATCATACGTATTTCTTCAGGTCAGCTTGGCTTTCTTCTTGGCAGGTCCTTTGTGTCCTTTGGCCTTTCTTCTTAAATTCCGCCTGTCTACCACAGGCACTTCTACTTCTATCTCCTCGGAGCTGCTATCTACAGCTTTTTCTGCTGACTGTGTGAACTGATCCAGTTGTTCAGAAGATGCTTCAGACTGCTCCTCTGATTGGTTCTTCTGTCCTGCATTCTGAGAAAATGGCACATCCTCAAGTTCTACCTCTATTAGAGAACTCTGAGGAAGAGTGGTAGACATTTCCTGGGGCTCAGGTGCAACCTCCTCACCCTGGTCTTCCAACGAGGAAGCAGTGTGGGGTGATAAATTCTCAGAGACTGGTTCTTCAGAAAATTCTGTTACCACAGAGTTTGGAAAACCACTATCAGATCGTTCTTCATTTGAGATAGTAGCAACATTGTCTGAACTCCCCAAATGTGCTTTCTTTTTTGAAACTAGGGACAGTTTCTCTTCAGTGTGCCCCTTGTCATCAGATGGGCCTTGATCCATCAAAGTTTCTGAGTCAGTTATATGTCGGGTCTGAAAATAAAATACTTGATCAACAGATAATCTTTTGCAACACAGTTCTAAACTGTATTATTCTCAGACATCAACATGCAATTACACTGACCTACAACTGAAAGAATTCAGTATTCATTATTTTTTTAACCATGTGTATACATTCTGAATACAAGTCAATGTCTTCAAAATTGTCTCATGGAACATTAGATAGATAGATAGATAGATAGATAGATAGATAGATAGATAGATAGATAGATAGATATAGTGTATAGAACAAAAGTAATTATTTTATCTCAAAGAGTACTTAAACATTAAACTTCATATTAATTGTCTTCAAAATCATGAATCATTCAGGCACTGGTGGCTTATATCTATAATCAGGAGGTTGAGATCTGAGGGTTGCAGTTCAAAGCCAGCTTGGATAGGAAAGTCCCTAAGATTCTTTATCTCAAATTAACCCCCCAAAAAGCCAAACAGAATAGAGACAGTGCTAAGGTCCTGAGTTCAAGCCCTAGGACCAGCATACGTATATAAAAAATCTTGAATCATCTAAGGTCCTAGTTTCCTAAGTTTTACTAGAGGCAGAAGAAAGAATGCCCTGGGACATGTGTTTCCCTTCTACCTTTGACTCTGGTTTCACTAGATGATAGATAAGGCAATGGAAGTTTTATTCATTGATTTAGGTTTTTGGAATATTCCAAAGTAACAAAATTAAAGCTCTTTAAATACTGTACCAAGTTTCTTTTCCAATAATCTAGTCTGTCTAAAATCAGAATTACATTATGTAAGCAACAATATATCCAATAGTTGGTAAACCTTGTTTTATCCTTTTTTTGTGTGTGTTTTGTAGAGTTTGAACTCAGGGCCCAGGCACTGTCCCTGAGCATTTCTACTCAAGTACACTTTACGTCTTTGAGCCACGGCTCCACTTTCAGTTTTTGAATGGTTAACTGGAGAGTCTCATGAGACTTTTCTACCCAGGCTGGGTTCCAACTATGATCTTGCAGATCTCAGCCTCCTGAATAGCTAGGATTACAGGCATGAGTACTGCTTTTTCGTTGTTGTTGTTGTTGTTGGTTGTGGGGCTTGAACTCTGGGTACTGTCTCTCAGCTCTTTAGTTCAAGGCAAGTACTCTACCACTTTGAGCCATAGCACCACTTCTAGTTTTCTGGTGGTTTATTGGAGATAAGAGTCTCATAAAGCCGAGTGTTGGTGGCTAATCCTAGCTACTTAGGAGGCTAAGATCTGAGGATCATGATTCAAAGCCAGCTTGGGCAGGAAAGTCCGTGAAACTCATCTCCAGTAAACCACCAGAAAACAGGAAGTGAGGTTGTGGCTCAGTGGTAGAGCGCTAGCCTTGAGCTGAAGAGCTGAAGGACAATGCCCAGGCCCAGAGTTCAAGCCCCACAACGGATTAAAAAAAAAAAAAAGTCTTAAGAGACTTTCCTGCCCCAGCTTGCTTTGAACCGTGATTCTCAGATCTCAGCCTCCTGAGTAGCTAGGATTACAGGTATGAGCCACTGGTGCCCAGCAAGTATTTCTTAAGTCTAAAGGAAAAATTCAATTCATTATCATAAAGTAGACTGAATTCCCTGGACAGATATGATTAAGGTTACAAAGATAATGTAGAATGTTACTGATTATATTTTCTTCATAAAAGTTAATTTTCCTGAAGAACTGTACATGTTAAGATGGAGGAAAATATATAGACTACACCTGTTACCTGCAAATGGCATTGAAATTTACATACTTTTTAAGTATAAAAAAATGAGTTTATTCCAGCCTTACCTTATCCAGTGCAGCAGGCTCAGCAGGCTTTGAAGATTCTGCTACTAATGGAACAAGATTTGTAGCATCTTCACCAGAATGAAAAGACTGTACTTTTACTTCTTCTTCTACACCTTCACTAGTAGAGTCTTCCTCTTCAGTTGTAAGTGATGTCTTAAGATTATCATCCACTATTTCACCATTCATAGGCTCTAAATCAGGGTCCTACACCAGGAGGAAAAATTCATGACATAACTACAGGCCAGCTTCCTTATTATATAAGATAGGTCTCTTTCCAGGGTGCTCTGGTTGCTCACTATGTGTCATATTCAGTGAAAAGATGCTTCCCCTTTTTGCTCTTCCTTTTAAAGGGCAATCATGGAGAGAACATTTTAAGTAAAAAGGTACCAGAGGGAGTCTTGACTTGATGCCAGCTCTTATTCAGGAAACACGAGCTGTTGAGCAACTGGAATCTTTAAGGCTTTGGGAAATGAAAGTTTACTATGCTAGAGGGAGGAAGTACTATCAGTGTTGTGGGAAGCTGGAAAGAAAGAACCCCTATCTCAGCCAGCTAACTGTCAGTACAGGGCCATTTCTGAACATCTAGCTCTTTCCACCATATTACTTCTATTTAATGTCAACTACTAATGAATCGAATGACAGTTTGATACTCTCCACTGTTATACTCTCCACTCTTATCACTGTTTTAAAAATTTGAAAACTGATGTAGTCTAGTGTTCAAAAACATGTTTGAATGGATCTCTGAACGCATATGAAATTTTCCAAAAGAAATAGTGAAATCAAGGCTGGGAATGTGGCTAAGTGGTAGAGTGCTTGCCTAGCATGCATGAAGCCCCAGGTTCGATTCCTCAGTATCGCATAAACAGAAAAAGCCAGAAGTGGCACTGTGGCTCAAGTGGTAGAATGCTAGCCCTGAGCAAAAGAAGCTCAGGGCCAGTGCCCAGGCCCTGAGTTCAAGCCCCATGACTGGCCAAAAAAAAAAAAAAAAAGGAAAGAATAGTGAAATCAGAGATTCGTGTATTTATATACTAAATTTTTTATAGTATAAGTTTCTCAGGCCAGACATCATGTGTGCCTATGATCCTAATATGCAGGAAGCTAAGGCAGGAAGATTTTAGGTCTGAGGCCAGCCTGGGCTATAAAGACCCTGTTTCAAAAATACATTTTCTGGGCTGGGAAGGTGGCTCAGTGGTAGAGCGCTTGCCTTGCATGCATGAAGCCCTGGGTTCATTCCTCAGCACCACATAAACAAAAAGAAAAAAAGCCGGAAGTGTGCTGTGGCTCAAGTGGTAGAGCGCTAGCCTTAAGCTGAAGAGCTGAGGGACAGCGCCCAGGCCCAGAGTTCAGGCCCCAGGACTGGACCCAAAAAAAATTTTTTTCTATAATTATAGAAATTTGTAATAATTGTCTATTATTAATATATAGTTAATAATATATAGTTAATAGCATATAATTAATTACATACTATATAGTTAATATATAATTGATATAATTATTGTAATGATTATATATTAATATAATATGTTGTAATTAATATGTGTAATATTAATATAGTTAACATATAATTAACATATAATATATATGCTATCTGTCATAGTACACATGCACACAGAAGATAAATACAGTAAATTCATAAAAGGACCAACCACACTCAGATAATTTTAAAAGGAAGAAAATGAGAAAGATACAGCAAAACATACAATTGTGGTAACTAAAAATGAAAAGCAATAAAAGAGAAAATGTCAGTCCTCCAGCTTTTAGAATTGGGAACCAATAAATGTAATAGGAAAACAGGTTCAATACATAAGTAATTTTTTAAAAATAGATTTGAGTCGGGCTGGGAAGGTGGCTCAGAGGTTGAGTGCTTGTCTCACATGCATAGGCCCTGGGTTCAATTCCTCAGCACCACATAAATAGAAAAAGCTGGAAGTGGTGCTGTGGTTCAAGTGGTAGAGCACTAGCCTTGAGCTGAAAAGTTGAGGGAAAGTGCCCAGATCCAGGGTTAAAGCCCCACAACTGACCAAAAAAAAATATTGAGTTCAAGCCGTAATACTGACATTTAAAAAAGACAGAAACATTTAGTAAGCAAAGGAGTATAGATCAGTATTAAAAATCTAGAGTTATTGATCATTCCTATACATGTACAATTTATTAATTTAGAAGCATTTTTTTTATCTCTCTCGCTCTCTTTGGCTTTTTGCTCGTTAACTGGAGATGGAGATGGGCTGGCCTTGAACTGCCATCCTTCAAATCAGTTTCCCAGGTAGCTAAAACTGCAGGTATGAACCACCAAGTGCCTGAATTTTAAAAAACACAGGTAGTCAATAACTGAGTCTCCTATCATATCCACAGTAAAGAGAAGAATGGAAAAAAAGTTACATATAGAAAGATGTATGCATATACCAACTTCAATGGTTTTTAAAGAAAAAAAGAAGTGCTATAAAGCCAGAGGATTAAAGAACTTGTGAAGAATAGTTAACTCAAGTAAAGGAAGTCACTGGAATAAGTTGTCACTTGTCCTACAAGGCCATGTGCTCATTGTTTTACTTAGATGAGTGAAACAAATTTCAGAATGAATAGTATATTGAAGTATACTACAATGTATTCTAGTGTTTAAGGAAGAAAAAACCTGAGAGATAAGTTATTTCCATAAACATTTGCATGAATGTAAATCCTGCTTTTATATGCCTTTGCAAACCAATTTTTGACCAGAAGAAAAATGTCAAGTTTAAATATAATTTCATTAAGTAGGAGAAGCAGAAGCTAATTATTAGAATGACTTAGGAAAATAAAATTGGTAATCTAGTCATTCACTTCTTGTAGAGGTGGAAAACAGAAAATCAAGCCAGATGAATAGTTTACTTAGTTACAAAGGGTCTATTTGCTTTTGTTTTTTTATATGATTGATTTTGCTGATCCTGGGGCTTGAACTCAGGG
Organism: Dipodomys merriami; assembly: GCF_024711535.1. Taxonomy (NCBI): domain Eukaryota; kingdom Metazoa; phylum Chordata; class Mammalia; order Rodentia; family Heteromyidae; genus Dipodomys; species Dipodomys merriami. The sequence goes on from NW_027203382.1 coordinate 30,204,279, forward strand.
CCTGAGCTCTGTCCCTGAGCTTTTGTGCTCAAGGCTACCACTCTACCACTTGAGCCACAGCTATAGTTCCAGCTTTTGGTGATTAATTGGAGGTAAGAGCCACAGACTTTCATGTCTGGGATGGCTTTTTTTGTTTTTTGGGGTTTTTTGGTCAGTTATGAGGCTTGAACTTGGGACTTTTGTTTTTTTATATGATTGATTTTGCTGATCCTGGGGCTTGAACTCAGGGCCTGAGCTCTGTCCCTGAGCTTTTGTGCTCAAGGCTACCACTCTACCACTTGAGCCACAGCTATAGTTCCAGCTTTTGGTGATTAATTGGAGGTAAGAGCCACAGACTTTCATGTCTGGGATGGCTTTTTTTGTTTTATTGGGTTTTTTGGTCAGTTATGAGGCTTGAACTTGGGACCTAGACATTGTCCCTGAGTTATTTTGCTGAAAGCTAGCACTCTATCATTTTGAACCACAGCTCCACTCCTGGTTTCCTGGTAGTTAATTGGAGATAAGAGTCTCACTGGACTTTTCCTGCCCAGATACCTTCTAACTGTGATCCTCAGAACCTTCAGCCTCCTGAGTAGTTAGGATTACAGATGTGAGCCACTAGCACCCGGCTTGCTCTGGCTTTGATTCACAATTCTCGTATCTTAGCCTCCTGCGTTGCTAGACTTACAGGTATCAGCCATCAGTGCCTGGCTGATTGTAGTTATTTTTACAGAAATTTCTAAAGTAGATTGTGGTTAAAAAAATTGTTTTTTGTATGTTACGGGGGCTTGAACTCAGGCCTGGGCACTATCCCTAAGCTTTTTTGCACAAGGCTACCACTCTACTACTTTGAGCCACAGCACCACTTCCAGTTTTCAAGTGGTTAACTGGAAATAGTCTCTTCCTGGCTAGCTTCAAACTGCAATCTTCAGATCTCAGCCTCCTGAGTAGCTAGGATTACAAGCATGACAACCAGTGCCCTGTATGACTAATTCCTATCTTCTTAACCAAAATCGGCACTAGAATGAGAACTTGCTGGACCTGAAGACATTCTAACTGGTTCTATAAAGTCACACTATTTGTGTACCTACAAGTGTTTAATATCATGTTTCAATTTATAATTTAAATACAGTGGGAGATCTTGCTTCTTAAATATCCCCATTTATATTAACATAATTCTAACTTCTACAAATTCACTTGAAATAGAGTAACCCCTACTCTAGTGTTTGAGTGACTTGATTTATATATGCTTTTTTTCCCACCCCAATACTGGGATAGAATCCAGGGCCCTATACTAGTACATACTAGAGAGGTGTTCTATTGCTTTTTTTTTTTTTTTTAAGTACTAGGGCTTGTGCTCTTGCTTGGCTTTCTTGCTTATGGCTGACACTTTACCACTTGAGTCTAGCATTTTACTCACTGGAAATGGGATCTTGGAGAGTTTTCTGCCAGGGTAGCTTTGAACCAAGATCCTTTAGGTCTTGGCCTCTGAAACAGCTAGGATTGCAGGCATGAGCCATTAGGACCTGGCATAATGTATTTTTTAACACTAGTGACAATTTATGTTTATATTTTTTCAAACAATGTATGATCGATAAAGTTAAATTTTATTGTACTTCTACTCAATTTATTTAGTAAATGACTCATACCTTCACACCATCTTGTTTCTCCAGGTCTGTTTGGTTTTCTAGTGCAGGCCGTGCATCTTTGTCACTGATTTCGTCATCAAATTCTGTCACTCGCTGCTCAGGTTCTTCCAGGAATTCTTCTGAGCTCTCTGAAGTGTGTGCAGTAGACTCCAATCTACAAAACAAGAATACTATTTTTAGTTGTTCTATATAAAATTTCAGGAATTAGCCAGGTGCCGGTGGCTCACACCTGTCATCTAGCTACTCAGAAGGCTGAGATTTGAGGATCGCAGTTCGAGAACAGCCCAGGCAGAAAAGTCCCTGTGAGACTCTTTTCTCCAATTAACCACTCAAAAAATGGAAGTGGTGCTGTGGTTCAAGTGGTAGAGTACTAACCTTGAGCACAAATAGGCTCAGGGACAATGCCCAGGCTCTGAATTGAAACCCACAACTGACAAACACACAGAAAAATTGAGGAATCATTTCTTTTTCTTTTCTTTCTTTTAACTGGTATTGAAGCCAGGACCTTGATTATGTTAGACAAGCACTTTACCCTAAGCTATATCCACACCAGCTCTATTCTTTATTTTTGAATCACAGACTCACAGCATTTTCCCTGGCTAGCCTGGAACTCGCCATGTAGTCCAGACTGGCCTTAAATTTGTCAAACTCCTATCTTAGCCCCTTGGAATATTTTCCTAATAAAGCAACATTCTGAAGGAGCAAGGGTCACTGAGTCAACTTTAGTGTTTTGTGGATCCAAAAGCAACCTTTTATCCATCCTTTTCATTCTCTTTCAAACCATGTTCTTAGGTCAATAACATCACCATTTTCTAAATCAGTTAAACTAAACCTGTCTTTTTATCTATTCATATCTATTGGATCTTATTCTTCTGGAAGAAAATTAAACTTCATTTTGCCTGGAACAATCTCAATTAACAGCTTTTGCCATAACTATGGATACCAACACCACACACACACACACACACACACACACACACACACACACACACACACACACACACACACACACACACACACACACACACACACACACACACACACACACACACACACACACACACACACACGTACGTACGTATGTATGTATAGTACAAACAAAAAACACCCAGTTATTAGAAATACTGGGAAAAATCTAATTTTATTATAAAATTTAAAATCTTGTTTTCTTAAGATTCAAAAGAAGACAGACTAAAGTTTTGACCTATGACTTCTGTTGATTCAGCTGACTGCCAGTTTCTGAAAGAACTGTCTACATTATTTATGGTTGACAATAATGACTCAATGTCAAGAATGTTCCCTGGATTTTCACACATGAAAGATTCAAGAGCGTATCTATGTCATGTCTCACTAGCAATGCTCCTTGCAACACTTTCTATGTAACACCTAGTACAGGGAAGCCTAAATAATACAAACTCCTAAAGAAGGGTATTTGCTATACAAACAACCAAATAGTTGCTATCCTTATTACAATACTAATAGTATGAAAGTAAGAATAAATGAGAGATTGGAAGCAATATAAACAATTGTTTACTTGTTTATTGAAGCTGTAGGTAAAGTCTGGACAGTTTTCTCATCTTCACCTTGAGAACTACTAAATTCAGTATCTTGAAACCGCTTTCCTATCTTTGGCCGCTTTAGATGACCACTTCTAGTACGAGTAGAAACAGGTGTTTTATCATGGCCTGAGGAAGAAAATAGCAAAATAGCACTTCAATTATGTACTGAAAGGATTACCTACCAAAATATACAGAAATCAAAAACTATGCTAGTTTACACATTTCCCCCTTCAGAGGTGCTTTTGCCCTCACATCAGGCTAATAAAACAATGTCAGTGTTTTTTCCTAAATTTTAAAATAAATTAGTCAAAATGTACTAGTCCTCATGATCTCTACTGCCCCTGAACTTTCCCAAGTGTTTCCCCATTCTCAATGATTTAGGGAAATAATTAGGACATGACCATCCCTATTTCACAGATAAGGAACAAAAAAAAGATGAAGGCACCTGCATCCTTAAATGTTCACACACAATAAAACCAGGAGCAGTGGCATTTGAACACAGGTCAGATGTGAGAACTGGCTAAGTCTTCACTTATTCTACGTCTCACTCATGCACACACATACACCTAAGTATCACAAAAACTTACTGAGATCAGCTCAATTTCTTACCTTCAGAAGTGCTTGCAAAGGCATCTTTTAGAGAATCAATCTAAAACAAAGATATAAATTAATACCCAATATTTTAAACTATTTTACCCTGACTGTGGGTTTAACTCATAGTTTCAAAGGAAAAATAAACTTTTTCAAATAGCACTATTCATGAAGAGATTATTTGAAGTCTCAGTTATCTTGAGCCTAAGAATTTATGTAAGCATCTTTCAAAAAAGTTACAGGCTTACACTGGAGTTTCAATCCTCAGCCATCTGCTCTCCTTACCTTTTTATGTACTACTTTAATGTCAACATCTAAAACCCCTTAATTCAAATCCTGATTTGCAAAGCAGTATCTCCCAGTGGATGAGTCCATTTGATTTCACATTCAACCCATCACAAAATGAACCTTATCTTTCTCCAACACTACTTCCTATCAAGGTTAGTTGCAGTAACAGTCAGTCACTATGAGGCCTATGAGGCAGAAACAAATTTTTCCTATCCCTCATTGAATAAATCATAAAGCTTTCCAATTTTAACTGAAGAGTTGTTCTATATACTGCAATTGCTTTAGTTCATGGCTTTAGTATCGTTAACCTGAACTACTGTAATATCTGCTCCCTGGTCTGGTTATCACTGTCTAATCCCTTCTACCCTGATGATAGAATGATGCTTCCAAAATACAAACTGTGCTGCTACTTCACTCAAAAATTTGAAAAGAAAAATCACTTTAGTTTACCACTACACACAACACAAGCTTACAAGCTCTTCAATAATTTCAATAACTCTGTAGGACTTACTTTTGTATTATATGTGTCCCTTTTTTTAACAGCTGCTGGTTGGTTGGTTTTTTTTTAATATGCTATCTTCTGAAATGCTCTAACAACCCTTATCTCGGAACTCCCATCCACCCTTTAAGACTATCCCCTCAGCCAAGTACCTCCCATCATTTGCTAGAATCATTGATTTACACCAATTATTATGGAGTAGTATATTTATTTACTTCTGTTTCACCAGTGGATCAGTTAGATTTCCCAATCATGTAAGAACTATAGTTTTATATGACTGTCTATACCTATTCCACTATACCACCATCCACACACTCATCACATACTAAAAACCTGGGTGTGATAGGCTCATAGACTGCATTCAGAATGTTTTTAAAACTAAAACTGATGATGAGAATCCAAATGTTCCCAACATAAAGAAATGACAAATGTTTGAGATATGCCTGTTACTATGAACTCATCATTACATATTGTATACATTCAATATACACACTAAAATGTCACACTATGTCCCATAAATATGTTCGAACACTAGGTGTAAATATAATTTCTTACAAACCTACTTGTAGAACCTAAACAAGAGAGTAAATCTGACAGATAGTATGATTTTAAAAAATTGCCTTGGGCTGGGCACTAGTGGCTCATGCCTGTAATCCTAGCTACTTAGGAGGCTGAGATCTGAGGATCATCGTTCAAAGCTAGCCTAGGCAGGAAAGTCCATGAGACTCTTATCTCCAATTATGGACCAAAAAACCGGAAGTGGTGCTATGGTTCAAGTGGTAGAGCCCTGGTCTTGAACTAAACAGCTGAGGGACAGTGCTCAGCCGAGTTCAAGCCCCATGACCAACAAAAAAGTGCCTTCTAGATATTTGTTCCTGTAATGGTAATCCCCACAAGTTAGACCATAAGGGAGGTATGAGCAAAGGATGTAAGTTGACTTCTATGCTATTTTACAATTGGATATATTTCTAAAGGAAAAGAGATATTACAGTGCTATTACTTTAAGAAAAACTGCTAATTTCCTAACGGTAACTGAGACTGCTGAAAAATGTGGCCAGTTTAAACTTTCTGCCAAGAGGTAATGGGTGTAGCCCAGTGTTTCAATGAAGCATTTAAATGCAAATTAATATGATTAATGTGACTTTTTAAAAAGGGATTAAAAATTATGTCCCCTTTGTGAAAATTTGGGAAGTTGTGGGGAGTGGCTGGCCTCCCAGACAAGGTTTAAAATTAAAATTGTCTTAAAGGTTTCTTTACAGTCCAAAAATATAAATTAGGATTACTAGAATGATTGTTTAATAAATTCATCTGTTAAGTAAAAAAGTTTGTAGACCTGAGATTATGTCCCTATTGAGATCTGCCTAAATCAGGTTCCTCAGCCAGCCAGAAAAATGCTTTTATAAACCAGAGTGTTAAACAGGCTACCCTGCTGTAGCCCAAGATATAAACCACTTTAAACAGGCTGCCCAGAGGCAATGGGCCGTACTTAGAGTGCCAATCAGTTGTAGTTTAAAATCATCTACTGAGTTCTATTAAAAAAAAAAAACAAAAAACCCTCTGGAAAGCAATTGTTAGTCAATTGTTAACAAGTTACAGGTAACCTCTATCTCATTGATCTCCTTGTTGCTTTAATTGGAAATAAAAAGGGCTTTTGTGACAAAGACTTCTTTTGTCACAGTTCAAAGCCATCCCGGGCACAAAGAATCCTCTAAAACTCCATCTCCGAGCTGCACAGAGCCAGGTTGGAGGCATGGTTCAAAACTCACCTCTAAGTATCCAGCTGAAGGCTGAAAATGGCATTGTGACTCTAAGTGGTAAAGCATTAGCCTTGAGCAGAAGTGCTCAGGGACAGTGCCCAGGCATTGAGTCCAAACCTGGTATATGCCAAGTGGGACAAGCTATCTCAGCAATGGATGCTGAGACACCTGCCAGGACAAAGTCAGTCAGTCAGTCCTGACAATGGAAAACCATGGAGAGGAGTAAGAGGAGATGACATCCTAAATGGAGTCACTTTACACTCGCCTTTTCAAAATTAATCAGAGCCGGGAGATCAAGAGAAATAGATGTTTGCCCACCTAATGTCCAAACCTGTCTACCTTCTTTTTTTTTTTTTTTTTTTTTTTTGGGGTCCGGTTGTGGGGCCTGAACTCTGGGCCTGGGTGCTGTCCCTCAGCTCTTCAGCTCAAGGCTAGCACTCTACCACTTGAGCCACAGCGCCACTCCCGGCTTTTTTCTTTTTGCTTATGTGGTGCTGAGGAATCGAACCCAGGGCCTCAGGCATGCAAGGCAAGCGCTCTATCACTGAGCCACCTTCCCAGCCCTACCTGTCTACCTTCTAACTGCACAGAAAGTTAACAGTCTTACCTTTGTTACCTGCTGTTTGTATTTATAGTAGCCTCTGACTGGTATTCCCAACCAGTCCATTATGCTTTCCCCTACCCATTCACCCAAAAGACCCTAGACACCCACTTCCTGCTTTCCTTGCCCTAAGTCGTTATTCCTCCTTCCCTGTAATGGGCTGCAATTGGGCTTATACTCCAAATGGAACATTTCTGGCCCATGGCTAATGTGTGTTCTCCTATGTCATTCATACTAACTGATCTTGTTGCCTTGTCAGCTTTTTTGTCTGATCTTTCCAAAAGTCTCTTTCAATAGGATAACATCCCCCAGCCCAGGATACCACCTGGGAACAAGTCAAGGCCATCCTGTTCCTTCAGGCAACCAGAGACATTACTTCTACTGCCATGCTTTGCCAACACAGACCTAGACCCTAAAAAATCCAGCTCTAGGGATTCTCTGATGCTCCCAGGCCAGCAGGAAGTAGCCAAAAGAGCCCATGACACCCATTGGCTCTGGCATCTTTAAATATCTCTGCCACCTCCTCTTAAGATTACTGTGAACCTAAAGCAGGAAAAGTCTTACTCCCCCTCCTCCAATATGCCAGGAGTCAGGTACCATGCTATGTCTCCAATACAAGACAGAAAAGGCATATTCCTCTCTTGGGGTACTAACAACAATTTTTGCCTTTTATTAACTGGGTCTTGTATTTAGATAACTATTGTCACAGAAAAAGGAGGACCTCTACCAACCATTGCCAAGCAGATGGTACCCGGCCAAGCAACGAAGCAGAGACCTCTTAACTACTTCGCCCCTTTACAGCAGTAAGTAGCTCCAGATGATCTCCGCCCATACTCCCTGGCCTGGTACCCCCTATCTTTATTAAACAACAGAGTGGGGAATGTAAGCATTATGCCCACCTTTGATCCTCAGCTCCACCCAGACCTGAGTTCCTCCCTGCCCTAGAGTTCCTGCTATACAGCTGGCCCCTCCCTCTCTCCACCCAGACTCACCTGGGCGCCCATCTACCTCACCCCTACCTCCAGACCCTGCTGCTACCTAGATAGTGGAAGCTGCCAAGCACTTTCTCTTCAGGGCAAATATGGCTCCTCTAATAAATCTTGTAATAATCTTTCTCCTATGCCTGCCCGCTTCTGTGTGGTCCCCTGGGATGGATATAACAGATAGATCCTTTCAACGCCTGAAATTCTAGCTACTCAGGAGGCTGAGATCTGAGGATCATGGTTCAAAGCCAGCAGGACAGGAAAGGCCATTGGACGCTTATCTCCAATAAACCACTCAGAAAAGTGAAGTGGTGCTGTGGCTCAAGTGGTAGAGCACTAGCCTTGAGCTGAAGAGCTAAGGGACAGCGCCTAGGCCTAGAGTTTAAGCCCCACGACCAACAAAAATTAAAAAAAATTCTAAAATGAAGGGCTAATTTTGCATGTATAATTTTTTATGCATGTATATAAGACTTTTTTTTTCAATACTCACTAAGAATATACTCTGATATGCATGTAAAAAAATACAATTGCAAGCAGGGTACCGGTGGCTCATGTTTGTAATCCTAGTTACACAGGAGGCTCAAAGCTAGCCCTGGTATGAGAAGACTCTCGTCTTTAATTAGCAAACAAAACAGTCTGATATGGAGTTGTGGCTCAAAGTGGTCAAGTACCAGCCTTGAGCATAAAAGCTAAGGAATGGTGCTCATACCCTTAGTTCAAGAACAGTACTGGCACAAAAATAAGTAAATAAATTACATGAATAAATAAAATGCAACTATAATAGATGCCATCAACTAAACTATATAAAAAACAGACTTGTGGAATCCTAATAGAGTCATAGTTTATGTAATGTTAAGTACCACAAAATATGAATTCTGGACTAGATCTGGCAAGTCCTGTGATATTAGCAATTGAGACCTGTCCTTTTACTTGTAGGACATCCAACATTTGCAAAGTATATTCATCCTACAAAGACCCAGCAGTCTGAAACTTCCTATAAAACCCTCATAATCTTTAACCTGCTACAAATTCTAGAAATTTCTATGTCAGGGAAATAACTATGTATGTACAAAGACTCACATACAAATGTGTTTGCTCTTAAAACTTCAATAACTTAGCCAGGTCTAGTGGTTCGCGCCTGTAATCCTAGCTACTCAGGAGACTGAGATCTGAGGACCACTGCTCAAAGCCAGCCCAGGAACAGAAACTCTGTGAGACTCTTATCTCCAGTCAACTACTCACAAAAGGCTGGAAGTGGGGCTGTGGCTCAAGTGGTAGAGCCCTGGCCTGCAGCACAAAGAGGCTTAGGAACAGCACCGAGACCCTGAGTTCAAGCCTCAAGACTGACAAAAAAAAAAAAAAAAAGTCAGTAACTTCAGTGTCTAACATCAAGAAAATAAATGATGGTGTTTATATGTAATAATGTGCTGCTACATTAATGCTTACAATAATGCCAAAAGAGAAAAAGTACCTACAAGCAGTATAACAGTATAAATACAAAAGAAATGTATACAGATACATATTTTATAATACATACTAAGTGAATATACAAAAATTTCAATACTGGCTGTAACTGAGTAGCAAGATTACATATTTTTATTTTCTTCTATGCTATTTTATGTATACTTTCAGCCATCTTTAATTCCTTGTAATACTATGCATACCATTAGAATTATTTTTCAAAGAACATTAAGTCCTTGGAAATCAACTGCAAAAACAACATCTCTGCCTTCAAAAAAAAACTCTTCTCAGTTGAAATTACCTAAGCTGGCTGATGAACTGTAACACTTAAAATTTAAATATGAGCTAAATCTACTTTAAAGAGATAGACACATTATTTCTTACAACGAACATATAGTGTACCTACAGTTAGCTGCATCTCACTAGACTGACTGTCTTCAGCACCCGGTTCATATTCTGGATCTGCTGCAAGACCACATTCCCCGGACAGAGCTCTCTTGGCTTCATGTTGCAAAACTGCTGTGTGTGGAAAAATTTTGAATTATAAACCAATCCATACTTGTTTTCATTGTAACACTGTTTGTACTGGTTTTTGTTAACATTCTGAAAAGTAGCCTAGACATAAAGGACTGAAAAATCTTGGTGTGGGATGTCACTTCACAATATATTATCATAAATATTTGCCATTATAAATAGTATTAAATAGATTTCTTCAGTATTTAGTGAAGCTGGAGAGACATGTTAGAAATTAGGGTTATCTCTAGTCTGCAGAACCCTATTGTATACCATTTTAGTGTTCTTTATTTTTTGTTCCAATTCCTACTGTTACAAAAGAAAATTCAAACTTGGAATTAGAGTCTGTTATTAGGAAGATACACTACCTCGTAGAGAGCCTGTCAAATTCCAGTACTAGGCCCTTCAAAAATAAAGAAGACAAGCTAAGTGTTGGTGGCTCAGCCTGTAATCCTATCTACTTGGAGGTTGAGATCTGGGAATTGTGGCTCAAAACCAGCTCAGGCAAAAAAGTCTGTAAGACTCTTATCTCCAATAAACTACTGAAAACTGGGAAGTGGAATTGTGGCTCAGATGGTAAGACCTAGCCAGCCTTGAAGAAAAAAAAAAAAAATCTCAGGGTAGCATCTCAGGATTGGCACAAAAAAAAAAAAAAAAAGACACCATTATTATTAGATGCTGCTTTTTGAACTAGAGTATGTTCAAACATAGTTACCTGTCATTTTAAGAGTCTCTCTCTGTAATGCTCTGGTGACTGGTATTCGCTGGTACCAGTGTCCAACACCTTCAACTTCCCAAAGGAGTTCATGGTCTCCTGGATACTTTTCAACATACTGCTTGGAAGCTAAAAAACACATTTAAAATTTTCTAGAAATCTCAAATATCAACAGTTATGTAAAAGAGAAGATATAAGGTAACCTGCCCAACTGACTTAATAGAAGTAGTGTAATCTTAATACCAAAATGCCACTAACAGAACTTAAGAAAGTACACAACAGTAGTCTCATTTATGAACAAAAATCCTGTAACAGGGCTGGGAAGATGGCTCAGTGGTAGAGTGTTTGCCTTGTATGCATGAGGCCCTGGGTTCAATTCCTCAGCACCACATAAGCAGAAAAAGCTGGAAGTGGTGGTGTAGCTCAAGTGGTAGAGTGCTAGCCTTGAGCTGAAGAGCTAAGGGACAGTGACCAGGCCCAGAGTTCAGGCCCCACAACCAACAACAACAACAAAAAATCCTGTAACATTTCAAATGAAAAGTTGAACATTAATATAAAAAAGTGTATATATATATATACACTTTTTTATATTAATGTATATATATATATAATTATTTCTACACAGCAAAGGAAACAATCAACAGAGAAGAGACAACCTAGTCCACTTACCTGTGTACATTAGAGAAGACAATGGATAGCGCAATCCAAGTGCATCATCTGTAAAGGAATCAACAAAATCCTCCAGCATAAGAAGCCCACAATCTTTGCCTCTGTGTTTCTTTCTTACAAACATTGTATCAAGAACTGGCAGTTGGTAACTTTGGGTAAGATATGAGGTACATAAGCTTCCTGCAATAGTAAGAACAGAAAACCAACAACTTTTCATATTAAAATATGTATACACTTAATGACATGAATTAACAATCTTTTCTAAAAACATTTAGTTTTTCTCCTACTCAAGAAAAATGTTCAGGAAATATGTAAATGCTATAGCAAAGTATTTCCAGCTTTTATTACCTATTATATTTATGTTTTATTATATATTATAATGTATATATGTGATCATTAGAAAAACTATGTGCTTTTGTATCATATTACCTTTTTATAAAACATATACTTGACTATGTATGATATATATTATCACTCCCTATAGGCATGTAACTTTAAAACTCATCAACCTTCACAATACCAGAGTATTTGATGCTTAAGATACATGAAATATTTCATTCCAGCCTTAACTAGAAAACCAATTATTGTCACTTTTTCCCTAGTGTGTCCTGTCTTGTTCAAGCTTCTTGACAATGGTTAAAAAAAAAAAAAAAAAAAAAGAATTCGTTCCCCAAAGTTCTCGACTATGGTCTATAGACTAGAAATAACTGGAAACATACATCTTACAATTGGCTAAATTAGCACTTTCTTTTTTGCTGTGGAGCTATTTCTAGATGTACTTTATATATCTACATATTAATGTAGATATATAAGTACATATATATTTAATGTTAAACAGGAAAAATAATTTCTGCTGTCCAAGTATTTCTCTTCTTATCACATGGTGATACATTTTTAAGACTATCACTGTGTATTTAGGCATTGGCTGTCCATCTTAGCTCATTTAATATGAGTTTGCTTTGTTTTTAGACAAATTCTTGTTATGTAGCAAAGGCTGGCCTCAAACTCACCCCATATTCTTGCTATGTAGCCTAGGAGTACACCCACTCACCTATAAACTACCAAGCCCAGCCCCAATATGTCAACATGTTATCAATTAGGGTACATGGCCGGGTCTTTCACCTTCCATTCATTTTATTAACTCAAACCACTAGTCAATATATTGCCCTTATTTGCCTCATATAAAGAAATTTCTAATTTTTAAATCATTCACATAATTTTGGATTAAAATTTTAGTTCAAACATGAAACAATGTTAGAAAGCAAAGATCTCACAAATTAACTTTCACCAACATACTTGCATAACTTGAGGGATATATTACGATTTTTTTTCCTTTTTAGTTCAACTAAATAATTTAAATTATTTATGATTTAACTGGAGAACTTCAGTAATTTTTTAGAAGTATCCATTTTTATGTAAAGTAGGTCATATTATATAGCTAAATTTTGGATTTTAAGTGCTGATATGAATTCAGGATAGATTGTTACATGAACCAAACAATTAGTCACGCAGTCTAGCTAACTGTGGCCATTATCAATTCTGAAACCAAAATTTTCTCTTTTTTTAGGTCCATGACCAGTACTCAAACTCAGTAGGGGGTGTCACCTTCACTCACTGGTTAGTGCTTTACCAAATGAGCCATGCCTCCAACTCTAGAATTTTCTCATAACTATAGTAGTGACTATGAAATAAGAGACACTGTAAGTAACAATAGTTTAAACTACCAACCAAGAATAAGTGAGAAGAGAAAGAAATAGCTCAAGTTCTCAACACAAAGTCTAAGGATCTTTTTTTAAAATCTATTGTGCATGTTGCAGATTCCTTCAAAAAATACTCATATTCAATTTTCAAATTGGAAAATTAGACCTGTATTCAAAATACTTAAAGAACTCTATCTCAAAATGGAAAAAGGAAAGGAGAAAGAGAAAAAAAATTCACTTACAGACTAAATGTAGATTAGTAGTTGGTGTCCAGGGACTAGGGGCTGGGAAGGTGGCTCAGTGGTAGAGCGCATGCCTTGCATGCCAGAGGCCCTGGGTTTGATTCCTCAGCACCACATAAGCAAAAAGAAAAAAGCCAGAAGTGGCACTGTGGCTCAAGTGGTAGAGCACTAGCCTTGAGCTGAAGAGCTGAGGGACAGGGCTGGGAAGGTGGCTCAGTGGTAGAGCACTTGCCTTGCATGCTCGAGGCCCTGGGTTCGATTCTTCAGCACCACATAAGCAAAAAGAAAAAAGCCGGGAGTGGCGCTGTGGCTCAAGTGGTAGAGCACTAGCCTTGAGCTGAAGAGCTGAGGGACAGCGCCCAGGCCCAGAGTTCAGGCCCCACAACCAGACCCAAAAACAACAACAAAAAAAAAACAAACAAAAACAAAAAAAGAGCTGAGGGACAGCGCCCAGGCCCAGAGTTCAGGCCCCATGACCGGACCCAAAAAAACAAGCAAACAAAAAAAAAAAGAAATGGGAAGTGACCACTATGGCTTCTAGTGGCTGTTAACAGTGGGTAAGGTGTTTGCTTGAGGACAAGGAGAGACAGGTAAAAGAAAACTTCTGGGCTTAAAATAAGGCTCAGGTGATAGAGTACCTGCCTAGCAATCACAAGGCTCTGATTTCAAACCATAGTGTTACAAAAAAAAAAAAACAAAAAAGAAAGAAACCTTTATGAAATAGATTATGTTCATATGTCCACTGTCTTGATTATGATATATATGACAAAACAAAACAAACTGCAAGTTTAAATATGCCAATTTTATGAATATACATAAAATGTGGAACTATTTGTTTGTTTTTTGTCGTTCGTGGGGCTTGAACTCTGGGCTTGGTCGCTGTCCCCAGCTCTTCAGCTCAAGGCTAGCGCCCTACCACTTGAGCCATAGTGCCACTTCCAGTTTTCTGGTGGTTTATTGGAGATAAGAGTCTCACGGACTTTCCTGTCCGTGCTGGCTTTGAACCGTGATCCTTAGATCTGAGCCTCCTGAGTAGCTAGGATTACAGGCATGAGCCACCAGCGCCTGGCCTGGAAAATATTTTTAAAAGCAGTAAGATAGGCATGCAAATGTTGACCAAGATGTGGAGAAACTATAATCCTTGTATGATACTCATAGGAATGTGCAATAACTTTGAAAGTTTGGAAATTCCTTTACACATGAAACAAAGAGTTACCACATGACCAGCAATTCCATTTCCAGGTATGCAGATCAAGAGAAATGAAGTACACATTTGGTTACTCAAAACAGAAAAACATTAGAAAGAACCCAAGTCTATCAACTAATGAAAGATTAAAAAAAAAAAAGTAGAATACTTCACCATGAAAAGCAATGAAGGACTGATACATATTATAATGTGGATGAGACTTGGGAAAAAAGTCAGCAACAAACCGTATGTTGCATGATTCCACCATCTATCTCATATATTCGGTTGATTCATGGTTACCAAAGCCTGGGTAGCTTGCAATGCAGAATTTCCATTTGTAATGCTAGCTGCTCAGAAGGCTAAGATCTGAGATCAAGGTTCAAAACCTGAGGGACCCTTATCTCTTGGAAAAGTAGTGGCACAATCCTGGAATCAAACACTGATCAGACTAGAAGGGAATGGGATACTTTTTTTGTGTGTGCCAATCCTAGGACTTGAACTCAGGACCCTGGCACTGGCCCTCACTTTTCTTTGCTCAAAGTTAATGCTCTACCACTTGAGCCACAGCAATGGCAAGGTTTTTACTGATAGTGTTACACAGAAAGCAAGCCCTCAATAAAAAGTTATAAAATAACATGCATTCCAAAGGTCTGTGAGATGTTTTCCTGTAGGATATGTGTGAGCAGCAAAACATTGACAATTTACATAGGAACTGCCTTGTATAAAATAAAAGATTAAAACACTATGTTTTATTTTATAAATCATACCTCAATACCAATCTTTTATGCAATGCAATGAAATTCTATTAAACCTTTTTTATCACCACATTGCAATAATATTTCTGAATACACTTAAATCACTGGCTCTATTTCAAACACACACATGAATTAAATATGAAAGGAGACCTGAAATATTTAGCATAAAATAATTAGCATAAAAATAGGATTAAAGCTATCAGTCACAGTCGGGGGCTTGAGGCTCACACCTGTAATATTAACTACTCAGGAGGCTGAGATCTGAGGACCGAAGTTTGAAGCCAGCCCAAGCAGAGAAGTCCCTGTGAGACTCTTATCTTAATAAACTACTCAAAAAAAAAAAAAAAAGGCTAGAAGTGGCGCTGTGGCTCAAGTGGTAGAGCGCTAGCCTTGAACACAAAGAGGCTCAGGGGACAGTGACCAGGCCCTGAGTTCAAGGCCCATGACAAGCAAAAAAAAAACAAAAAAAAAACACTATCAGTTACTACTGATCTTCAAATCAACAGTGAGTTTGGTAAGATCTTTAGACTGTACCTTATCTTAACAGAAGATTTAAGTTTGGAAGATTTATAATGGAAATAAGGAAGACTTTTTTCATTATTCCAAGTGTGGCAGGTTTGGTGAGTACACAACAGTAGGCAAACTTGAATAGTTTGGTGGTAACCAAGCATGGGGGTCTATATGCACTAAGTAAGCAGACAAGATCTTTCTATTCAGTGGCTCTATGGAGCTGAGAAAATGATGAGGGTGAAGAAGCTGTACTAGTCATCAAAATAGTACCAAAAATACTAAGTAGGAATACTATATAATATGCAGTACATATTAACAAATACAGTCTGAGTGCTTAAAATGGAGATCTCCATAACATACTTTACATAACTTTTAAATACTTACCTGTAGGTTTAACTGAATAAAACCCAATAGCCTCTCCTTTCTTCCACAGAATCTTAGCATAATCAGTACTGCTGTGACACAGGAACGGGATCTCATTTCTCTCCATTTCTTGTTTTCTATAAATAATTCGATTCAGAACATACAGAACCACTCTTTCCCCAAGAGTGCTCACCTACAAATAGAGTTGGACAACAGGCACAGCAGTTACAATATGCAGCGCCATTAGGAAATTTTACTCATCTTGCTCTCTGAACCCACACCTCCTACTGGCATTCACAGCACTCTGAATACAATACTTTGTAAGCCATTTTATCATCATAGAGTTGACGTTAATCATTCATGACAGTAACAACCCATTTCCAAAAGCACATTTTATGCATGGAATACTGTCTCAGCAAATTCAAAACCAGGGAAAACAGGTTCCCAATGCACCAGGAGCCTAGCATCTCTTTATTCTTCATGCTTCCATGCTGAGACCCAAAATCTCCTCATATTTTTAACTGCTATCCACTACATGCCCTGCTTAGACTCTCTCTGGCCCCATTTCAGCCTCCACATTAAAAAAAAAAGAAAAGAAAGTTATCCCCTGAAGACTTTAAGAGCAATTACCTCATTTGATGAAGGAAACCATAATCATACCCTTGGGAAAAGGTACTCTCTCCTATGACTTTACTGATCAATTTTTCTTTAATGTAATATCTGAGTCAGGCACTGGTAGCTTACTCCTATAATCCTAGCTATTTAGGATGCTCAGATCTGAAGAGCACTGTTCAAAGCCTGCCCAGTCGGGAAAGTCATAGAAACTCTTATCTCCAATAAACCACAAAAAAGATGGAAGCAAAGCTGTGGCACAAGTGGTAGAGCACTAGCTGTGAGCAAAAAATCTCAGGGATAGCACTCAACACTCAGGCCCTGAGTTCAAGCCCCAAGACCAGTATATGCATACACTCATACCTTCATACACACATACACACATACATACATACATACACACACACACTCACAAATTAATACAATATCCAGAAGGAACAAACAATACTAACTGTACTACACTTTCCTTCCATCTTTTCTTCCCTTTGGAGTGTGATCTCTTCCAAAGTTTCAAACTCAAAAAGGAGAAATAGTAACAACACAGGAGAAATAGTAACAACACAGTAACCTGCAAGATTCTCACTTTTCTATCCTAGATTTCAAGGCTTTTTGAGATCATTTCCTTGTTTCTTCTGATTGGTTCAATTACCCCACAAAATTGAAAAAAAGTAGCTGACACTAGATTTGACAAGATTTTACAGATTTAGCCTATCCTAAAAACCTTTTAGAGGACAAGTATCAGGATACATGTTTGTTTTTTAGGACACGTATAGGGTACATATTTGTATCTGTTTATTCCCCAAAGCAAGTCTTTCTTCCTGTTAGGATTAATTAACAAGATTTATGCATCTGTTAAAAACCAGTAGTGGGGGGCTGGGAAGGTGCTCAGTGGTAGAGCGCTTGGCTTGCATGCATGAGGCCCTAGGTTTGATTCCTTAGCACCACATAAGCAAAAAGAAAAAAAGCCGGAAGTGGTGCTGTGGCTCAAGTGATAGAGCACTAGCCTTGAGCTGAAGAGCTGAGGGACAGCGCCCAGGCCCAGAGTTCAAGCCCAATGACCGGACCCAAAAACAAAAACAGTAGTGGGCTGGGAAGGTGGCTCACTGGTAGAGTGCTTGCCTTGCATGCATGAGGTCCTGGGCTCGCTTCCTCAGCGCCACATAAGCAGAAAAAGTTGGAAGTGGCGCTGTGGCTCAAGTGGTAGAGTTCTAGCCTTGAGCTGAAGAGCTGAGGTACAGGGCCCAGGCCCAGAGTTCAAGCCCCATGACCAACAACAACAACAAAAAACAAAAACAAAAACAAAAACAAAAAAACACAGTAGTACATCTCTAAGAAAGTCATTATTCTCTTAAAGAAAGACAGGTCTAATGTATCTCAACTTAGTCAACTGTCCTATTCCTCAACTTATATTAAAAAATCATACTCTTGGGCTGGGAAGGTGGCTCAGTGGTAGAGCGCTTGTCTTGCATGCTTGACGCCCTGGGTTCACTTCCTCAGCACCACATAAGCAGAAAAAAAAAAAAAAAGCCGGAAGTGGCGCTGTGGCTCAAGTGGTAGAGTGCTAGCCTTGAGCTGAAGAGCTGAGGGACAGCACCCAGGCCAGAGTTCAGACCCCACGACCAGACCCCCCCTCCAAAAAAAAATCATACTCTTCCAGAAGGAAGATGTTAACACTTCATACTACAACTTGATTTCTATAGCTTTTCTCTCTTATATATGCCCGTCCTGTATCCCTGCACTGAAGCTGGTTGGCATCTACTTAATCCCCCGAAGAGGCCAGAAAGCTGTGCATCTTGGTCTCCAACAACTTGGTTATTCCCCAGCTAAAGTAGGATAGGCTAGCATGTAAGGCTCAACCAACAAACCAATTTTGTAGTTAATCACTCCTAGAGACAAGAGAAGCTCAGCAACCACAGTCCCTCCTTAGGCAGCTAAGAAAAATCAGAATCTTAAGTGGATAAAGGTAACCGCAGTTCAATAGTTAGTTCCTCTCAGAAACATGTGGAATCATACAAAACAGAGGAAGCCTAACTTGAGGGGTGGATTCATTATAAGAATAAAATACCAATATAATGTAGCATGGTTATAATGAAATGGGGAAATAAGCTATCCCATTTAAACAGTGAATTATAGGACCTTTTGTTACCTGCTTAAGTCCCTCTCTTGAAGGAACAGATGTTTTCACAATATCATCAATGGCCCACCACTGATCAGCAAGGTAAAGTGCCACAGCTAAAATAGAATAAATGATGATTAACATTTAAGTCTTAGGCGTTAATATAAACAATTTTACTATTTAGTAAGGTTCATGTAGTCACTCTTAAATATATCTACACTTTATTTTCTTCATTTTTTTGATAGTGCTAGGACTTGAACCCAAGAACCCAGGCCTTTACTACTGTTTTACTAAGCTACATATTCAGTACCTATATACACATTTTATACTATATGATACACTGTAACCCCATTTGTACAATTTCATTTTATTTTACCTATTAAACAATTAATCTAAAACATTAAAAGAAACTTCCTTCAGATAGCCACCTTCTTTTTTTTTTTTTTGGGGGGGTCCCGTTGTGGGGCCTGAACTCTGGGCCTGGGCGCTGTCCCTCAGCTCTTCAGCTCAAGGTTAGCGCTCTACCACTTGAGTCACAGGGCCACTGCCAGCTTTTTTCTTTTTTCTTATGTGGTGCTGAGGAATCGAACCCAGGGCCTCATGCATGAAAGGCAAGCGCTCTACCACTGAGCCACCTTCCCAGCCCCATATAGCCACCTTATTAATAAATTCCTATTTGAAGAAAAACACCTCAGTTAACAAAATCAAAGCAAAAAGGAGACCTGTAAGTGAATCCTCGGGTGCAAAAAGAGCAAGAATTTTCTGAGTCTGATCTCCACCATAAAGAGGTACAAAGCCTACACTTGAGAGGCTAATGGGAATCTGAAAGGATAACAGATTTAAGATTAGTAAAGTGGTTGTTAGAAAACAGATAACAAAACACTACTAAAACATTAAACTTTCCTTACATTTATTTTAATTATAAAAGTTAATTTCATAGAACACAATATACCTAGTTTCTCAAGAAAAGAGCAAAAAAATACAGAAAGTAAACTCAGTCAAACTTTTAGAACAATTGTGCTGTCTGGGGAGTGAAAGTAAAAAATTTATTTCAACAAATATTACTAAGCCCTAGACATACCACTAAATAAAAACAAAAGCTATGATAGGCCCCCCAAACCAACTGTAACTTACCATCTTTACCTGGACTACATGAGGAAGACATTGATCATTTTCTAGTAATAGAAACTAGTTAGGCACATTTATTTTTCAGTATGATACATGCAATATTTTAATGTTCTTTTTTTTCGTCAGTCCTGGGGCCTGAACTCTAGGCCTGGGCGCTGTCCCTCAGCTCTTCAGCGCAAGGCTAGCACTCTACCACTTAAGCCATAGCGCCATTCCGACATTTTCTGCTTATATGTTGCTGAGGAATCGAACCCGGCTCTCATTCACGCAAGGCAAACATTCTACCACTGAGCCACTTTCCCAGCCCCTATTTTAATGTTATTTCTGCCTTCATTAACCCAGTACTAATTCTTCATTTACTTTCCATATTAATGAATTACAAAATATTGGTGCTAGTGAAGACTTGAAATCTTATATATCCATATAATTTCTAGAAGACAAATCTGAGGCCTAAAATGATTCTTCCCATCTTATTTCACAGTGGAATTCAAATGATTCCAAGTCTAAGGGTCCATCACAATGTATCCTCGATTATTAACTAGAATTTTTAATTTTACTATTTTTAAAAACCAAAGATTCATGACACAATAATGTACTATGTCTTCCTGATTTTTTAATTAAAAAGAAATTTCTCAACTCAAAATCCAAATCTAAACTAAATTTTAGTTCTAGTTGGTAACTAGTCAGCATAATTAGTAAACTTTTTGTTTATAATTTGAAAGACAAACATTTAACAATAATTTGTGGGTTTTCTCTTTTTAAAAAATCAGTCATGATCCTCTATTCAACCAATACTAACACATTTTCCTAATAAAGATTTCAAAACAGAGTAGCAAATACTAAAATGAATATTTAGAAAAGAATGCAGATTTTATGCAGAAACTCGGCCAAACGATTGGCAAAAATCACTGAAGGCCTTACCGTAAGATTGAGAAAAGAAAAATATTCTGGATTTTCAGGGTCTCCACACCTTAAATCTGACATGTAATCTTCAGCAGAACTTTCTAATTCCTCATGACTGCAGTTATTCAGCAAATCCACGGGGAAGGCCATCCTCCTTAACAAACAATATGAACAGCTTGCTTCAGAGTAGGAAATGCCATCTTCCCTACAGACAAAAGTTCTGTGATTTTGCTAGATTTCATTGTAGCAGGTTTTCTATTGTCTATGCCAAGTTATTTTAAGCCTGTTTATTTAATCAGATATATAAAAGGAAAAAAAAATACTTTCTAACATATTTAATCTGTTTTAAAAATGGCAATGAAATAAGAATTTATGGATTCTTTCTTCAATGATAAAAATGTATGTAATTATATAGATATAAGCCATATAACATAAAAAATATACATAACTTCATATCTATATGTATATACCTATATTTTCAGATGTATATATGTATATACATTATATATACTTATACATATACATATGACTTCATATATATAGATATATAGTTTATGTATATAACCCTCAACATAAAAAACCCTTACAAAAGGACACAATGCAGGTCAGGTGTTGGGTGCTTACACCTGTAATCTTAGTTAATTGAGCGGCTGAAATTGGAAGGAATATAGTTTTAGGCAAGCCCAGGGGGAAAAAAATTACAAGACCCCATTTCAAAGGAAAGAAACTAAATATAGTGACATATATCTATCATCTCAGCTATCACAGGAAGTATAAAATGGGACGATCATGATCCAGGCAAGGGCCCAGGAAAAAAAGGGAGACCCTGTTTCAAAGCAAAGCGCTTAGGGAACTTTTTGAAATGATGCAAATGTTCCACAACTGGGTTATAGTGAAGAATTATACAGCCCTAGAGAGCAAGGGAAGGGGTGACACTCTCCAAAAAGAAATATATTCATTACTTGAATTATGTAAGTGTAATACCCTTGTACATCACCTTTATAATAACAATTTTAAAATAATAAACTTACTTTAAAAACTAGCCCTACAAATGTACAGAGGGGTTACAATTACATGGGCAGGATAATGCATACATTTCTTACCAAGCATTGCAACCTCCTTTGTTTACCCTTCACCTCCCTTTACTTTTTTTTTTTTTTTTTTTTTGCCAGTCCTGGGTACTGTCCCTGCGCTTTCTCAGCTTGATGCTAGTGCTCTACCACCTGAGCCACAACTCCACATCCTACAAATGTACTTTTTTAAAGCATTACATTGTACAATTGCAATGAGTAAATATTGTGGTACTTAAACTGTATCTGATATACAAATATCTTTAAAACACAATTATTCATTTCACTTCTTTTAAGAATGTTTTAAAGTTTTTAAGCTTTATGGGCTTTTCTATTAAAGTCAAGAAAAATATAGACTCTATCACCATATAATATTTCTCAGGTATTAACCAAAGCAATTACATAAGGGAAAACAATTAGAGACCTAACAGATGGGTGTGGGATGGGAGGGTAGAACTATCATTATTTGCAAATAATAATATACTAAACTGAAAAATGGGTCTGTACAGGTGTCCGCAAGCCTCTCTTCAAAACCAGCTAAGCTTTATTCCTATGTACACCTGTCTTCCTTTTTTCTTTCTTTTAAAAAAAATTCCATTTATTCTATCCTTTTCTAATCACTGACTACTTATTTTTAACATGATTATTTCATTTACCCCACATACTTCATCTACTTTCTCCATCTGCTTTCTTCTTTTTTCGTTCCTTTGCTTCCATGTTTACTTTTCCTACCTAATTTTGAAATTCTTAGCTTTTTTTTTTCTAGAGCTCTAGCACACCATATAAGAAAGAACCCTAGTCTCTTTTGTATACAGTACAATATTATGGGGGGATACAGATGATATCTCCAACTGTTCTTTACTTTATCCAAGTATCTGCTTGGTTCTAAATTAGTGCATTTTTTTCTTTTTTTTGGTCATGGGGCTTGAACTCTGGGTAAATTAGTGAATTTATTATTGCTGAGTTATACCCCAAGACTAAGGGCAAGAAATGGTACATCAACCTTACAATTCAACCCTTCCTGAACATAAAAAATTAATTCAACTGAAAGACTTCAAGTGGTTACAACCTCCAGTTAACACCTTGACTTAAAAGCAAATCATAAAACACAAACATAAGAAAAAAATTTAAAGGCAAAAGAACAAATCCCACATACAGGGTACAATGATGATGAAATAGATGAAATCTCAAATACTGAACTCAAATGAATGGTGTGAAGGTGGCTCAGTGGTAGAGTGCTTGCCTTGCATGCATGAAGCCCTGGGTTCAATTCCTCAGCACCACATAAGCAGAAAAAGCCGGACATGATGCTGTGGCTTAAGTGGTAGAGCGCTAGCCATGAGCTGAAGAGCTGAGGGACAGCGCCCATGCCCAGAGTTCAGGCCCCATGACTGACAAAAAAAAGAATGATCAACAAATTGAGGATGATGTATACAAACACTTCAATGAATTCAAAGAGAATATATATGTGTGTATATATATACATATATATGTGTATATATATGTGTATACATATACACATATCTATACATATATGTATAGATATATGTATATATATATATACACAGACACATATATATAAGCAGCTAAATGAATTTTAAAAGATTGCAAAGAAACTGTATAAAGCTGCATGAAATAGAGAATACAATTCAAGATACAAATTTCAATACAGGAATTCTGAAAAAGTCAAGTCAAATAAAATACTGTTAATAGATTCTCCATAAACTTGATCAAATGGAAGACAGAGTATCAGAGCCAGAAGACAAAATAAATGTGTAATAAAAATCAGATAGAAACAAATAAGTACAAATAAAGCACGAAGACCGCTAGGACACCATTAAAAGACCAAACCTATGAATCATAGGCATAGAAGAAAAACATTACAGCTAAAGGCATGGAAAAATTATTCAATAAAGAAATAGTAGAGGGGCTGGGAAGGTGGCTCAGTGGTAGAGCGATTGCCTTGCATGCATGAGGCCCTGGGTTCGATTCCTCAGCACCACATAAGCAAAAAGAAAAAAGCCGGGAAGTGGCGCTGTGGCTCAAGTGGTAGAGTGATATAGCCTTGAGCTGAAGAGCTGAGGGACAGCACCCAGGCCCAGAGTTCAGGCCCCATGACTGGATCCAAAAAAAAAAAAGAAAAGAAAAGAAATAGTAGAAAACTTTTCAATATTGAGAAAGAAATTGTCTTCCAAATAAGATGCTTCTAGGACTCCAAACATATATAAACAAAAACAGAACCATTCCACATATCATAGTTAAAACATCAACTATACAGAGTAAAAAAATATATATTGAAAACTAAAAGAGGAAAATGCCAAATCACCCATAAAAGACAAACCCACTACAATGATGGATTTTTTTTTTTAAATACCAGTCCAGGGGTTTGAACTCAGAGCTCTGAGCTTTTTCAATCAAGGCTGGTACTTTACTACTTGAGCTATAGCTCTACTTCTTACTTTTTGGTTGTTAACTAGAGATAAGAGTCTCATAGACTTTCCTACCCAAGTGGCTTCAACCCACAACCCTCAGTTCTCAGTATCCTGAGCAAGATTATAGGAATGAGCCATCAGTGCCTGGAAATGGCAGATTTCTTAAGCTCTGAAAGGAAATAACTGCCAACCTAGACTACTATATCCAGTAAGCTAACCTTCCTAATTGGGAGAAAAACAAAAACCTTCTATGATAAACAAAAGCTAAAGCAATTCATGAACATAGAACAAACTATAGGAATTTTAACCCAACAAGAAAAATAAATGCAACGTGAGTATACAGGAAAGAATAATTTTTACCACATAAATTAATGAGCAAATAAGAGTGAGTTAAAAAATTAGTAGTAAAAAAAAAATCACTAAATGGCAGGAATTATTATATCCTTTCAATAACAACTCTGAAAGTTAATGCTCTCAATTCTCAAAACTGGCTAGATGTGGTGACTCACACTCATAATCCCAGTCACTCAGGAGATAGATTGAGAAGACTATAGTCCCAGGCCAGCCAGATAAAAAGTTAATGAGATCTCAACTCCACTAACAGTTGGCCACAGTTATCCCAACTATGTGTGAAATTAAAATAGGAAAATTGAGGTCTAAGCTGGCCTGAGGATAAAAACAAGAAGACAGTATTCCAAAAATAGCTGAGGGCATGGCTCAAGTGGTACAGTGATTATCTAGCAAGCATAAGGCAAAAAGTTCAAGCCCCTCTACTGTACCACAAAAACAAAACAAAACACTAGACAGGCAATTCATCTCACTGGCAAAGAGACAAACACAGACTTAAAAGTGAAATGTAGCTCAGAAGTAAGCAAGAGTAGCTATCCTCATTATCTGAGAAAGCAGATTTCAAACAAATACTAGAAGACACAAAGAAGTTCATTCATATTGGTAAAGAAAATATCCATGAAAAGATTATCACAATTTAAATGTATAAGCACTGAATACTGGTACACCTAATTTCATAAAGAAAACTCAAGCAGACAAAAAAGTTCAGACAGAACTCAACTCCAAAACAAGTGGGTGACTGTAATGCACTACTCATTTCAAATGCAGGCCATCCAGACAAAACAATCAAGAAATGTCAGAGCAACATTACAGATCAAATGGATTTAACAGATATCTACAGAATAGTCTACCTCAAAAGCCACAGAATACACATTCTTCTCAGTAGTCCAGGGAACTTTCTTCAAAATTGATTGTATTTAAGCAAGTTTGAATAAATAAAATTGAAATGACCTCCTTAATTTTATCAGATAACAATGGAATAAAACTAGAAATCAGGAACTGTAGAAACTACTCAAATATATGGAGCCTAAACCTTTGTAGATGATCATCAGTAAGTCACTGAAAAAATAAAGAAGGAAATTTTTTTAATGCCTAGAATCAGCTAGATGCTAGTGGCTCATGCCTGTAATCCTAGATACTTGAGTGGTTGAGAATTGAGGATCTCAGTTCAAAACCTGCCTGGGTAGGGCAAGTCCATGAGATCTCATCTTCAATTAACTAACAAAAAGCTGAATGTGGTAGAATTATAGCCTTCAGCAAAAAGAACTCAAGCCCTGAATTCAAGCACTGGCGTACGCAAGGGCACGCACACATGCGCACGCACACATGTGCGCACACATGTACACACACACACGCATACTCAAAAGCCTAGAGTCAAATGAAAATGAAAACACAACTCATGAGAACCTTTGAGACACTGAAAAGGCAGTACACTAAGAGGAAAATGGATAGCCATCATTTCCTACATTAAAAAAATCAGAAAGATACTACATAGATAACCTAATAAAGCATCTCAAGCTCAGAAAAGCAAGAACAAACATTTATAAATATACATGCTAGCATATACAGAAACACACACACACACACGCCTAAGGAAACTGATTAGCTAAGGTGTATCTTCATCAATAGGGAAAAGAAAAACATTCATTCATTCATTCATTCATTCATTTTGTGCCGGTCCTGGGGCTTGAACTCAGGGCCTGGGCACTGTCCCAGGGTTTTTGTTTGTTTGTTTGTTGATCAAGGCTAACACTCTACCAATTGAACCACAGCTCCACCTCCAGCAACCTGGGTAGTTAATTGGAGAAAAGAGTGTCACCAACTTTCCTGCCCAGGCTGGCTCTGAAATGCAATTCTCAGATCTCAGCCTCCTAAGTAGCTAGGGTTACAGACAGGCATGAGCCACCAGTGCCCTGCCAAGGAAGACTTTTTAATAGTATTGTTTCACTTTGCAAGGGGAAGATGGGAGGCACAGAAATGAAAGGACAAAGGGTGAACAAATACAGCAGTGGTACTCACTAGACACTATGTTGAAAATGAACAATACAACTTATGGGTAGGGACAAGAGGGAAAAATGGGGAGAGAGCAAGAGAAGAGGTAACACTGTCCATAAAGAGACGCATTCTTTACCTGACTTATATAACTGTAACCCCTCTGTATATCACCTTTATAATAACAATTAAAAATAATATTATTTCAATGGTCTGAAATCAATCAGAATAATTTCTATTAACTCTTTACATCAGTATTATTTCTATGAGCAACACAAATGTTGTTGCATCTATTAGTTAATTTGCCCTTTTTGTTGTTATGTGGTATTCTATCATATACAAATTTATTTGCCCACTCTAATAATAGACAACTGGGCTGTTGCCAATATTGAATAATTTTGAATAAAGCTTCTATAAGCAGTCTTGTAGGACTCTTATGGTGGATATATGCACTCTATTTCACTATTTCACTCTATACCACCAGGCTAATCAGTCTTACTAAAAGTTAGGAAAGTATATATTGCATCATCCTGATGGAATACAACAAGAAAATTTGACCCAAATCAAATGAATCCATTAGAGAAATGAGTTAAAGGATGCCTAAGTATGCAGTTAGCCAATTTACAGTAATACTTTCTTCAACAAGTTTGTGGCATGGAGTAATACAGTAATATAAAAGAAAAGAAACTTAAGAGACATATCAAACACTGTGTGGAAAGAACTCTCTCTGATTGGTGTTCTCTTGAAATTTTCCATGATAAAAAGTTAAATAAGACAGTTTGGAAGCACAGGCCTATTATCTAAACACTCAAGAGGCTCAGGCCAGCCTTGGCTACACAAGTCCCTGCCTCAAAACAAACAAGCCAAACAATAAATAAATAGGCCCTATGAATTTCAAAAGAGATCAACTAGAAGCTTAGGTAAATATGTTCGAGTTTGAAAAGGACCACAAAAGCAGGGCACTGGAATTCATGCCTATAATAGGCTGCGTTCTGAGGATCACAGTTCAAAGCCAGCTGGAACAGAAAGCTCACAAGAATCTTATCTCCAACTAATCACCAGAAAACCAGAAATGGTGCTATAGCTCAACGTGGTAAAGCTCTAGCTTTGAGCAAAAAGAGCTCAGGGATAGTGTCCAGGACCCTGAGTTCAAGCCACATGATTACCAAAAAAAAAAAAAAAGAAAGAAAAGAAAAGAACCACAAACTAAAAGAAACATGTTATAGTTAAAGAAGCCTGTTTGTTCGCTTAGGTAAATCTTTATATCTCAATCATAAACCTAACATGTAAAAACAAAACTAAGAAATACAGTATGTTTCAATTTACTGATTCTGACAGTTAAAATTTTAGAGGAAATTATAAACACAGAACCAACAGTGGATAAAAGAAGCATTAATTAGGATACTAGTCAAGAAAATGCACTATCCATCCTCTGTTATAAACAAGATCCCAAATATCATATATTCAAATATCTGAATATATGTATCAGAGACTCATGAAGAAAAACATTGTAAGATATTTTTATGTCATATCACTGATTGGATGAAATGCAATAGGATTAATACAATATTCCCCTTAAGTAAATTCACAAGATTCATTTATGTATTATCTACCAAAATACTGTATGTCTGAAACACATTTTATAAGCTTTTTTCCTCAAAGTAATACTCTAAAGGATGGAGTTTAAAATCAATATTTGAAAACTACTGTCAAAAACCTGGTCTATAAAAACCACCACATAAAAATAATACAGCAGTGATGGGCACCAGTAGCTTACTCCTGTAATCCCAGCTACTGAAGAGACTGAGATCGGAGGATCACAGTTTGGAGTTGGAGCTGTGGTTCAAGTGGTAGAGCTCCAGCCTTGAATAAAAAAGGTAAGGGAGAGTGCCCTGGCCCTTAATTCACCCTGTATGACCAAAAAATTAAATTAAAAAAAGTTTAGACAAAGAACTTTACAACTTTGGTGGGGGGAGGGAGGGAAGGTAACAATGCTGGCTAGAAAAAGTACTTATTACCTTACTCATGTAACTGTAACCCCTCTATACAGTATTTTTACAATAAAAGACATAAAAAAGGAAGAAAAAAAAGTTTAGGCAAAGGACATACTACTGACCAAAAGAAAAAAGACCTGATCAAACAGCAAGTTTATGAGTGATCTTTTCTTTTTCATCTGTTACTATGATATGGTTTTTAAATATTTTAAATAATGTCTTATTTAAAAATTCCAAATATACATTTACATTTTACAACTGAAAAGGTTTGTCTGCCCTGTACATGGCTGGGAACACAGGCCAGCCAGTTCTTCTAATCTATTGATTATTCCTCTATCCTGATGTTACTCAAACTTCAATATTTTGTGTTATCACCTCAACATCTGTCTTTGTTCCAAGTGTCTTTACTCTTTTAAAAATAACCTACACACTGCCAGGCACCAGTGGCTCATGCTTATAATCCCAGCTACTGAGGACACAAATCTAGGCCAAAAGTCCTCTAGATTCTTATCTCCAAACAAAATTGCACTCTCAAAAAAAAAAAAAGCTGGAAATGGAGTTGTAGCTCAAGTAGCAGAGAGCTAGCCTTGGGTAAAAAAGGTCAAGGATAGTGAGTGCTCAGGCTCTAAGGTTAAGACCCAGGACAAGCACAAAAATAAATTCAATAAATAATCACACACACACACATCCCACTGCTTCCTCCTTAAATTACAGTTAAAATATACATAACAACATTTATCATCTTAATGTCTTATTTTAATCACTTTTTTCTTTTTTTCAGCAGTCCTCAGACTGTCCCTTAGCCTCTCGATACTCAACCACTTGAGCCACAGCGTCACTTCCGGTTTTTTCTGTTTATGTGCACTGAGGAATGGAACCCAGGGCTTCATGCATGCAAGGCAAGCACTCTATCACGAAGTCTCATTCCCAGTCCCTTTATCACTTTTAAGTGTACAGTTCAATGGCAGTATACTTGCTCACAATGTTTTACACAAGCCACCAGTATCCATCTTCAGAACTTTCTTACACCAAACAGAAAAATCTGTACCAATTAAACAGTAACTTTCCATTTCTCTTTCCCCTCACCCCAGGAACAACCTCCATTTTTCTCTGAGTTTAGCTATTTATTCTGAGACTCTTACAAGTAAGAGTCATACACAAACAGTCCTTTTGTATTTGCTTATTTCACTACCCATGATGGGTTCAAGGTTGCCCATGGTATGACATATATCAAAATGTGAACTTGCTTTTAATAGAAACATCCTAAAATACTAAGATCTACAACCAACTTGATATGTTAGATTTGCATTCTCCTAACTGGCATTAAAATGTCTATTTTAATTTAAATGTCCACTGAATATAATTTTAAAACATTAAATCACAAGTACTACATCAGCACATTTTAGACAATACTGTTGGAGGCCCTGGGCTCAATCCTTAGAACCTCCAAAAACAAACTGGGGAGGTAAAGAGAGGGGAGAGAAGGAGAAGGAAGGGGAGGAGAGGAAAAAGATAATGGAACAAAACATACTCTATATTCACCAGATAAGATTTTCCTACAAATCAAAATCAAGTGAAATATGACTAGAGTATAAAACAAAACTCATCATTCTTAAACTTTCCTAGATCAAATACTGCAAGTAGAAAAATAACTGTGGAGCTCATCTATATTGTTAGTCAATGATGTAAATTTTTATTGAAGTTTAAAACAATCCTGTTTTCCAAGTCTGAAAACTTAAGATACATTCAAATTTTCACACAGATAAGCACTGGGAAAAATAAAATAAAAGTTGTGAATACAAGTTAAAAACAACCATATCTATCCGTTTTCAATAAAAACAAAAATAAATTAATTCCAAAGGTGTACGCACAGACACAGGAACCTTCTAAAATAATCTAATGTTTGAAAAACCTGTCATTTGCAATGTTTAATTGTATTAAATTTGAAGGGCAATTAAAGAATTAGGAATGATTATAGATCAGTAACAGCAGGAAGTAATATGTACTGGGAGTGTCCATGTGTCAGGCTTTATGTAACATCTAATGAGGTACTTATTACCTCCAGATTATCAATGCAAGAAAGAAATTTACAGTTTAAAAGCCTTAACTAACATCATGCTGCTAATGGGATAAGAAAAAAAACAACCGGGCTGGGAAGGTGGCTCAGTGGTAGAGTGCTTGCCTTGCAAGCCTGAGGCCCTGGGTTCGATTCCTCAGCACCATATAAGCAAAAAGAAAAAAGCCAGAAGTGGCGCTGTGGCTCAAGTGGTAGAGCGCTAGCCTTGAGCTGAAGAGCTGAGGGACAGCGCCCAGGCCCAGAGTTCAGGCCCCACGACTGGACCCAAAAAAAAAAAAAAGAAAAAAAACAACCATGAATCCTGGCAATGAAGGATAAGTCATTATATACAAAATAAAATAATTATTTTAATTCAGTATAAAAACAATATTTTGTCATGGTTATATAGCATTTTTTGTAAAATAATGTGAAAATAAATAATATGAAATATGCACTGGAATTGGAATTCTATGACTTTGGTTCCTAGGTCCACTCTGCCACTAACTTTATCTTTATGACCACAGGAAAGTTATTTACTCTCTTTAGGCTTTTGTATTCTCAGTGATAATGTGATGCAACTAGACAGAATAATCCTAAAGACCTTTTCACCCCTAAAATCCTAAAGCTGTTTTTCAAATCTCAGTGATTTTAAAACTATCAGTGCCTTATAGTGGCTCTGCCCAGTTTAGAGAAGCAACGGGAAGAACGTAAGGTTCTGGATAAAGATACAGGCTGGCTGTGCTAAGTCCACCAATTCTCCCTCTTTCTGTTGTTAAGCTTCTGTTCTGTGTTACATAACTTTGAAGCTGTCAGATCAAATTTTGTCAAATACTTCATGCTCTACCCATGAAATAAACCAAAAAGCCTAACTAGATTCTACATGACCGAGAAAGCTTAATGTAGCTTTAAGCCAACTAGCTCATGAAAAAATGGACACAGAATGGACAGCGAAGTGTAAAAAGTGTCCAAACTAATTTATAAATTAAGCAAATGGTATGCCCATTAATCCCTGCTAACCTTTGTAAAAACCTAACCATATTTCTTACATAAGAGCTCTAATACCCTCATCTGCACCAGCTATACTATCCATTTTATAATAATTTTACCTCTTTTACTTAGTTTTATAGAACCATTTGGAAAAAAACAATATTCTTAAGAAAAATATGAAAAAGAATTGGAAAACAAATTCCTACAATTGTGAGATTTCCCCTATTATCCCTATTATTGGTGTCTACTGTTTATCAAGTACATTTTTAAAAGAGGGGAACATATTACCATATTTTATGACTAAAATATTGCATGATTTTCATAGGTTTTATTATTGTCTGGGGGCTTTGGAGGATCTAAGACAAACATACAGGCATTTTTAGTGCTAAAAGATATCTCAGAGAATATACTCTGGGAGAAAATTAACTCATCCAATCCAAGTCGTGATTCTACCTCTTAAGACTATTTCTATCACTGATAACAGGTGAGGTAGATATCCAGGCAACACAATCTGCAAAGTTTTCAATATTTTACACAGAAAGCCAGTTCCTAACCTATGGTTCTTCCTTTTTTCTTCACCTCTTAACAGCATTTCTTTCCCTTTCTAATACTGTTCCTGCACTAATCAGCTCTACTGATTTCTTTGCTTATCTGTTACTTTTCTAGCCCTCCAGTCATATTCAAGGCTAGATTCATTGAACCATTCACCTCTACTCAGAGCTGAAATTTTCATAATGACAATGTGAAGTGATTGAACAAAAAATGCTGTAACTCCCCAAAATCTCAGGTGGGTGAATGTTTACCAATCTCTTCTTGTCTTTTGTGAAAGGAAAATGTTTAATTATATATGAGTGAAGACTGCCTATAAGTTTGGAGATAATGGGCAAACAGTTAACAAACGTCATACTTGTTGTCTCCTTACTTAAAGCAGTAATCAAAACCATCTTTTGAATAATCATTAATCCAATACTGCATTTTGTGGTAAAATCTACTGTAAGCAATTCATATAAATTCCATGATATATTTTTTAATGCAAACCCATGAGGTAGGTTTTTTTTTTAAGTTGGCAGATGAGGAAACAAGAAACAAAGCAGTACAAAGCAATTAAGTTATCTGTTCAAGGACAAAGAACTACTAAGCAAGCTATACCTGATGTCTACTCCTCAGTCACAACTATATAGCATCTCAGGGGTCCTAAGATGGTAAAGATTGACTAATGCTTTCAGGAAAGTCTGAAGTATTCTTTAAAACAAAAGGTTTAATTCTCTCTTCAAGCCCTAAAATACAGTGCCAGACAACCCTCATTTAAACACTAAGGCACTATTTGGGATATTATGGTCTTTCAGAGGCAAAAACTATCACTGTGGCAAGATTTCGCATGTGCAAAAGTAGTTAGAATAAAACACAAGTGCTCAAAAAGCAAACTTGACAGAATTACTAGTTGTGTAATTATAAACAAATTACTTGAACATAGGAACATGTAGAGGAAAAGGGTCACTTATTAAAGAAGAAATAAACTGAAACTAATGGCTGAACACATATTAAAACATTTTCAGTGTGCCAAGTGAAGTGGTGTTGTCTTTAGGCCAACACAACCAAGGAGGATACTTCAGACCATGAATATGGGCAACAAAGATCCTCACACAAACACACACATTCACAAAGTTTACATCTAAAAATGAAAACTTTAGAGGTCAATTATAATCAATATGATGCATAATCCCCAATAGCAAATTCCATTATACAGACCAATTAAACAGTGCTTTTTAAAAGTAAAAATGCAAATAAACAAGTAGAGAGAATGAACAAATAATTCATAAAACAAGAAAAATAAACATCAAAAATGCTAAATTCTATTTTGAAGAAATCTATGTGTATATAATTTAAATTAACTCATTTGTTAATAATACCGGCATGGATTTATGAAGAAAAACTTGAAAGGGCATACACTATACTATTAACAGTATTCGTTAATTCTGTGCAAGAAGCATAAAGGCTCAAGGTAAAAACCACTAAAGAAATTAGATTCCATCTGAGGCATGCTTCGTCTAGTAGCTCACTTTGTAGAGTAGTCTTAGATGTATCTAATAGGCAAAATTTAGATTGCAGCCAGCACTCTACCTCCAAGGCAGGTTGACCTTCGAGGGGTTGACCTTTGGAGAAGCAAAGCAAGATATACGTGGCTGAAATGAAATTCTGTGTCAACTAAGATGCTTAAAATGTTCCAGATAGTCAGAACATAGAATACCAAATATTCATACCCAAGGGTGGATATTAAATCCTTAATTTACTATCTCTACATTACAAGCAAGACAGAATGCTACTTACATTCCTCTGAAACACTTACAAAGTCTAGCAATAAATTAACAGATGACCTTCAAGAGAGAAAGAAATAGAAGCAAACTTGAAACTGAAGAGTCCACTTGACCCTAGTACATACTGTACTGCAATAAAGACAACATGTAACTCCACTACCTCATGACCCAAATTACTGAGTACGGCTTGTAATATCACAGAAACCATTTACAAAAGCTCAGAAAATGAACTAGTTAAATGACTATACCATGAAATTTTGTTAGTTTCAATATTAGACAACTGATCTAAAATTTGTTATTTTATACTTAGCTTTTGATGCTATTATTGGGGCTGGAACTCACAAGTGCTGTCCTTTAGCAATTTTTGCTCAAGGCTGGACTCTACCACTTGGGCCAAACTTCTACTTCTGGTTTTTGCGGTGGTTAATTGAGGGTAAGAGTCTCATGAATTTTCCTGCCTAGGATAGCTTCAAACTGTAACCCTCAGATCTCAGCCTTCTGAGTAGCTAGGATTACAGCGTGAGTCACTGGCTCCTGTCCTATACCTGTCTTTAATACATCTGACTTCACAGGGTTTTACTAAAGTTGTCTGGGGTTTGACATAAGCCTGAAGGCTATAGTTTTTGGCTTTTACTTTTAAAAAGGTAGTCAAAACTATATGCTCAGTGTTGTAAGTATCTTTAATATAAAGTATCAGAGGTTTGTCTCATTTAGAACCATGAAGGTTAATGTTTTAAATTTCAAGGAAATACATTTACATCTCACAACAGAAGCAAAATGAAATTTCATGCTTAGTTTTGCCACACTACCACCACTAAACCCTATTCCCTCATATTATTACTAAACTGCTATGGCTTGGAAAAATATCCCCCAAAAGGACAGTCATTAAAGGTTTAGTCACCAGTCTGTAGGGCTAGTGGGAGGTGATGGAAGCCTTAGGAAGCAGAGCCTGATGAGAGAAAGTTAAGTCTCTGTGATAGGAATGCCAGTAACCCAGCATTCAGCAGCTGGAGAAATCCTCTGTGCAACAGCTGGCAACAAGCACAGTGCTCAGGAGTCAGCAGCAGCCAATGTTACCACTCTTCAGCCTTAGGTATTGGGACCCTTGGGCTTTCAAGGCAGCTAGTCTAGTAGCTCTCAAGCCCTGGACAGCAGGATCCCTCAGCTTTCAAGGCCACACAGCTCCCAGGTATTTTTCCCGCAACTGGGGCTTACATTCTCTTGCACACTGCCTTCTATAGTTTATACGCCCTTCCTCTTGTTTGCTCTCTACTACTCCTGACCTGCCACTATCTTCAGCTGCCTTCTTGCAACTAATGTCACCCCTTGTGTTACCAGTTCAGCCTGTTCTGCTTAAGATAAAAATCACAAGAAAAAAAAATCCAGTCAAATTAGACTTATTGGGTCTAATGTTAAAACACCAGAGAACAAGGTATCTCCTGGATTGCACAAAAGTTAGCTGCTGAACAGCCTAGTTATATAGTGAAGAAAAAGGTATGGCATACAAAAGAAGTACAGATTCCAGTCTACAACTTGCTGGCTTCTTGCTGAGATACTGAAGAGGTATCCTCCTACCCCATCTTGAGTGAGAAAAACTTCAGGGTCATCTATAGTTTACCAAGGCTCATCTTGCTTGGGGTGCTGTTTTCTAAGGCAGGCACAGGCTGTGTGAAGCAGTGGTGATTTGGGCAAAGCCTGCTGGGTTAGGAAGAACGCAGTTAGAACAGGTACAGTGGCCCTTACAGCTGGAGTGTTCTCACAGTGATGGTAAGTAGTCTGAAACAGCCACACTATAAAAGGCCAAAAACAGCATCTACTGCTATTCAAAGACCTAAGTAGTTCGCTCCCTGCAATTTTATTCACAAAAGGAGGGAATTTTTTAGGGCTGAGCACCAGTAGCTTATGCCTTTAATCTTAGCTACTCAACAAAGTGAGATCTGAGGATTAAGGTTTGAAGTGAGTCTGGGTATAAAGTCTTTGAAACTCAATCATCAATGCATCAGCAAAAAAGCTGGTCTGGAGGCATGGCTCAAGTCGCAGAGTACCAGATTTGAGCACAAAGCTAAGCTAGAGTTCAAACCCTGAGTACTAGCACAAAACAAAACAAAAAAATTATAGGATTCTTGCAATAAAGACTTTAGTGCTCAACATTCTCAATAGCATTTCACAGTGCTGATTAACATTTAACAATGCTTAAGAGTGCTTTACTAACTCAAGGGCAGCGATGGGAAGCAGGAAATGAGAGGGAAAGAGGGAACAGCTTACACTAAGCAAAAGGAAAGAAATGTACATATCACCCAATGTGGAAGAAACAGTTGTATTGTCAAAGTTCACAGAATTCACAAATATGGTAGACCATAATGACAGAAGGAAGGAAGGAAGGAAGGAAGGAAGGAAGGAAGGAAGGAAGGAAGGAAGGAAGGAAGGAAGGAAGGAAGGAAGGAAGGAAGGAAGGAAGGAAGGAAGGAAGGAAGGAAGGGTCTTAAGAGCGCCAACTGTTAGGGTATAACCAGGCCACACAGCAGATATGTGAATGAGGAAACCTTGGATAATTTCAATCCCTGGCCTTCATTAGTCACTCCAGTCAGCCTCATATGTAAAACATTGAGCCTTGTAAATAAATTAAAAAAAAAAAAAAAAAAAGAGTGCTTTACTTCTGCTCCAGCGCCCGAGTTTGGTTTCTCTATCTGTGTCAACCAAAGGTAGGCCTGTGAATGGGGATACGGGGATCTCAGTCCCTTTTTCTCTCCACTTCCTAGCAACCATTAAGTGAACAGCTTTGTTGTCTTATGGTGATGGTGTCTCAGCGCAGGACCAAAGGCAGCAGAGCCAAGTGGGCATGGTCTGAACACCTCTGAAACTGTGAACCTTTTTTCTTTTTGAGCTAATTATCTTAGGCATTTTGTCATAGTGATTTTGTCATAGTGATCTAAAGCTGTCTAACACAATAACTAAGATTGCAACCAAGGGCTGTTACTCCCTGTAGAGCATCACACCAATAGAAAGCAGCTGTCTCTGAACCACAGCCCCAGCATTTCTTGTTCCTTTCTAGGTCTCTCCAAGTCTGTACTTGAAGACAGAGCCTATGTACACACTTACTCTTGCTACATTTTTGCAAACCCACATGAGTGTGTGTGTGTGTGTGTGTGTGTGTGTGTGTGTGTGTGTGTGTGTGTGTGTGTGTGTGTGTGTGTGTGTGTGTGTGTGTGTGTGTGTGTGTGTGTGTGTGTGTGTGTGTGTGTGTGTGTGTACTGGTGCTTGAACTCAGGACCTGGGTGCTATCCCTGTGCTTTTTTGCTCAAAGCTAGTATTCTACCACTTGAACCTCAACTGCACTTCTGGCTTTTCTTTAAATGGTTAATTGGAGATAAGAGTCTCAAAGACTTTCCTGCCTGGGCTAGCTTTGAACCATGATCCTCAGATCTCAGCTTCCTGAACAGCTAGGATTATAGGCGTGAGCCACCAGTATTATTTTGGGGGGAGGGGATGATACTTGGGTTTGAACTCAGGGCCTGTGCTTGCTAGGCAGGCACTCAACCACTGGAGTCTTCTTACTTTCATGATTTTGAAATAAGATCTCACATTTGCCCAGGCTGGCCTGGACTATGATCTTATTTATGTTTACCACATAGCGGGAATGACAGCTATATCCAGCTTTTATTGAACAAGATAGGAGGTCTCATTTTTGCCTAGGCTGACTACAAACCACATCCTCTTGATTTCTGCCTTCCAAGTAGCCAAGATTATAGGCATGAGCCACTAAACTCAACTGTATTTTTAAAATATACTTATCAAAGCCAGGTGCCAATGGCTCACGCCTGTAATCCTAGAGCACTAGCCTTGAGTGAAAAAGCTCAGGGACAGCACCCAAATCCTGAGTTCAAGTTCCACAACCAACAAATACATATATTTATATATGTATATATATGTATATTTCACATTTTTCTATGTACTAACAGTGAACAGGCTGGGAAAGAAACCAGGAATAACAGTTCTATTCACAAAAGCCTCAAAAAAGTATAATTTTGTATAAACTTAATTAAGCAGGTAAAGGATCTCTATAAATAATACTATAAAAGTTTGAGGAAAAAAATGAAGACTCCAAAAGATGGAAAAACCTCCCATTTTCATAGATTGGCAAAATCAGTATTGTGAAAAATGGTATACTACCAACAGCAATCTACAAGTTCAATGCAATACCCATAAAAATCCCAATTAATTTGTTGTGGAAATAATAAAACTCATATGAAAGCATAACAGACCACAAATAGCAAAATAAATCTGAGCAAAAAGCATAACATTGAAGGAACACAATACTAGCATCAGATTCTACTACAGAGCCGCTGTAACAAAAACAGCATAGTTCTATCAGAAGCGGATATAAAGATCATGGAATAGAAAACACAGAAATCAAACTATACAGCTACAATCAGCTTTTTTTAAAAAGGGAGCAAAAAGCATACAGTGAAGAAAAGATGGCCTTTTTAATAAAGGGTGCTAACAAAACTGGTTATCAATAAGCAAAAGACTAAAACCAGACCCCTATCTAATCAGGTAGAAAATCAACTCCAAATGGATCAAAGAGCTTAATATAAGACTTGAAATCTTAAAACTACTATGGGAAAACATCAGAAGAAAAAGGCATAGGTAATTATTTTCTGAAGATAGACTATATTCAGCAAGTAAGAGCAAGGGATAAATGGGAATGCATTTAGTTTCTGTAAACAAAAAAAATTAAGAGAATTCAGAGACAACAAAATAGAAAGTCTTCATTAGCTATTAATCCTTTATCAGTTGTAACAGGAAGCATATTTCTGTGAGAGAGGGTATATGATATGGCATCACTTGTTTGTAGAAAATTACCATTTGACTAAATAGAAAAAGGATTAATGTATTTAAAAGGATGACAGGATTTTTACTTTCAAAAAATTCCAAGTATTAAACCTTTTGTTTTCTCCATGTCAGTCCTTCGATAAATATCCCACCTTTACATTAAAAAATTGCAATTATTTGACTTAATTTATGATCACTTATTTAGGTCAATGTTACTCACTCAAGCTATTTCTAAATTCCTCAAACTGATCCTCATCCTAAGTTTAAAGAAGAATCCACTATGTCTACTATTAGTTTTCTGTGAAACACTAACCTGTTTTCCTTTGCTTGTACTGGAAGTCTTACTACAAATGGATGTTTCCTAGGTTTCTCTCACCATGTCATTCCCTGTTTCTCACCTTACACAAGCCAAGGCAAAAAATAAAATGTTTGAGTCCAGTCCATTCAACAGTAGCCACTAAAAGCTTCCCTTTTGTAAATGTTCCATGGGGTAACAAAGACTTGCTCTGTAAGGTAACCTGCACATCCTACGATGTGCAAAATTTTTAAAACTAAAAAGTATATGGCAGGCACTACAAACCCAGACCCGTTTTGGAGAATTCCTTCCTGGGCTCCAATGTATGCATGCATTATGCAACAGCCACCATTCCAGATGTTAATCCCCGGCTGTGATGCAGAGATAAAATACCAGTGCCCAGTACATAATCCACTCCGTGCTTAGGCAGTACATCTGGAAGGAAATCGATTAAACAAGAATCGCCAAATTCTCTGGAATCTGAAATAATAGATGGTGTTAACTAACAGTTCTGCAGAGAATCACAATATTCTCCCTTGGGGTAATTTTCGGTGACACATACCTCCTCTCCGCACCTCCATCCATATATATATAGATATATAGATATATGTATGTATTATATATATGCATAGATAGATAGATAGATAGATAGATAGATAGATAGATAGATAGATAGATAGAATCTCCCCAAGGTGTTTTATGTTTGGATTTTTACAAGGATCTCCCGGAGGAGGACAGAACCTGCATCAGGTGGTTTTCCCAGAGCCGACTCCTGCTACGATGCCCACACTAATCTCCACAATCTGACAAGCGAGGGGGATGTTTTTGTGCAGTGTTAGGGGTCCAGGTCACCGCAGACCCCGGAGCCACACGCCCTCCAGGCTTCATCCGCCCCCGCCCCGGGCCCAGGCCTCGGGGGAGCCTGCACAATGGACAGCCGAGAGCGAAACTACAACGAAATTGCGGGGATCCGGATTGCGCACGGGGACCGCGGGGAGGACGCCCCTCCGCGGTGGTCCCAGGTCCCCCCGCGAGGCCCGGCTCGGCGGGCCGGCCGCTCAAGCCCTCCATCTCCCCAGCCCGCTTCCCGAGCCTCGGCGCCCGGTAAAGAAGAAGGAGAAGGGAAAAAAAAAAAAAAGCCCACGTTCCAGGTGGGGAAGGTGGGAGGGCAGAGGGGGCTCCCCGGCCGCAGCCGCGACACCCGCGGCCACGGGGAGGCGGCGGCATCCCCTCACACAAGATGGAGTCGCCGGCGCACCTGGAGGCGCCCCCAGCCCCGCCGGACCCCGCGGCCGCCGCCCGCCGGACCTGCGCGCGTCTCCGGACCCCGCGGCCTACGCCGGGCCCAGTCCGCCCCGCGCGTCCGCGTCCCGCAGCCGGCGTCGTCGCCCACCCGGCGAGGAGGGCGTGGGGCCGCCCGAGCGGGACGCGAGGCCGGTGCGGGGCCCCTCGGCCTCCGGCCTCGCCCGGCGCCCCCCGGCGCGCGCGAGCAGCGCACTCACCTCAGCCGCGTCCCGGAGCCGCGGGAGCCCGAGCCAGGAGGCGGAGTCGCGCGAATGAATGGAGCCGGCGGCCGCTGGCTGGCTGGCTGGCTGACTGGCTGGCGACGCCCCGGCCCGACCACCCGCCCCTTGCCTCGGACGCCCGGCGTGCCGCCGCTCGCGGGGTCGGCCGCAGCCCACCGTGCCCTCCGCCGGCGTGACGCACGAGCGCCGCAGCGCCTTCAGCTCCGCCGCGCCCGCGCCCCCCGCGAGTCCCCCAGCCGCGGCGCGCGCGGCCCTCCTCCACGCGCCGGGCCGCCGCCCTGCCTCCGCCGAGCCGCGGGCAGGTGCACGCTCGCCGCCGTGGGGAGAGCTGGGGGTGCCGCGGGCGGCCCCCGCCACCCGACGCCGCGACGCCCGGGCCCGGATAACGGCCCGGTATTAAAGAGTGACCTTGGCTTACGTGTAAAAATAGATGCGGGTAAGCCGCGGGGGCTACGGCGCGGAATCTGCGTACTGCGTGAATGTCACCCTTGGTAGAATCGCGTTTGCGGAGTTCCGCCCCAGCCTGCGCCCGCCAGGCCTGAAACGGCCCGTGGTGGTCGCGGCCATCCCGGCCTAGGATCGGGGATGCTGAGGGCGCCGGCCTGCGGGGATCCTGGGGCTCCGCTTCCCCCCCACTCCGCCCGGCCCACCGGCGTGCTAAACACGCTGCCAT
Organism: Dipodomys merriami; assembly: GCF_024711535.1. Taxonomy (NCBI): domain Eukaryota; kingdom Metazoa; phylum Chordata; class Mammalia; order Rodentia; family Heteromyidae; genus Dipodomys; species Dipodomys merriami. Next base: position 30,245,579 of record NW_027203382.1, read on the forward strand.
CCTCGCGGGTGCCTGCGAGAAGGGAGATCCCGGGCCCCATTCGCCCCCCCGGGGAGACCCTACTGACCCGACACGATGTGGACATAGTGGGGACCACCACGTTCCCGCCCTGACCCTACCTGTTTGGGAACCTCACGTACACAGTCTGACCTGACCCCAGAGAACCGCCTCCCCTCCTCTTCCCCTCCCTCCCCTCCCTCCCCCTTTCTCCCCCCTCCCCCTCCCCACTGCCCAAGGCCTTTTAATTCTATTCTCACTGAAGGAAAACAAGCTTGCCCGCATTCATATTATGATAGCTTTTCTTCAGAAGTATGCAGGACTTGGTTTAAATGGCTTTTTAATAAAAAAAAAAGAAAAAGTGATGACAAACCATTTTGGATTTAAGTAATTTTAAACCCTAGACACTAAGTTCACTCAAGACACAGCATTATTTTCAGCTCATCCGGATAGATTTGGAATTGCTTCTTTCATTCCTGAGAAGTTATATCATAGTTACAACACCAACCTTTTACGAATGATCAGCAACACCGGTAAATACTTTGGCTAATACTTTTGGATATAGACCTTTTTTATAACTCTGATTTTAAAAAAAAATTATAAGTAGACCTTTCTGCCCTCGAGTTGCACATTACAGCTGTTGTGTTTTAATTTGTAATTTCTAGCCTGTAGAAATCTTAAATGTTACACGTAAAATAATTAACACTTTTGGTGGAACTGAACAATGGATTTGAATTAACTGAGCAGGAATTTTGAGTAATTGAGTTCTCTCTACAATTAATCATGAATAAATAAGTTATATAACTTGAATTTACATTTCTAGAGCTGCTATTATCCCCAGGGGAATCCCAAGCAATTACACATTAGGAAAATTTTGTTTTTGTCTTCCCGACTACCCTGCAGGTGTTGGAGTAAAATGATTATAATATTTAAAATGTCTAAATGGAATTGGCATTTTAGCTATTATTTTAGAAATCTGTGGGAACATGTGCCTCAGAAGCAAGTTCACAAATGCCTGGCCACTGATAAGTAGGGGCATAGAGGATTCTTGTGGCAAGCATGTACATGCTGAGACCTACTCAAGAGGTGCTATGCTTTGTCCTACCTCTGAACGAGAAGATAAGGACTTAGCTTTCATGACCACACTGGAGCTTGATTCTCTTCTCTACTTAAAACATGACACCACTTTCAGAAAGAGAGATATTACCATTTATGTCCCTCTTTGGCTAAAATATATTAAATCTTGCTTGTGTTAATCAGATAATAGCTACCAAAATATTTTAAAATATGCTTTGAGGCTTTCATATGAAGTTTTTGGAGGCTGTTGCTCTGGATTTTGTTATTGCATATGCTTACTTTAATGATTGTGTTATGGCATAAGTAGAAGAAAATATGTTAAGGGGACATATCTTTAATCAGAATTCTATTTTGCCCTTTATTTGATTATATTTTTGCTTTAAAGCCCTACAACATACCCTGTAACTTCATGTTTTTGTGATTTTTTTTTTAATCTAGGAGAAAGTATTTTTTGGCTTGGTTTAGGTTGAGTAGAGTTTTGGATTTACACTAGGATTTAAACTCTGGCTCACTCAGCTTATTAATTCTGCTGGTGATCTACCACTTGAGCCATGCCTCCAGTCCTTCTAGGAGAATTTTCCTGGGCATAAACAGAAAACTAAACCTATTTTTAGAAAGAAAACATGTAAAGACTTCTTCTGATATATATTTAAACAGATTTTTATAACTTGTTGGTTTTTGAAAAGTGCACTTTCTTTTTACGGTCTTTTGGGGCTAATTGCTCTCCAACTTCATTTTTAAAGTTGCTAGATATTTTTTATTTTTATTTTTGAAATATATACAAAACGTATGTGTGTTTTTGTTTTGAGGGCTTCATTTTTTGTTTTTGAAAACATGGTCTTGCAATGTAGCCTGTGCTGGTATTAAATTTCCCACCCTGCTGCCACTGCCTCTCAAAAGCTGGATCAGAGGCATGCACTCACTTTCATGTTTATTGATTGATTGATTGATTGAAAGATAACATTTCATCACAAAACATTCACCACCATCTTTGACCCTGTACTTGGACTGAAATTATGTGTGTGTGTGTGTGTGTGTGTGTGTGTGTGTATGTGTGTGTGTGTGTGTGTGTGTGTTTCAATTTCATACAGTCACAGAAAGATGGCTTTAATGACAAAAGTCAGCCAGGGATTTCTAGACCTAAACTAAGAGCCAATCAGCTAACTAAACTAATTCTATCAGCAATGGCAGTAGGTAGCTAAGAAGGCAAGCCTCCCTCCTTGTATTAAAAGAAAAGGAACTCAAGTGTTCATTTTCTCCCTTGCTGTATAATGAAACATCACAGAAATGGTTTCAGAATTTAAAACAGTCTTATAATTGTGTTTTGTCAAACACTACCAATATCTTCAGATTTCAACTTCATATGTACTGGGAGGAAAAAAGACTGAACAAGAAAATAATAGGTTTGAGAAGCCCAGTGACTGTTTCTTTGCATTTGATTTGGTTTAATACCAAATAGAAATTTAAGAACCAAGGACTTTGGTAATGTGACTGGGTTTAAGAGAAATAATGTGGTGCATTTCATGTTACTAATAAAAATTACAGATTTATATCCACGGTAGATACTACAAGTTTCCTCATCAATGTTTTCCCCCTTTTTTCAGATATTCCCCCTTTATTCAGAGAGGCAATGTGCCCAGTTCAAACAGTTGTCTCCCTCAGGCTTTTGGAGCTGGGCTAGCCATTTGGCTATTTTAGCCAATGAGATATAAATGGAAGACAAGTATGGCTTCCAGTAACGTTTTTGATATTTTTTTTTATCAATAGGGATATATTCAACTGGCCTATGATGTTATCACTATATGGTTATATCAACATAGCCAATACATACAGAATAGAGAAGTATGTATAACTTTCAGTTTTAATAGACAACCAGAAGGATCAGAATGTAGTCAGAGATCCAGAAATTAGAGTATGAAGTCAATATAGACAACAACCTGGCCAAACATATCAAAAGTGATGAAACTATGAATGTATAACCCATAATATCACCCCAGTAAATTTATCCCCCTCCCCAAATCCTTTAAGATGAAGAAAGGGGGAAAAGGCTGGGTGTGGTAGTCACACCTGTAATTCTGGCTACTTGAGAAGCTGAGGTAAGGAGATGGAAATTTTGAGGCCAGCAGGGGCAAAAGCTCTAGCCCTTAAAAAAAAACAGTAGTGGTAAAGCCCTTGGTGAAGGAATTTGATACTTGGTCTAATTAGATTTTTAAGACTAGATTAGCAACTTAAATATACTGCCATCAATCTGTACATATTTTCTCATCTAAAAAAATATTTACAGAAACTGGCTCCCTGTCACCTTATACCAATATCAGCTCCAAATGGAAGGCCTGAAACCTTGAAACTACTACAAGAAGGAGTAGGAGAAACATTAGAATTTATTGGCATCTGCAGTAACTTTCTGAGTAGAGTTCCAGGGATTCTTTAATTCCATTTTGTCTATTGAGTTTTACATGCTATGAAACATCCAGATGGTTAAAGTTGGATATTAGGAACACTGCAGTAGGGAAAGAGCTAACTAAGCTCAATTCAGATTTGTTCAAAGGTGATTGGGGAACAAAGGGGGAAAGGGAAGGAGAATGAACTGAGCTAGAGCAATTACAGCAGTCAACAATTACAAAACAGGGGCAAGAGGATGGTCACTGTCTATGCTAATTATTGTTGCTCAAAGGTAGCCTTTTCCCTTTCCCTGGGAGACTAGGAGATAGAGACCATAGATAAAGAAAGAGAGGGGAGGACACTCCTTCCTGATGATTACATTCAAAGAATAGCTTTCACGTCCTTAAAGACACTGTAGAGTTGGTTGTACAAGATACAGCTATATCTCAAAGCAACCAGGAAGGATTTATAAGTCTAAGAGTTTTATTTGCACAAACTCCAAGGAAAGGATATCTAGGGCCTATGGCTAGACATTGGCTGAACAAATGATACATTTTCCCCACATACCTGGGTGTTTCCACACTGGAACTCAAGATGTGTCATGTCATAAGGGGCATACAGCCTCAGTGTACTGGAGGAAATGCCAGAGTTTGGTCTAGTGCTTAGGGGAGGGATTTGCATGGAGATTTTTGTGCCAATAGTTGCTGTTCTTAGAGCCAAAACAGTAGAGATCAAAAAATACAGGCCAGGCTGAGTGGGATCTCTTTCTCTGCTCAAGTGGATAACATCCCTGTACTTTCAGCCTCCTATGATATCTGAAGCAGAATCTAGTCCACTTATTTGGAATCACCTTCAGTGGAGCCCTTTAACAAGATATAACCCATGCTAATTGAAAACTAACTTAGGTTTCTATTGGCCTAGTCCACATTTTGAAGACACTGTTATGGAAATACTCTATTAGCCAAAACCAGTTTGCTAACATCAGAGGCATTGCCATTCATCCTCTACCCATCCCTCCCCCACTTACTAAAATAAAAGAATATTGCAATGTAGAAGACAGCCACACTGCTACTTAATTTTCCATCTTTTCTGTTACCTGAACAAGAGATGTAATTAACAGCTGACTTCTGTCCTATAGATAAGGCTGGAACTAAGCTTGCTAGTAAAACAGACTACAAACACCAACCAAGCAAAACCTTCCCTATTCCAACTTCAAAAAATAATCAGACTATTCTGGCTCAAAATGACAGGAGAGAAAAAAAGATCAAGTGATATACTCTATTTTGGAAAGGAGAAAAATGGAGAGACAGGAACAGAGATGAACTTTCAAGGCACACAAAGCACATCCCATTGGGAAAGGAGGCGTCCTGCCAGGGCTTAGGGAAGGACAATCTGCTTCCCCCACATCCAGGCTGAAACAATGCACAATGCCTCTCAATTTTTCAGCTTGGCCTTGGTCTGTAAATGCCCCAGTGGAACTGATTAGAGCTAAGGGACAAGGGATGGAAAAGGGCCTTCACTGTGGGGCCAGCTGCCTTGGCTTTACAGTGTTTTTGTTTTTGGGGGTTTTTTTGTTTTTGTTTTTGTTTTTTGTCAGTTGTTGGGCTTGAACTCTAGGCTTGGTGATGTCCCTCAGCTCTTCAGCTCAAGGCTAGCACTCTACCACTTGAGCCCAACAGCACCACTTCTGGTTTTCTAGTGGTTAATTGGAGATAAGAGTCTCACAGACTTTCTTGCCAGAGCTGGCTTTGAACCGAGATTCTCAGATCTCAGCCTCCTGAGTAGCTAGGATTACAGGCGTGAGCCACCAGCGCCCGGCTAGTGTTTTTTTGTTTTGTTTTTGCTGGTCGTGGAGCCTGAACTCTGGGCCTGGGCACTGTCCCTCAGCTCTTCAGTTCAAGGCAAGCACTCTACCACTTGAGCCGCAGTGCCACTTCCGGCTTTTTCTGCTTATGTGGTGCTGAGGAATTAAACCCAGGACCTCAGGCATGCAAGGCAAGCACTCTACCACTGAGCCACTTTCCCAGCCCCTTTACAGTGTTTTTCAAGCTCCAAGTGTAATAACAGAAAAGCCTTGAGTTTTCTACCTCTGAAGATTCCAATCTGGGAGATCTAGAATGCAGCTGACTAAATAATCTGCATTTTACTTATTTTTAAGTTGTACTTTAAATGAATATATACTCGATGCATGCCGTTCGGGCTAGAATGAAATGATCTGGTAAGAGTTGTGGCTTATACAATTATGGTATCTGTTATAACCTACCCATCTCAAGCATTTGTCCTTTCTCTGTGATGAGGACACACAAGCTCCTCTCTCTTGCTATTCATTCGTATTATCTATGGTCACTTTAGTGTGCACTAGCACGTCAGAATTCATTCCTTCTAATTGTAACAAATCTCAGCCCTTCACAGGCCTGCCCTTGTCAGCCTTGGTATCCAGTTTTCTACTCTCTGCTTGTTTAGATTCAAATAGGAGTGAGATCATGTAGCAGTTACCTTTATCTCACCTGAATCTGCACTTCAAACAAGCTCAAGTGTTCTTTTTTTAATCTGAAATCAATAGCTGGTGACAAATGGGAACAAAGTCAGCTACCTATGGAAAAGTGAAGGAATTTTAACTTCTGGTTTTTTTCCATATGTAGAAAGGTATAATATTTACAGGGGAAAAAAAAACATAAGGTCTTTTAATAGTGAGTACACACAGCTCAGTGAGTTTTTACTATGTAGATACCTAGATAAATGATGATGGCTGCAAATGAATAGCCATATGGCCCAAGTTCACATATTGAAATATTTTTATTCAGTGTCCCCATTGTGATGATAAGAGGTAAGATCTTTGGGAAGTCAGTAAGATTAGGTCATGAAGTTGCCCTCCTTATGAATCGGGATTAGTGCCTTTCTGCCAATTGTAAAAGAGTTTGCTTCCTGGACACACCCATGCTGGCACCCTGATCCTGGACTTCCAGCTCTCAGAACTGTGAGAAATAGATTTCTATTGTTTATGAGTCATCAATCTAGGATACTTATTTTTTTCATTTTGGGGTTCTAAGGATATTGAGCCTTTTAGGCAAGTCTTCAACCATTGTCTAGTATTTTTTTATAGGAGCATGAACAGGCTAAAACAACCACTGAAGTAAGATATAGAACATTTCCAACACCCTCTAAGGCTCATTCATTTCCCTTCTCCATAATACCTCCACATAGAGGGAACTATTATTCTGACATTTGATATAGATTTGACTGATTTTGAGCTTCATATATATTGAATAGTATAATATGAACACTTTTATGAGGCTTCTTTTGTTCAATATTACATATGTAAGATTCATTTTGTACTGTTGAGTGTAGAAAAACCTACTTTTGCTTTCTTTGTGGTATGTCATTGTATAAAATACAATGATTTATTTACCCCTTTGTTGTGGGGCATCAATCACTTCAAGATTATTTGGCTTTTTTCATATGAATTTTAGAATAAGCTTCTCCATTTTTTAAATAGTTAAATTTTTATATACATTGTATTGAATCTGTAAATCAGTTTGGAGAGCATTGTCACATTTTTTTTAATTTCCTCCTCCTTTTCATAAATGTTTTATAGGCCTAGATTCTGCATAAAAGACAGAACAAGCAATATTTGTCTTTGCCAGTTTGGCTGATTTCCTTTTTTTTTCTTTTCTTTTCTTTCTTTCTTTTTTTTGGTGCCAGTGCTGGGACTTGAATTCCAGGCCTGGGTGCTGTCCCTGAGCTTCTTTTGCCCAAGGCTAGACCATTTGAGCCACAGCTCCACTTCTAGCTTTTTTTTTTTTTAAGTAGTTTTAATGGAGATAAAAGTTTCACAGACTTAACTGTCCAAGTTGGCTTCAAACTGTGATCCTCAGATCTCAGCCTTCTGAGTAGCTAGGATTATAAGCATGAGCTACTGGTGTCTGGCTGGCTGATTTTTTTTTTTTTTTGCCAGTCCTGGGACTTGAACTCAGGGCCTGGGCACTGTCCCTCAGCTCTTCAGCTCAAGGCTAGCACTCTACCACTTGAGCCACAGCGCCACTTCTGGCTTTTTCTGCCTATGTTGTACTGAGGAATCGAACCTAGGGCCTCATGCATACAAGGCAAGCACTCTACCACTGAGCCACTTTCCCAGCCCCTGGCTGATTTCCTTTAACACAATGTCTTCCAGTTTCTTATATATTCCTGCAAACAACAGAATTTCATTCTTCTTTATAGTTGAATGATACTCTATTGTATATGATACCACATTTTCTTTATCCATCTGGTAGTTGATGGATTCTTAAGCTGATTCTATAGTTTGGCTTTGGTGAATGGTGCTATGATAAACATGGTTGTGGAGGTACCTCTATTATATGCAGATTTACAATCCTTTGGATATATGCCCAGCGGTGTCATAGCAGTTTCATATGGTAGTTCTATATTTTAGTTTCTTGAGGAAGCTCTGTAATGATTTACATAGTTGTACTAATTTACATTCCTATCAATAATGTATGAGGATTCTTTTTCCAATATCCTTCTCATAAAAGATTTCACCCTTTCTGCTCTCTGTTCTTCAAATTTGTCTTTGAGTGATTTCATATAATCTTTAATTTACTTCTTGTTAGGTTTCTTTTGTGAAGTTTGTTTCTGATCATTGATGATGAGCTCATGACAAAAATCTCCACACCAATGATGACAGTTCTTTTGGTACCTTTACCCTGGAGGCCTTCTGTGGAGGCATTTCTACTAAGTGAGTCATCAATGTTAACTCTGTCCTACTGTCTATGTTACCCAATACCTCCAGGCACAGCTCATTATCTCCTGGATCTTCTCCAGTAATTACTGGAGAACAGATCATCATGGCTCATGAGCTTCCTTAATCATGATGGTGGCTTAAGGGAGACCATAATAGTGCTAGCTTAGTATGAGCTGAGATCTCAGAGCAATTGCAGGGCTGCTTAGAGTAGTGCTGGGGGTTTGGGGATGACAACAATGAGCTAGAAGAAAAAACTCTCCCTCCTCCTAGTAGGACACATCCAATCTCTTAACATTGTTTCTGTAAGGTCCTCTCCTGGATGGCTAGCAGACTCCACCCTCCTCGCAGCAAAGTCTCCACCCAGTACCTGCGTTACCTAGGCAACTGGGACACCTGGAAGAGGTCACATCTTCATCCGCTGAGGTCACATCTGAATTTGATGTGGCCACACCTTTCCTTGCCCATACCCTAGATAAGGCCTAGCCCAGGCCCAGATGCCCTCTCTCTGCTCTCTCTCTCTCTGCTCTTTTCTAGCTCTTTTCTCTCTTTCCTCTCTTTCCCAGCTCTCCCAGCTCTCTTTCCCAGGCCGTTCCCCACCGCATGGAGGACCAAGATGGCCTGTGCCAGCCGGAACGATGAATAAACCTTCCCCTTACCTGAATACCACATGCGTGGTGCTGTTCTTACTTGGTTACCTCTTTTTAAATGGTGCCGTGACTCGGATTCGAACCGAGGTGCTGCTGTTCTTACTCGGCTCTTTTTAAAAACCTAACAGTTTCCATCTGTGCCTCCTCTGTTTTCTAGGTGAGATATACTCAGTATTGGACATTTCTTCATGTATTTATTGCTCATTTGTATTTCTTTTGAGAAATGATGTTTAATTTTTTTTACCCCTTTATTAACAAGATTGGTTGTCCATTTAGTATTTAATTTTGGATATACACACATGATAATAATCTTTTTTTCTGATGAATAATAGCTGTAGGTAGGTTTGATTCTGGCAGTTGTTTCCTTTGCTGTACTGTTTAATTGGATACAATCCCATTTGTCAAATCTTATTATTAACTTTATTGAGTCTTTCAATTCTTAACTATTGATGTTTTCCATTTATTAAGTATAGGGCTTATAGCATTCAGTGTACAAGGCTTTCATTTCTTTAAATTTATTCTTTTTTTTGCTATTCATGACATTGTTTTCTTGGCTTAATTTACATTGCTTATTAATTTCATAGTTTGTTTCCACTGCTTTAGTTGATTGTTCATTGCTACTACTATACAGAAATATAAGAGATTTATGGATTTCACCCTGCAACTTTGATTATTCATGAGCTCACATAGCTTATATGTGTGTTGTGTGTGTGTTTTCGATGTACAATGTCAGGACACCTACAAATATACATTTTATTTTCTTACCTCCAATCCTGATTTCTTTCATTTCATTTTGGTACTCAATTGCTCTGGCTAGTATTCCAGTACCATGTTTAATAGGAGTAATGAAAGGAAACATCTTTACTTTGTCTCTAGTCTAGGAGGAAAATTGTAGTCTTTCACCTAACTGAAATCTGGTGCTAGCTGTGGGTTTTTTACAGATGCCCTTTATTAGGCTGACAAAATTCCTTTTTATCACATTTTGTTAATTTTTTTTTATGATGAAAGACTATTAGATTTTGTCAGATATTTTTCTGTCTTTGGAGATTATCCTGTGACTTCATTTTATTCTGTTAGAATGGTGTATTGCATAAATAAGTTTCATATGTTAAATTAACCTTGAATGGTTGTTGTTGTTGTTGCTTGCTGGTCTTGGAGCTTGAACTCAGGGCCTGGGCACTGACCCTGAGCCTCTTTGCGCTCAAGACTAGCACTCTGCCACTTAAGCCATAGTGCCACTTTGGGCTTTTTTTTAGTAGTTTGTTAGAGATAAGAGTCACAGACTTTCCTGCTTTGGCTGGCTTCCAATCTTGATCCTCAGATCTCAGCCTCCTGAGTAGTTAGGATTACAGGTGTGAGCCACTGGTATCAGGCTTATTATTCTTTTTATATGATGCAGAAGTTGTGTTTTCCAGTAGTTGTTGAGAATTTTCACATCAGGTTTTCTTTCTTTGTAGTTACATGTGTGTATTTTCATTATACTTAAAATGTTTTAAAAACTAGTAATGAACTCATGCAAAGATTTTTATTTTCCTAAACAGTGTTGTTGTTCTGTTGTTGGCTTTACTTTTAATTAATTTGAGACAAATTAATTAACCAAGTCATTAATGAATTAATAAATTCATGATCCTCCAGATTCAGCCTCCTGAGTTCTGGGATTATAGGTATACAACATCACATACAGCTCTTGGAGTGTTTCACTGATACTGTACTATGATAGTAATAGCCAACTATATATTAAGTGCTGCTAACTTGTACTAACTTTACCTTCATATCAGCCCTATCTTCTTTACATTATCACTGCTCACATCCTTCCCTTGTTAGACTTTAAAATTTTTGACATGTTGATAGATGTAAAAATTTTTTTTATAAAATGCTCTATAAAATATATTTGATCTGGATGCTGGTGGCTCAGGTCTGTAATCCTAGCTACTCAGGAGACTGAGATCTGAGATTCATGGTTCAAACCCAGCCTGGGCAGGAAAATCTGTGAGACTTCTATCTCCATTAAAATACTCAGAAAAAGCTGGAAGTAGCACTGTGGCTCAAGTAGTAGAGCACTAGTCTTGAGCAAAAAGAAGTTCAGGGACATACCAAGGACCAGAGTTCACACTCCAGGGCAGGCATACACAAAAGAAAGGAAAAAGGAAGAAAGGAAGAAAGACTGTATTTGAAAAATAACTAAAGCAAAATAAAAAGTTTATATTTACTGGCCAGTTGGGCTTATGTTTCTACTTATTGACTGTCTATTTCTTATAAATAAAAGGGAACACTTACATGTGTATGTTTATATGAAGCATATTTTAAATACTGATAAATTTGGAATCACTGTTTAAAATAACATAGTGAGGTATAAAAGCAAAATGGCAAAAACACATGGTTTGACAAATGTATGAGAAAAGTCTAAAAAACATGATGGAATTGATGCAAAAATCAAGCTCCAGAGTTGGGGACAGGAAGACATTACTAAGCACTGCTGGAATTTTGGTGGAAGTGAAGGGATCAGAGAAGCCGCCAGTGGTCAAGTAAGAAGGACTTCAATGAATCTCTGGGAAGCCCTTGGTCTTCTTGTGACAAAGACTTAAAGGTAATGCCCTTAGACATAACTCAATGAACGAGGTCAGGAAAGGGACAACCTTGGTCTTTCTTACTGGCATTACCTGAGGAATTTGCCAATATAAAGACCAGGTGCTCGTGGTTCAGGAAGCTGAGACTCAAAGGATGGAGGTTCAAAGCCAGCCTAAGAAGAAAACTCTGAGTCTTATCTCCAATAAATCAGCAAAATAATACACTGGAACGTATGGCTCAAGTGGTAGAGCATTAGCCATGAGCAAGAAAGGCAAGTGAAAGTATGAAGCCCTGAGTTCAAGGCTCAGTACTAGCATCAATAAAATAAACTAAAAATAATTTAAAATAAAATAAAGGACCTAGGTTGTACCTCACACCATTTAAGCCCATATCTCAGATTCTTGCAGGCAGTAGCTGTCACTGCAGGGACACACCATGATAACCAGCTTTCAGAAACTTTCTATCATAGCTGGTGCTCATACCTCCTAGCTACTCAGAAAGCTGAGATCTAGAAGATTAAAGTTGGAAGCCAGGGTGGACAGAAAAACCCATGCTTCATCTTCAAAATAACCATCAAAACCATGGCAGCCTAAGTCTTTTTGTTTTTTACTGTGATTTTAAAAGAAAAGCCTAGATAATACTTCTTAAATTCAATATTTCAGTTCAGTTAAGACATACAAAAAACATGAAATCAAACAGGAGAAAAAATACATGTCATACTTGAAGAAACAAAGTTTATTTTTTTTATTCAGGAGTTAACTGTAACAAGAAAGCCAGGAATGGGGACATTTTAAAGAGAGACCAGCGTGTTAATGCAGATTGGTAGGATGAGCAGTGTTTCACTATGGACAAGTGGAGGTGGCAGGCAGATTCCAGGTTTGGAGGAAACAGTAGAAACAAAACTTAGAAAGAGTACATATGATTCACACCACATTACTTTTGCAAGGAGATCTACTGCTACACCTCTATCCCAATCTGCAAACTGTACCCACATCCACCTCCTACAGCTAGATTTCTATGACACATTGGACACTTGTCAAGACTGTGAAATTTGTTAGCCTGAGTCTGTGTAACAGTCTCTAAATTGTTATACCTAGACAGTTTTTTTTGGGGGGGGGGTCCAGTCGTGGGCCCTGTACTCTGGGCCTGGGCGCTGTCCCTCATCTCTTCAGTTCAAGGCTAGCGCTCTACCACTTGAGCCACAGCGCCACTTCTGCCTTTTTTCTTTTTGCTTATGTGGTGCTGAGGAATCGAATCCAGGGTCTCAGGCATGCAAGGCAAGCGCTCTATCACTGAGCTACCTTCCCAGCCCCCTAGACAGTTTTATATCACAAAATTAATAATGCTCTTGGTTCCAAGTTCAAACAATACTGAATCGTACAAAATAGGAAGTGAAGGTCCTCCCTCTAATCCAGTCATCAGGGCTGCTATCATTGTTTATAGGTTGGGGAAGTATCTATCCAGTTTGCCAATATGTTCCTTAAAAAAAATAAGTTGTTATTATAGAGGTGATGTACAGAGGGGTTACAGTTCCATAAGTCAGGTGAAGAGTACATTTCTTTCTGGACAATGTCACCTTTCCCTTGCCCTCTCCCAGTTTTTCCTTCCTGTCCCCACCTTCAAGATGTGCATACGGTTCATTTTCAACATAGTGTCAGGGAGTATCAGTGCTGCATTTGTTCAGCCTTTGTCTCAACATCTCTGTGCCCCCTCTTGCCCTCCCAAAGACAAACAATACAAAAGGAAAAGAGAACAAAAACAGCAACAAAGAAAAAAAAACCTTTTTTCCACTTCCTGGAGTTCCTTTTTTTTTTTTTTTTGTCGGTCGTGGGGCTTGAACTCTGGGCCTGGGCACTGTCCCTCAGCTCTTCAGCTCAAGGCGAGCGCTCTACCACTTGAGCTACAGCGCCACTTCCAGTTTTCTGGTGGTTTATTTGAGATAGGAGTCTCAAGGTCTCTCCTGGTCAGGCTGGCTTTGAACCTCGATCCTCAGATCTCAGCCTCCTGAGTAGCTAGGATTACAGGCGTGAGCCACCAGCGCCCGGCCCTGGAGTTCCTTTTGACTATTTTATATGATCAGGCATTGTGCCTTGTCTATTTCTAATAACCATTAGAAACGCTCTCTCTATAACAGTATATCATGTGCAAACATACATACAATACACAGCATATTTTCCATTCTTTGTACATACATATCCATAGAGTATATACATATACATATGTTTATTCATACATGCATTTATTATATATCACATTGTGTATGTTTATATACTGGATCCATCGGAATAAATGGGGCAATTGTATTTGGGCAGATATTTACATATGTATTTGGAATTGTAAGGTCTTTAAATGTACTGTGTCTGTTTATCTACACCTGCATCAGTATGTTTATGTTGGGGAGCTGAGTGTTGACTCTCAAGTGTGTTGTTTTTATTCCTGAAGTGACACGCTCCCTTGACTGACACCTTTTGCTGCTGCTGCTCACATAGCAGGTTAGGTGCTCAGCCACTTGCTGGGCTAAGCCCTATATGGTCAGACCTCCGCCATCCCCATCTTTAGTCACTAAGGCTGAAGGACTCTATTTTTCAGAGGGGTCTCATGGTAGGGGGAGCAAAAGGGAGGTTGCACCTCCTCAGCACTGACTTCCAAACTAGAATCTTTTCAGCTTTTTCTTTTTAAGAAACTTAGTTATTGTTGCAGCAATATTAGAAAGATGTTGAGAAAAGCAGAACAACAGCCAGAACAGGACCAATGCAGAGATAAGCGTCAAAAGGCAGTGCTTGACTTAGAGCTCTCTCCTCCCACTACCTAGAGACAGAGTCCCATTGAGACTTAGTCCTGGTGCTGCTGCTGTTGCCACCGAGGTCACACTGAGTGCTCATCAACCAATCAGCCCTTGGTTCTTGCACCAGCCTGGCAGTTTCACATTTCTAGGATTTTTAGATAGTCCTTAAAGCTGGAATGCCCTCACTGGCGCCACCTGCTGGGAAGACAATCATCTTTTCAAACTCAGCTCATACAAGGTTATTTGTTCTATATGAGGAACTCAGTTGAGCTGTTGCCCACCCCACCTAATGATTTAGAAAGAGGGTTGTCACAGAATAAAACAAATAAACCACATATGACATGGTTTAGGATGATTCATCTTCTGGAAAGGAAAACCAAGCAATTGTGTTTAAAATACATGGCTGCAGAAGGTAGAAATTTGATCCTTAAAACAAGGGTGGGGTATGGGGGTGTAGGTGGCAGGGGAGGCTGGGTGCTGGTGGTTCATGCCTGTATTCCTAGCTAGTAGGCTGAAGTGTAAAGATCCATGCGCAAAGCTAGCCCAGGCAGGAAAGTGTGAGACTCCTATCTCCAACTAGCCATCTAAAACCTAGAAGTAGATATGTAGCTCAAGTGGCAGAATGCCACTGGGTACTGTCCCTAAGCTTTTTTTTTTTTTGTCAGTCATGGGGCTTGAACTCTGGGTTTCGGTGCTGTCCCTCACCTCTTCAGCTCAAGGCAAGCGCTCTACCACTTGATACAGAGCACCATTTCTATTTTTTCTGGTGGTTAATTGGAGATCAGGCTCATGGACTTTATTGCCTGGGCTGGCTTTGAACCACGATCCTCAGATCTCAGTCTCCTGAGTAGCTGGGATTACAGGCATGAGCCACTGGTGCCTGGCTCCCTGAGCTTTTATGCTCTAGGCTAGTGCTCTACCATTGTGAGCCACAGCTCTACTTCTTTAAAGCTCTAAGTCTTTAAGGTTGGATAGCTGGATGCAATGGAAATGCTGTCTCATTATGGTTCTACTATGCATTTCTCTGACTCCTACTGATTGAGATTTCACAGCTTTCTGTATTTATTGGCCATTTGAGTTTCCTTTTCCTTTGCCTATTTTTCTGTTGGGTTCTTCATATTCTAAGTATTATTTTGCAGAAAGTGTGTTGTGTGTGTGTGTGTGTGTGTGTGTATGTGTGTGTGTGCGTACATACACGTGTTATTTTCCTGATCCACGGCTTGTTTTTGTTTTACTTTTGTATGTGTGTGCTGGTCTTGGTACTTGAACTCAGGGCCTGGGCACTGACTCTAGCATTGTTTTACTTTATAAAGACTTTTATTGTTTAAAAAATACTGTTTGGGGGCTGGGAAGGTGGCTCAGTGGTAGAGCGCTTGCCTTGCATGCCTGAGGCCCTGGGTTCGATTCCTCAGCACCACATAAGCAAAAAGAAAAAAAGCTGGAAGTGGCGCTGTGGCTCAAGTGGTAGAGCGCTAGCCTTGAGCTGAAGAGCTGAGGGACAGCACCCAGGCCCAGAGTTCAGGCTCCACGACCGGACCCAAAAAAAAAAAAAAAAAAAAAAAAGTACTGTTTGTCAAAACTAATACCAGGAAGTAGAACCATGTTGTTGTGCATCTCAGCTGTAAAATTAAAACCATAGTATCAAGCAAGTTACTATATATAAAGTACTTAAAATAGTGTCTAAATCATGCCTACGGCTGATTGTGTAGCTCAAAACAAACAAAAAAAAACTACCACCACAACCACTCCTCCTTAAATAAAATAAAAAATAGTGCTTAGCATGTAGGAAGCACTTTAAAGTTAAAATCATATTTAATTTTTTGTTGTTTTTAATTTTCTTTCCATGGCTTTCTTTCTTCATATGTCTGTTCAGTGAACTGAGATGATTCGCTGTTCTATGAAATAAAACCTCACACATCACATTAACTAAGCATTACAGTCATCTTTTTTTTTTTTTTTGTCGGTCGTGGGGCTTGAACTCTGGGCCTGGGCGCTGTCCCTCAGCTCTTCAGCTCAAGGCGAGTGCTCTACCACTTGAGCCACAGCGTCACTTCCGGTTTTCTGGTGGTTTATTGGAGATAGGAGTCTCATGGTCTCTCCTGCCCAGGCTGGCTTTGAACCGCGATCCTCAGATCTCAGCCTCCTGAGTAGCTAGGATTACAGGCGTGAGCCACCAGCGCCCGGCTACAGTCATCTTTCAATGTCACTTCTTCCTGACCAAAATCACTTCCTGGCCCCTCTGCGGTCAGTTAGTCCTTTCTGCTCTATTGGAGACATTGTAGTACTTGTTGGGAAAGTTTTTACCACTACAGCATGAGTAGCCGTCACTCACTATTCAATAAAAATGCTGGCAAAGACAGAGCAGTCCTGTCCAAACTCATGGAGATCAAGATGGGCCATAAGCCACTGAACTTCACAGGACAACTTGAGTAACTAAAGAAGATGCTGGGAAAATTTCCAAAGCTACTTCCTAGAGAAATGTCATGCTTAGCCTACTGTAAGCCCTGGGGCTCCCTTCCACATGGACTCCAATGGTTTTCTGCCCAGCCATTTCAGCTTTTGAGTTTAGTTCCTACCTTATTGCTTTCTTGGGATTTACAACGAATAATATTTACACTCCTTAGAGAATAGGTAGCATTTTATGCTATTCAATTTATCACAGAAATCTAATTTAAAGAAGTGAGACTGGGGGGGGAGGGGGGAGGCTGGGAAGGGATGTGAAGGGTAAACAAAGGAGGAGGCTGCAATGCTTGGTAAGAAATGTATGCATTATCCTGCCCATGTAACTGTAACTCCTCTGTACAGTATGTTCACAAATAAAATTAAATTAAATTAAAAAAAAAAAGAAGTGAGACTCAAGGAAGATTACCTTTAGTTTTCCAGGTCATGAAATCCTTACTCAGGAGAAAAACTTTGGAAACTCTGTGTTTTTTATTTTTTGTTTATTTTGTTTTCCTTTTCAAAAGAATGAGTATACTCCTTTCTAAAAGTGAAAGGTATATTTAATAAAATACAGGAGTACCTTTCTTTCTCTGACCACGAAGTTCAATTCCCAGTTTAACTTTTTTTTTTTTTGGTCTTTTCTTGTTTTGGTGCTGGAAAGCAAACCCAAGACATTGCATGTGCTAGGCAAGCACTTTGCCATTGAGCTACAGCCCAGTCTCAGTTTAAATTTATACCTTGAAGCCATCATTCTTGGCTTGCTGTACTATTACAACCAGGCTACTACTTTGTACTCTCATTATCACTAATCTAGTCTTTGTATTGTAGCCAGATTGTTTGTATGTTTGTTTGTTTTTTGCCAGTCATGGGGCTTGAACTCATGAGTATGGTGCTGTCCCTGAGCTTCTTTTGGGCAAGGCAAGCACTCTACTACTTGAGCCACAGCTCCACTTCTGGCTTTTTCTGTTTATGTGGTACTGAGGAATCAAACCCAGGGTTTCATGCATGCGAGGCAAGCACTCTACCACTAAGCCACATTCCCAGCCCAGCCAGATTGCTCTTTATGATTCTTATGGCCATTCCTTGGTGATACTTCAAATTTGTCACTCATGCTTTCTATTCAAGATACAATCCCTATCTCTCAGATCAGAAAGCGGAGGCTCCAAATCCTGGACAGCTCTGATTCCCTTCCACATGGAGATTAGTAGTTAAGTAACTTGCCAATCATCATTTAGTTAGTAACCAGCAGTGCCAGCATATGAATGTAGTGTTTATTAACTCCAAAGTCTTTCCCATTAAAGTGTTTCTTAATTTTAATTTTCCTTCTTTGCCTTGCTGCCCAATTCTATAAGCTTCAAACTCAATTTGTTTAAAGCCAAATGTATCCTTCTCTTTACTTCCCTCACCAAACATCCCTGCTCCTGAGTTCCCAGTGTCAATAATGGCACCTTCCATCTCTTTCCCCTCTGTATACAAGCTATTTCAGCCATTGTACTGCAGACCTCTGACTGGCCATCACTGCAGGGAGGGCTGGATTTGTATGTCCCAAATTGCAGTATACAGACTACCCAACAAGTGCCATAAATGGGAAATCTTGGCGCCATGCCCAAAGACAGCTCATTAGTAGGGGATAGCATTCTAACAATACTCCGAGCCAAGAAATGAGATCAGAATCAGAATCCAGGGAATGAAGCCAAAGTTGGCTGGTCAGTTTGCCAAGCTGGAAGTTCTTGGACACAGTTTTAAACCAAGGGAGAGAAGCTAGACAGAAGGGAAAGATGGACGGATGATGGAAATGAACGAAGCAGTAGTGGAGGAATCAGGTCCAGGGGAGGCATGAAAGGGACCAGCACAAGTCTCTTAGGGTGAGATCTATCTTCGATGATGGGAGTCTTATGCCTGCGGATACTAGGCACTCAAAATAGATCTTAATAAAATTATCTGTCCCACATTCCCCAGAAACAACTAGTGAAAGCCTCAGCTCAGAAGACCACGTGGACATCAAGTCACTTACAGCGAAGTTTGTCAGCAAACTGACAGGCTGACCCTCTCAGGCAGGGACAGCCCTTGTCCTTGAGCAAGGGGGTTTATATGGATAGGGGGCCAGAGGTGGAGAATTGCACTAAGGGCGGGGAGTAGTTTGTGAGGTGAGGGTGGGGTGGGGATTTTGTTGTGGTGGTTTATGGGTGCAGCTGCCTGTGTCACCAGATAAGATAAGGCCTGACTCAGCTAATTTCAGGGAAAGGCCTTTGTCACCAGATTTCAAGAAAGGCCATGCTTTACATCAGGGCCTAAACTAGTGGAGTGGCTCCTAAGGTGGAGGAGGTTAGGCTAACAACTAGTTGTAACTAATTTAGGTTGTCCTTTTAAAAACTGGCATATCTCTTCATATTTCTCAGTAATGTACTTTGATTATGTCTTGATTTATCCATTAGAAGCTACTGACTTTTAGTTAAATAGATGGTGATTTAGTCTGTTAGATCATTACCTCCAGTGGTGCTGTGGCTCAAGTGGTAGAGCGCTCGCCTTGAGCTGAAGAGCGCAGGGATAGCGCCCAAGCCCAGAGTTCAAACCCCACGACTGACCAAAAAAAAAAGAAAGAAAGAAAAAAAAAAGATCATTACCTCCCATTTAACCCTCTACTTCTCCCAGTATAAATAAATTCCAGATAAATCAGTAGTTATTTTATCATTATGACTATATTCCTTGTATAATGTTTTCCCCAATTAATGATTTTTAAAATTCTGTCTTCTGTGGATGTATCTGTAATATTTCCCCAAGTGGTCTATCTGCTCTGGAAAACACTTTCAGTAGGTTTTTTTTTTCTTTTCATCTTTTTGGTATGTCTTACGGGAATATTAAGAAATCTTTCATGTCCATTTATTTCTCCTAGAAGCTTCTCTCATACCACCTCACCCCACTGTCAGTTGCTGCAAAGCCTTAGAGCATAGATTCTAGGAGGCTCCAAGATCGGGAAGTGTCTTACTCTATCCTCACACTTAGCACAGAGTTTGATTTGGTAATCTTAAAGCCATTACTCTATTATTGTCTACTACTGGCATTGAGAGTCATATGACCTCTGATTTTCATTATTTTAACATAATCTGTTTTGTCACTCTGCAAGGTTTTAAGATTGCCTCTTCCCCACCCCCCACCCCCCTTCCAGGTCATGAGGCTTGAACTCCAGGCCCTGGCACTTGTCCCTGAGTTCTTTTGCTCAAGGTTAGTGCTCTACCGCTTTGAACCTCAGCTCCACTTCTGGTGTTCTGGTGGTTAATTGGAGATAAGAGTCTCATGGGGACTTTCCTGCCCAGTCTGGCTTTGAACCTTGATCCTCAGATCTCAGCCTCTTTAGTAGCTAGGATTACAAGCTTATACCACAGGCACCCAGCCAGATTGCCTCTTTATTCCTGATACTCTGGAAAATTTTCTTCTATATCTCCCAAGGAAAATTGTCAGTCTTCATTTGCTTTATTTTCTCTGTGATTCTTGATCTCCTGGCTAGATTCTTTGTGCCCATTCAGTAGCCCTTTTTTTGATGTTGTTTGTTTGTGTAATTGCTTTTTGTCCCACTGTCTGGAAGATAATCTTAATGACTTCCTTACTTTTTTATTAAAATGTTTGGTTTTTGGCAAATGTATTTTATATTTCCACGTGTTCTTTCATAGTCTCTCACAACATTCTACCCTTACTTTATGAACATAAAAATTTCAATTATTTCCCCCCAAAATATTGTTACCAGTTGGTTTGTTTTCTTTTATTCTTGTTTGCTTCCATCAAGTCCCTTTGCTTTCTTCTTTTTATATATATATTTTTTTGATTGGTTGTGGGGCTTGAACCTGGGAGCTGTCCCTGCTCAAGGCAAGTGCTCTACCTCTTGAGCCACAGAAGCACTTTCAGTTTTCTAGTGGTTTTTGGGAGATAAGAGTTTCACAGACTTTTCTGCCCGGGCTGGCTTTGAACCACGATCCTCAGATTTCAGGCTCCTGAGTAGCTAGGATTATAGGCATGAGCTACCTCGCCCAGCCTTTTTGTATGTTTTGTTTTAACTTTTCATGTTGTTGTTTTTTTTTTAAATCACATGGTTTTTGTTATATAAATATGGAGAAATTAGACAATGGTATTTAAATGTCTATATGAATTGTGACCTGTACACCAAGATAAAAGATATATAAGCATAATATAGGGATATAATGTAGGGATAGAAAAGACATGTCTGGGGGCTGAGAATGTGGCTCAGTGGTAGAGCGCTTGTCTTGCATGCCTGAGGCCTTGGGTTCGATTCCTCAGCACCACATAAGCAAAAAGAAAAAAGCCAGAAGTGGTGCTGTGGCTCAAGTGGTAGAGCACTAGCCTTGAGCTGAAGAGCTGAGGGACAGCGCTCAGGCCCAGAGTTCAGGCCCCACGACTGGACTAAAAAAAAAAAAAAAAAGAAAAGACATGTCTGAGAAGGTCATGGCTGACACTTCTATAGCAAAAGACAGATGATCAAGAGAAAAGCAGGGCAGATTGATTAAATGCAAGTTTGCTAAGTCACAGGAGCCTTCAAAAAGGAATACTCAAAGACTCAGGGAAAAATTTTTGGATAGTTTTGATGAAGAATGGATGACCATACAACAACGTGATTGGACAGAAAGGAGAGGGGCTAATGTTAACAGATTGTCGGGGGGAAAACTAGCAAGGCCTGTCAGTTCAGATTGTTCTTGGTCTCTTTGTGTGACATTCTTTCTTCTCAGTCCCTCTGGAATGGGAGTGTGATGACTAGACAAAACCAGTAAAAGAATGCCTTTTATGTCCACCTCTTCCCAGGAAAGGTGGGAAAGTTAAAGTAACAGTTCCAGTTTTGTGGCTATCTTTCGAGGAAAGATTTCTATAACTCAGCTTAGGAAGGGGAATTTTTATATCCTGTGACTTGTTTGGAGGTAGGAAAGGGAACAAGGGAAAGAAAAGCAGGAAAAAGTCAGGGAGATTGACTTCCAAGACCCTTTTGGTGTCCTTCAGTTAAATGTATTCAGTATGCCAATGTGCTGTATTGGACAGTAGCTTTTTTTCCGAGTCCCAATAGTAGAAAAAAAATCCTATGCAATTGCAATAGCATAACATAATTGTGTGTGTGTGTGTGTGTGTGTGTGTGTGTGTGTGTGTGTGTGTGTGTGTGTGTGGTGTGTTGGTACTGGGGCTTGAACTCAGGGCCTAGATGCTATAGTTGTATTGTTCAGGGCTAGTGCTCTACCACTTGAGCCACAGCTCCACTTGAAGCCTTTTTTAAAACTAATTAATTGAAGATAGAGTCTCAAGGAGTTACCCACCAAGGCTGGCTTTGAAGTATGATCCTCTGATCTCTGCCTTCTGAGAACGAATTACAGGCATGAGCCACTAGAATCTATCAAAAATAAGTTTTAAGTCATGCAAAATGACGTTTGTTTTGGTTGCATGTAACAGGAACCCTGACACAGTAGCTCAAATTCCTACCAGATGCCAGCAAACACAGATAGTACTGAACCTACACACCGTTTTTTTTTTCTATACATCCTATTACAAAGTTTATAAATCTGGCACAGGAAGAGATTAACAATAGCTGCACTAGAACAATTAGAACAGTAGACTGTAGTAAAACTGCCACATCCATACTCTTACAATTTAGATCCATGGACTACTTGAACACGGCTCCTGCAATACCATGACAGTCAATCCAGACAGCTAACAAGTGATTGGCAGGTGGGCAGTGTATACAGGGTGAATACCCTGGACAAAGATAGAAGTGAATGACTCACTTCCTGGGTAGGATGAAGCAGGACAGTGGGAGATTGAATCATACTTGTCAAAACAGCATGCAATTCAAAATGAGTCCAGTGTGTATTTCTGGAATTCCCATCCAATATTTTCTGACTATGGTTGATCATGGAATGTGAAGCCATCAATAAGTGGGGCTCAGAGACTACAGGAGACCCTGGGGTCTATAGATATGTGGTTCTCAGGGTACCATCACTGAGGAAAACGGGAAGCAAAGCATGCATAGTCAGCACTTTCCTGCTGGTGCTTGGTGCCTTTCTTTCCATATGCTGCCTAACTTCTGTTAAAGATGTGCAGGGACAAACCTAAAAGTTGCTCATAATCACTTAAATAAATTAAATAAATAAATTAAGAATGTTCTTTGCCCTTTTTGGTTTGAGAGGGTTATCATTACGTTTGCCCTGCTTTGGGGCACCATTTTCA
Organism: Dipodomys merriami; assembly: GCF_024711535.1. Taxonomy (NCBI): domain Eukaryota; kingdom Metazoa; phylum Chordata; class Mammalia; order Rodentia; family Heteromyidae; genus Dipodomys; species Dipodomys merriami. The sequence continues at coordinate 30,268,431 of NW_027203382.1, forward strand.
TTTAGTTTCTGGTACTTGAACTCAGGGCCTAGAACTGTCCCTTAATTTTTTTAAATTTTTTTAATTTTTTATTAAATGGTGTTCCACCATTTGAGCCATGCCTTTACTTCTGGCTTTTTTGTGATTAATTGGAGATAAAAGTCATGGACTTTTCTGTCCAAGCTGACTTTGAACCATTATCCTCAGATACTCTTGAGTAACTAGGAGGTCAAATGTGAGCACCTGGTACTATTTGCTTTTTAAGGAGGAATGCTTTCATAAAATTATGGGGAAGGAAACACTTAGCAGGTCATGCAACAATTTAGACACAACTCATAATATCACGGGGCTGAGCTTCTGCATATGTGTGAACTTAAAATTTTTTGATTTTTAAATACTCAGCTTGGTGGAAAATGTGTGTAATAAATCTGTGAATAGGTGGGCTTAGGGTAGTGTAAAAGTGAACAGTATAAACTGGGCACTGGTGGTTCCCACCTGTAATCCTAGCTACTCAGGGGGCTGAGATCTGAGAATCACAGTTTAAAGCCAACCAGGGAAGAAAAATCTCTAAGAATCTCATCTCCAATTAACTACAATAAGCCAGAAGCAAAGTAGTTGCCCAAGTAGCAGAGTGCTAGCCTTGAGCACAAAAGCTCAAGGACAGTGCCCAGGTCCAGAGTTCAAGCCCCAGATGGGAAAAGAAGGAAAGAAGGAAGGAAGGAAGGAAGGAAGGAAGGAAGGAAGGAAGGAAGGAAGGAAGGAAGGAAGGAAGGAAGGGAGGGAGGGAGGAGGGAGGGAGGGAGAAAAGGGAGGGAGGAAGAGAAGGAAGGAAGGAAGGAGGGAGGGAGGGAAGGAAGGAGGGAGGGAGGGAGGGAAGGAAAGAAGGAAGGAAGGAATAGTACAGAGCTGGAGCAGTCGCTCAGAGAAGTTACAAGGCTGCTCCAGCACACTGCTGCATCCCAGGTAGGAAAAGTACTAGGAAGGGAGGGTGCGCCTTCTGGAAATTTCTAGAATATATATTCTAGAAAGAAAAACATATCTAGAAATTCCTGACATGTATCTACTTCTCCCAAAGTGTCACTGCTACCTCTAAGAGCAAGGAAGACAGAAAACATAGATACTTAGCAAAGGGTTTGTTGTTGTTGGCTTGTTTTGTGTTTTTCTATGAGGAAGACAAGGAGAAAGAGCCTTCTGGGTTATAGATTGACTGTGGTGGACTCTTAGTGCCTGGGTTTTAAGCACATGGGTAGTGATGCTAGCAATGTTATAGTACTGTAAGTGCTCTGTTTGTTCTATCTTATTAGTCATTGATGCTAGTCTGTTACTATGCCTAGTGGTAAGGAGCATGTACATTTGGCCCTCATGATCAGACAATCTTCCTCTAATCTGATTTCTTTCTCCCTCTTCTGTCTTCCTCTAGTCTAATCTCTTCTCTCAGTGTTATAAACCTCATTGCTCCAGCCACCATACAGGTATTGGAATTGATGCTGCTGTAGAGGACTGCACTCAGCCATGCATGCTCCTTGTCTGTATTGTTGGTTCTCTTTTCTTCCAAAGTCAATATCAGTTTTTCCTCAGACTTCTAAGAAGG
>NW_027203382.1:30275000-30292500 GCF_024711535.1 Dipodomys merriami
GAGGAGAGCTCTTTGTGTATAAATATATATATATATATATATATGTATTATGTATATATGTATACAACCTGTACTCTGGGCTGGTGACTCATGTCTGTAATCCTAGCTTCTCAGGAGGCTGAAATCTGAGGACTGTGATTTGAAGCCAGCTAAGGCATACAAATCTGAAATAAGCTTCTCTCCAATTAATCAGCAAAAAACACAACAAGAGATGTGGCTCAGAGATAAGAGTACCAGCACTGAGCAAAAGAGCTGAGTGAGAGAAAAAGGCCCTTAGTTCAAGGTTCAAGCCCTAGTACTAGTGTGTGTGTACACACACACACACACACACACACACACACACACACACACAGTGTTCAGCATCCTTATCCATAGAGGAAATACCAGTCAAAAGACCATCTTACACCATTCCAATCAAACCCTCAGTCTTAGAATGGCTGTCATATAAAATACAAACAATGTTGCTGGTGAGGATGCTGGATGGGGCAGTAAGGAACTTTCATTCACTGTTGGTGGGAATGTTAATTAGTGAAATCCCTATGGAAATCAGTATGGAGATCCCTCACAAATAGAACTACCAAATTATCCTACTATATCATCCTTGAAGCACATTATGTGCAAAAAATTTAAGTCAGCACACAGTAGAGATACTTGCACACTCATTTTATTGAAACTCCATTCACAACTGTCAAGCTATGGAATCAGCCTAGATACCTAGCCACCTATGAATAAGGAAAATGTGATATATATATATATATATCATATACCATATATAGCATATGTATGTATACATGCATATATAATAGATTGATCACGTTTTATTTATTCATATACATATTGTTCAGCCACAAAGAAGAAAAAAATTCTATCATTGACAAGAAAATAGATAGCACTTGAAGTCATCATGTTACTCAAAATAAGCCAGACAGAGAGACAAATATCAATTTCTCTTTCTTCTTTTTCTTTTTTTTTTGGTCAGTCGTAGGGCTTAAACTCTGGGCCTGAAAGCTGTCCCTCAGCTCTTCAGCTCACTTGAGCCACTGTGCCACTTCTGGTTTTCTGGTGGTTTGTTGGAAATAAGGGATGGTAGGGGAAAAACTAAGGAGGAGGCAACAATGCTGGATAAGAAATGTACTCATTATCTTGCTCATGTAACTGTAACCCCTTTGTACAGTGTTTTCACAATAAAAAAAACTTAATTACAAAAGAAGAGTCACACAGAGTCTCCTGCTCAGTCTGTCTTTGAACTGAAATCCTCAGATCTCAGCCTCCTGAGTAGCTAGAATCACAGGCATGAGCCACCAGTGCCTGGCTTATCAATTTTCTTATATGTGGAATCTAGATCTGAAAAACTATGAAGTGAATATATTTTGGTGGAACCAGTGAGGGTAGAGAAGGCAAAAAGAGAGGGCTAAATATAATTGCAGTTATATATATACATTATATATATGAAAAAAGAAGAGTGAAACCTATTAAAATAGTAAAAAAAATTAGATGGCAAGGCTAGGGGTGATAGGGAAGAATGCTAGAGGGGGCACAGTTTGTACATGGATGGTCATATGACAATGGATATTTGTATAATGAATAGTTGTACAATTTGTATAATGAATAGCTCTCTAAAATTAGCATATATATTTAACTTATGGCTGTGCAAGTAAAGAGATGGGGATGCAATAAGAATCGGAACTAAGAGCTTTGGCGTGAGTGATGAGCGTGGCGGCTGCCCTGATGACATCTGCTGCTTTCCTGTGCTACAAAGTTCTCATTTGGTTGGATTTTTTTTATTGTAGCAAGTAATTAAAAAGCATTACATAAAGCTGAGCATTTTAACCATCTTGAGCCTCCAATCACTGGCATTAAGGACATGTACCATATAATCAGTACTTCCTAAACTTTGTCACTAGAAACTGCAACTGTTAAACAGTCACTCCATGCTTCCTCATTCCACTCAGACACTGGTGGCTGCCATTTATCTCTCTGTCTGCATAAATTTGCCTGTCCAAGATATGTCATGTAAATAAAACCATATAACTTTTGTACTCATATGTGTGGCTTACTCTATCTAGCGTAATGCCTTCAATATTCATCCATGTTGTAGTCTGTTTAAATAACATTCTATTACATGTATATTTCACATGCTGCTCACCTTATTTTAAGTTATTGGATACTTCAGTGATTAAATAGATTACACAAATCACTTAAAAATGTAGATTATCTGGGCATCAGCTGTCATCTTAGCTACTGAGGAAACTGAGATCTGAGTATCAGGGTTTTAAGCTAGCCTGGGGAAGAAAGTCTGTGAGACTTATCTCCAATTAACCATTAAAAAACCAGAAAAGCAGGGCTGGGAAGGTGGCTCAGTGGTAGAGCGCTTGCCTTGAATGCATGAGGCCTGGGTTTGATTCCTTAGCACCACATAAGCAGAAAAAGCTGAAGTGGTGCTGTGGCTCAAGTGGTAGAGCACTAGCCTTGAGCTGAAGAGCCCAGGCCAGAGTTCAGGCCTCACGACTGACAAAACAAAACAAACAAAAAACCAGATGACTCATACCTGTTATCCTAGCTACTCAGGAGGCTGAGATGTGAGGATTGCTGTTCGAAGCCAGCTGGGCAGAAAAGACTGTGAGACTCTTATCTCCAATTAACCACCAGAATACTGGAAGTGGCGCTGTGACTCAAGTGATAGAGTGCTAGCCTTGAGCTGAAGAGCTGAGGGACAGCACCCAGGCCCAGAGTTCAAGCCCCATGACCACTACCACCAACAACAAAAAAGCCAGAGAAGTGTCTGGGCACTGGTGGCTCATGCCTATAATCCTAGCTACTCAGGCGGCTAAGATTACAGGATCACAGTTCAAAGCCAGCCCAGGCAGGAAAGTCCATGAGACTCTTATCTCCAATTAACCACTAGAAAACTAGAAGTAGAGCTGTGGCTCCCAAAGTGATATAGTTCTAGCCTTGAGCAAAATGAGCTCAGGGACAGTGCCCAGGCCCTGAGTTCAAGCCCCAGTAATGGCAGAGAGAGAGAGAGAGAGAGAGAGAGAGAGAGAGAGAGAGAGAGAGAGAGAGAGAGAGAGAGAGAGACAGACAGACAGACAGACAGACAGACAGACAGACAGACAGACAGAGAGACAGACAGACAGAGACAGAGACAGAGACAGAGACAGACAGAGAGACAGAGACAGACAGACAAGCAGGCAGGCAGGCAGGCAGACAGATATAGTAACTAAATGGATTTTCCCCCTGTTCACTGTTGTAGTACCTGACATTATTTTTTTTAAAGTCTTTTCAATAATCTGGAAAGAAAACATTCTAGAACCACATTTAAAACATATAAAGCATGGTCAGTACTACATTTTATAAAGCAGGTAAAAGATATTTGTAGTCACAGAAGTGTGATATATCTATAGACGAAAGGATTCAATTAAAAGGACACGATGCAAAACTTGATTCTACTTTTCCAGAAGTAGATTCTCTGGATGGCCTGACACAAGTCTATAAACAGACACTTTTCACTGGGTGCTGGTGGCTCCCGCCTATAATCCTAGCTGAGATCTGTGGATCAAGGTTCAAAGTGATGCGGGCAAGAAAGTCCATGAGATGCTTAATCTCCAATTAACCACCAGAAAACTGGGAGTGATGTTGTGGCTCAAGTGGAAGAGTGCCATCCTAGAGCAAAAGTGCTAAGGGAAAGTGCCCAAGCCTCGAGTTCAAGTTCCACAACCAGAAAATAAAAAAGGAGACAGAGACACTTTTTGCTCAATAGAATTTCTTTTAATATGAGAACAGTCTAAGAGCTCATTTTCTTCATGAACATCAGCTAAAAATCTTTTTTTTTGGGGGGGGGAGGGACACGAAACAAATCCCTAACAGCCCCACAACCATTGAATGCATCCAAAGATGTAAAACTATAGTGTATTTTGGGTTCAGTACTACCCTCGGTTTTGGGCATCCACCAGGGAATTTGGACTCCAGCCCTACAGATAAGGGAGCCTGCCATAGTCACAAGTTCATGTTCAGAAGTTCATGTCGCTATTACTGCTTTGTTGCTTCTGAGAACAATCTGCCTTGTACTTCTTTACAGACACAAAGTCAGCATAGACTCACCAGTGTGGTATATAGTACTGACCCCCTCCCGCCCCTCCCCTCCTCTAGGTTCTGCAAATAATCATATATGGTTGAGACAACAACTTCAGGTACAACCACCTTAGGGCACATGGAATTTTTTCACCACTAGGTGGAGCTAGCTAAAAGTAATGTCTGGTTTTCAGGGTTTTGGTCATGTGAGATTTCTGCATAACCACATAGAAGATATTTCCAATCTATCACCATTGCTTACTTTATTTTTCAATGCATTCACCTATATGACATATAAATCTTAAGAATAGAAATAAGTTTTTCTAAAAATCAACTAATTATCATTGTCTATCTATTCAATTGACCTTAATTCTTTTTTGTTCTTTTTTGTCGGTCATGGGGCCTGAACTCTGGGCCTGGTCGCTGTCTCTCAGCTCTTCAGCTCAAGGCTAGTGCTCTACCACTTGAGTCACAGTGCCACTTCAGGCTTTTTCTGCTTATGTGGTACGGAGGAATCGAACCCAGGGCCTCACGCATGCAAGGCAAGCACTCTACCACTGAGCCACCTTCCCAGCCCCAAATTGACCTTAATTATTAATGAAAATTAGATGATCTAGCTAAATCTATCTCCCTATGTATCATGAATCTTCTTGCTTACAAAGAATTTGACATTAAAACCTAGAGTATCTGTGCATTGCTATGGATTCCTAGAAGAGCAATTCTTAATTCTCCACTGGAAGACTTGTTGGAAATATGGCAGATTGGAGGAATAGATCTTTTTGAAAGGAGGCTGGCTCAAAACTCGTAAAAAGAATTTTTTTCTGGCTGCAAGTTGTGGAAAACCCCATTTGAATATACTTGATACAAACATAAAGTTATTGACTCGTATGTCCGAACTAGACACCTGCAGGAAATAAGCAGCGATAACCCTTGCAAAGACATGGATGAGGTTGAGACTCTCTAGGCACTTCTCATCTTTGCTTCTCTTTTGGCATCATCAGCCTTAATCTGTCAAGCCAGCTTCTCCCACAGGACTAGAAATCCAACTACCTGTACCTCCCAGACACATACATCCTATTGTTTATATCTGAGAATGTCATAATGATCTAATTACAAATTCAAACTGATCTAAGAATGACTAGGGGGGCTGGGAAGGTGGCTCAGTGGTAGAGTGCTTGCCTTGCATCCATGAGCCCCTGGGTTTGATTCCCCAGCACCACATAAGCAAAAAGAAAAAAAGCCGGAAGTGGTGCTGTGGCTCAAGTGGTAGAGAGCTAGCCTTGAGCTGAAGAGCTGAGGGACAGCACCCAGGCCCAGAGTTCAGGCCCCACGACCAGACCCAAAAATTAAAAAAAAAAAAAAGAATGACTAGGATTAAACCAGATTTTAGTATATGCTCGGCTTGAACAATTATTCATTCACAGAGGGTGGTGTGCTATGATTTCGATCGGCAGTTTATAGATGTTGTCCATGCCCATAGCTCTTTAAGCTTACCTGAAAGTGGCTGGAAGATTGTCTTGCTATAGAAACAATTTTAACAATTCTCTTCAGATGTGTGGAGGACAGAAGGATGTTTCCCTAAAGATATGTGATTTTCCCCGGAACCCCGGAGTCTGTGATCTTATGTGGCAAAACAGACTCTGCAGACGTGGTCAAGTTAAAGACTTCACAATGGGGAGATTGATTTGGATTCTCCTGTGGGCTTGTTGCAAACCCAAGGGTTCTTTCCAGCAAGATGGGGATGTAGGAGTGGCAGAGGAGATGTGACAGCAGATGCGAAAGTTGGGGTGATGGGTTTGATGACAGGGGCCATGAGCGATGAAAGGTGAGAGGCCCTTGGAATCAGGAAAAGGCAAGGCGACAGGAGACAAACACTGCTTCAGAGCCCCCCAAGCAGCATATCCCTGCAGATGCCTTGATTTTATCCTGTGAGATTCAAGCCTGGCTCTAAGCTCTGACTTCCAGACTGTAGTGTGTGTGTGTGTGTGTGTGTGTGTGTGTGTGTGTGTGTGTGTGTGTGTGTGTGTGTGTGTGTGTGTGTGTGTACACGCATGCACTCCCATCCTAGTACTTGAACTCAAGGCTTGAATGCAGTCCTTTAGCTTTTTTGCTCAAGGCTAGCACTCTACCACTTGGGCTGCAGCTCCACTTCTGGCTTTCTGGTAGTTTATTAGAGATAAAAGTGTCATGGGCTTCACTGCCCAGCTAGCTTGAGATTCTCAGGTCTCAGCCTCCTGAGTAGTTAGGTTTAAAGGTGTGAGCCACTGGTGCTTAGCTTGATTTCTGTTGTTTTAAGGCACTAGGCTTGTGGTACTTCATTATAGTAACAGAAGGAAATGAACACAATAGCATATTCTCTGCTATCATTTCTTCAATTGTTTACTTGACATCCTGGTCAGAAATGGTGCCAACTCATAACCCCTGCCATTGAAACTTTCCTTACGTGATATGCTTGGCAACTTCCCCTTCCCATCAAACTTTCATACATAGCACCATTTCTTATTTAGAAAAGAAACCCTGACATATCAACAGCATTTTAATGGAGATGATTGTCAAAGGGCCCTGCATGGCCAGTTCCTTATTCTGGGGTTATTATGGTTACCAGCCAGCAGTAATAGAAATGTCCTATGTTCATCTGTTGTTTGTGTTTCTGTAAAACAAGGTGTGTCTGCTGCTGCTAGGGAGCTCCTTGGCTTTCTTGAGTCAGCTATAATCTACCCAACTGCTTCAGTGGTACAGGAAACAATTGGAAAAGGCAGTGACTCACAATTGGGCTTAAAATATAATTGTGCATTGAATGTTCCCCGCTCCGAGGCTGTCTGATCTGCCCGTGCTGCTAGTAAAGACCCTGGGTTGGGCAGCATTGGAGAGCAGGACAGTGTGGATTTTGTTTTCTGCTGACCATTTTTGAAATTACCTTGCTCATTGAAGGCATCCAGTACCTAAATGCCAGCCAGCAGGGGAAGGACTTAATTACCCCTCCCACTGTTCCTGGAACCCCATGCAATGTTTCCCTGTGGAAACATTTACCACACCACAAATTCAATTGCCTTTTGCCCACTCCTCTCATCTCTTGGAAATCTGAAAGGACTAAACAGTTCTAGCTGGTTAAGCCAAAGAGCCCTGTGGGAGGGCTTCAGTTTGCCAATAAATTCTGTGTGGCATGGATGCAGCTATCAGGTCATTTTTAGGTTCTTGAACTCCTCTGAGCCCTGAGCTAGCTTCTTTCTGCAGCTCAGGAAGTGATCCTTCACTGACTGTCCCCTCAACTGGGTTTATGTGATGGTCACGATGCTATTAAATTGCAAATGAGGCACTGATGCTCTAAGTCTTGCAAAACATCCTCCACTCTCCCAAAGCTTGTCAAGATATCAGAATTTAATATCCAACTCATCAACAAATTACCAGAAGGCAGTACAAGAAGATTTTTGGCGTTTCCATTTTATTGACAGGGGTAGAATTCATTCTCCCTTCCAACATAGTCCCTGCGTTCTTCCTATGTTCTTTCCTTACAGAAAGCTATTCAACCCAGTGCTACTGTGGACACAGAGGACCCTAGGCCTAGGTCTAGGAGCCTCCCAGATTATTCAGTGTTTCAGATAGTTACACATGTATTATTTCATTGGTAGGAAGACTGCAAGGTGAACTTGAACAAAAAAATTAACTTTGGGGGAGCTATTCTTACTACTCAAGTCACTTAAACTATAGTCTAATTTGGCTTCAGTTTAGCTTTGCAATCACCAAATGCTAAGACAGAATGAAGGTGGCTGAGGAGTAAGGTAACAAGAAGAGTGAACTGGCAGAGCTGATCACTTTCAGTCCTACCCAATAGGAGGTAGGGTAGGGTGGGCTCCAGACGGAGAGGACACTAGGTATTTGGCAGAAATACCCAAGTCCTCATGATTCTGACCACTGGCTGGGCTGTGCTTCAGGAGGGGCCTGGCCTCTTTTCAGGTGATATGATGGGTGCCCAAGGCACTGCTGGGCTGGAGTCACCCACTGCCTGCACTTCTCATAGCTACAGGACAAGTTTGTAGCCAGTTGGGGACAACTCATATCATGGGGCGTAGCAAGCAGCACTAAGTAGTAACATGGAGAGACCAGTGCAAAGAGAAATAACTCCCAAGGACATGACCTACTTCCTCCAACCAGGTCCCACCTTTCAGCGTTCTACCACCTCCAAACTTTGAACCCATCAATAGATTAAACTACTCTCAGGAAATCAGAAACCTTGAGATCTAATCTCTGGAAACACTCTCACATTCCACACCCAGGGTAATGCTTAATCTTCTAGGTCAATCAAACTGAAAATCCAGAATAGCTATCACACGCCACAAAAGCCTGGCTACTCAAATTCCCTCCACCTTCCTTCACCTGTCACAGGTGGATCTTCAGGACAAAAAAGAGAAGGCAAGGAAATGGGAAGTTCTAGGTTTTATGGCTTGTTTTAAGGTTGAGGTTGTCTAGTTGCCATAAGCTACTTGAGGAAGAGGAATTCTAATTTCTCTGACTTGCTCTAGAAGGGAAATGGAGGAAGTGAAAGGAGGGGAGAGAAGGTTGGGGAGAGTATCTTGTTTCTGGAGAGGTGGAAATAAAATCTTCCTCCATCCTCTTTGGTCCTGGCTGGGGTAGAGACTTAAACTGGTATAAGACAGAATAATAAGAGAAAAATCACCCTACCATTTCATTCGAGTTACACATGGCCCAGGAGCCTCATAAAGAAATGAAAACCCAAGCCAGGTGCCGGTGGCTCATGCCTATAATCCTACTTACTCATGAAGCTGAGTTCTGAGGATTGTGACTCAAAACCAGCCCAGACAGGAAAGTCTGGGAGACTCTTATCTCCAATTAACCACCAGAAAACCAGAATGGTGCTGTGCTCCAAAGTGATAGAGTGCTAACTTTGAGCAAAACAGCTCAGGGACAGTGCCTAGGCCTGAGTTCAAGCTCCACGACTGACAAAAAAAAAAAAAAAAAAGGAAAAAAGAAATGACCCAAATAAACTGTTAGAATGTAGTACTTATCCTGAATTGGTCAAAGATTAAGTCTTGAAGATGTAACTGAATTATGTAGGAGGCTTTAAAACTTGTTATTTTAACACGGTTTATATAGTATTCTCTTGGTCTCAACCTCTTGTCCTTGGTGATAAGGATATCGCCTTTTTTTCTACTGTCAGGAGAGTGCCTTTCTCACAAGAACTTCAACTGCCGCTTTTAAGAAACAGCGAAGTTCAAAGTGATATTCTTGTACTTGCTGGCTTTCAAGTGTTTCCATCTTAATTAAAACTGTCAGTGTGTCAGAACCGCATATTTTCATCTTCTACTTCTGAGCCTCTTTCAGCCTCCTTGAGTTCAAAATATTCTGCAAGCCTGGGGAATCTGAGCTCAATGCTTCTTAATTAAATATGGCAATGGCCATATAAAATTGTGTGTTATTTTTGTATTATTAATATGTAGGCATTAGAATATATAGGCTTTTATGTTGTTTCCTGTATGTTTCCTACATATCAAATAGCCTTGAGGCTTTCAAGTTGTGAGTAGTGGTGATCTATTTGTAAGTCATAAAATTAATGTAGTGCTCTTGACTAGTAATAAAGATTAAAAACAGGAAGAGGAAGAGAATGAAACTATCCAAGTACAGGTTTGACATTTGTTTTAAGTACACTGTGTGTGGGAAGGTGCTGAGTTATAATGCATGGTTGAATGGACTTCAGACTTGGAGTTGACAGGAATGTATCAGGAGGTTGAAACTGTATAGGTTTACTCGTTAGAGAGAACAGGTGAGGAAAGAAATCCAGTTCCAGATGCTAATACTTACCAACACACAGGGGATGGAAAGGGGGAACCCCTTCCCCCACTACATCCAGGTTTGCTCTGACACTGAACTTATTATACTGCCTGGGATAATGGAGGTAGCTGCCCTATTGACCTGATTGATATCCCATAAATACTTCAGAGCCTACTTACTTGTCTGCCTCATAAAGAACAGCTTCCTTTCCAGGGATTCTGACAACTTTATTTCCCACCCTAGTATCTATAGAAAGATTCAGCCTTACTTCCTGTCCTGGCAGCCTTAGGAATTGGATAGACTGTCCTCCTGGGCAAAGCCTGCAGCTAGTGGTTCTCAGTTAATTGAACTGGTATTAAGTCTTACCGTGTAATTAAATACTAGTAAGAGCTACCTTGGAGAGAGCCAGTGATTTGGCATATAACCTAATGTACTATTAAATGCACAGGCAAGTGTACAATGGGCTATTCTGGATGGCTTGTATGAATGCTGACTTTAAATACAAAGACAGGCTTGCTAGAGGTTAGAGGGCAAGGGAGTCTGGGTTATTGAGTCATGTGGACCTTAAGCCATTAGCTACAGTCAAAGGTCAGTCCTGCTGACTATTACTAATTGATGAACCAGCACTCTGCTTGGAATCCTTTACTTAATACTAGTCCTATGTCAGCCATTGTACTGCCGGAGAGCATATTTGGGGGATATATTGGAAGAATATGGGCTCATGTGGAAAGAACAAGCTGGCACAGTTCACGTACACAAGTGTGAGATTCATAGCTGTATGGTAGGTGAACTCAACTTTGGTCCTTAAATCACTTATTGAAAAAAAGAAGGGAAACACAAAAGTTATTATTGTTATAATTTTTCTTCTTTTTATGAGAACACAGAAAGGAAAAATAGGCTATTAGCTCTGCAGAAGAATAGAAAATGCATCTACCTGGAGAAATTGTATAATAGGAATTGTAGCAATAGAGAGCTCCTTTGCAAGTTTACTCTCTCTCTCTCTCTCTCTCTCTCTCTCTCTCTCTCTCTCTCTCTCTCTCTCTCTTAGTGGCTTGCCACAGGGAACCCAGGGCAGCTGCCTCTCAGCCCCCAAACTCTCTCTTTCTCCTAAGTAGCTGACTACACAGTACACAGGTTCTCAGCTCTACGCTGACCCACCAGTTTGGGGAGTAATCAGCATGCTGCAGAAGCATTCAAGCCTTTGGTCCCCTTGCAAATCTAAAACCTTTATAAAGTAGAAAATATTCAAAATGTACAATCCATGGAGAATACAGTCCAAGACCACCAATGGATGCGAAAAATGGTAGACACTAGCAACTCAATACATACTGAGTTCTTACCATACATATGTGCATATAATCACATTTAATTTTGTATGTGTGTCAGTACTGGGGCTTGAACTCAGATCTTGGCTTCCTGAGTAGCTTGAATTACAGGTGTGATCCATCACACTTGGCAAACATTTCATCTTTAAAACAGGCTCATTAATAACCTATTATTATTAATAACTAATAGTAGACTAGAATAATTCACGTGATACACTAGATTATAAATGTGGTCTCTCTCAGGACACCTGACTGTGCTGAACTCTTAAGCTTCCTGGGATGACAAGAAATGGTGTGGTTCCAACAAGATGAGAAGTGACAAAGGTGAGTGACACAGGCATTGTCACAGAGCATTAAAGTATTATTACTCTTTTTATGCTACAGCAAACATACAAGATGTGTATTTCTGGAATTGTCCATGCAATATTTTTAGATTATAGTTGACCACAGGTAGTGGAAACCACAGAAATGGTGGGAAAGAAATGAGGGGAGGGGCACCTCTATAAATCATTCCTCCCAAACCCTTTAGGGAATTATCTTTCTTTACCTTCTTCTCTCTCCTCTGCATTTACATATTCTGACCTCCTTCTTCACAAGCTACTTTAGAAATGAGGATATTTGCTGTGGACTGGGTTCTAATAACTATGTTTTAGAATTTTAATGGTTTGGGATATTAGAAAGTTTAAGGAAGCCCTAAACTGGACAGAGCCTTGATGTTTACCCTCTCCCTTGGTCTTGGAGTAAAAATATTCATTGAATAAATCTTGATTAAGTGTCTGTGATGTTACAGAACAAGTAAAAGGGCAAGACTTTCTATTTAGTGGAGATTTCAGTCATATGATAATCAAACTCCAACTCCCTCCAAGATGATGTTTCTTCTCTCCTGGGTCAAGGGGTCCATTAAAATGTTTGGGTGACCGTGAGCCACTCATCAGAGTTGGGGTGACACTCTTCAGGGGTTTCTTGGTAGACACCCTGTGATATGAGATGAGAGCCAGCAGTCTTGGGTTCCTCCATCCCCCTCCTCGGTGAAAGCCTGCGGGAGAGCATGGGGACAGCAGCTAAACTGCATAGCCAGCATCTTGCTGGAAAGAGCTTCTGAGTGCTCTGAAAACATCCGGGTCTTATGATGCTTTGCTGTGTAAAAGGATCGTTGCTAAGGCCAAATGATTCGACCTACCATCACTCATTAATGCAGCGGCTCCACCAGAAATAGAACCTGCCCATTACTCCCCAAACCCAGGCAGGAACTTCAAACACCACAAACTAGGGAACAGAAAGAGAAAGTCACGCAAGGAGTCCTTGCCCGGATCAAACACAAAGGCTCAGCTGGCCTCGAAGGTCCGTGGCTTTTGCAACTTGGTGTGGGCCATCATCCCAAACCCACCTCAACTCTGAGAACACCCAGGAAGGCTATGATTGCTAAGGAGAGGCAAAACAGGCTGATGTTTTTGTTCAGTGGAAGAGGTTTGACAGGGTTTGGGACCAAACAGCTAACAGATGCTAAGCTTGGCTAGGGATGATGTCAGCAGGACCAGGGTGATTAGAGGCTTCGGAATGGTTCCATTGGCTGCATGGCTCACAGCGAAGCGGTGCTGGCCTCCAGGGTGTCTGTCCAGTTAGTGGCTGGAGCAGAGGCTCAAAACAGCAGAGTTCAGTGGACGAAGATGTAGAAAATTTCTCAGATTTCTACCCCAACTCTTGTAGTTGCCATCAGTTTTCACCTCTGGGATGTGGGCCATTGACTTTACTTGTTTCTGCCTCTGTTTCTTCATCAGTAAAACGTGATGGCATTGGAAATGAACTTTTACAACTTGGGTGGGGGTGGCGGGTGGGGGGAAGGAAAGTGGGAGAAAAACGAGGGAGGGGATAACAATGTTGGACAAGAAATGTACTCGTTCCCTTACTTAGGTAACTGTAACCTCTCTGTACATCACCTTTACAATTAAATAAGTAAGTAAGTAAGTAAATAAACGTGATGGCAGCAGCACTTGCTTCCTAGTGCCCATTAGTTAGGGCTGCATCCACTAATGTGAGCAGAGCACTTAGGATTTGTCATGTCAAAAGCATAACTGTTCACTATCTTGTGTCTACTCAGAGAGCTGGTAGGTGAGCTTTTAAAATAATGGTTATAAGCAATGGAGTGCTGACAAATGTTTAGTCAGCAGCTTTCTGAAAAACAAACTTTGGTTTGTAATGCTACAAATATGGTATAAATAATGGTATAACTATTTTCTGCATGGTAGATTACAGGCTACCAATGTAATGTCTGTTACCAAATGAAGAGGGGACAATTCTGTCTCTCAAGTGTGGCCATAATAATGGTTACAAAGCCCAGGTATAACATGAAAGATGCTAGCTTAGGTGAAAAAAATACAAATGAAATTTGAAATACAAAATGCTCAGGAATTATGTAAGAACAAGCTGAGCACAGGAAAAGAATACAAGGAAATGTGCCTAACATTGAGTGTAATTGTGTTAGAGCAGTGAAAACATAGTTAGTTCCCAAATATGTATTACCCTTTTCCTTAAAGTAGGTACATTAATGTTGAGTAGTAAACACAATACAAATTTATGTGATAGGAAATTTCAACTATATAGTATAGTGCAAATTTCGAATGCGTAGAATAGAATACTATGTTAACTAGATTCCATAATTATTGCCATTTCCCCAATCTTCTTTCATTTTAATCAAATGATATGTTATTTCATTTTTTTTCTAGAGACTATATCATTTCACCTGAAATATTCCATTATAAGATGTAAGGCATTAAAATATGTGACTACCTATGTCCCTCACCCACAGTATAACCTCTGTTTTCACTGCATTTGATGTTGGTATAATTTGTGGAGGGGAAGGGAAAAAACAAATTGTTTAAATAGGGATACAGGTGGACCCATTGCAACAATGTTATGTTGAAAAACGAACTTTACAACTTGGGGGGGGGGAAGGGGGGGAAAGGGGAGGTGGAAAGGGATGGGAAGGGGAAACAAAGGAAGAAGCAACAATGCTTGTTAAGAAATGTACTCATTACCTTGCCCATGTAATTGTAACCCCTCTGTACGATATTTTCACACACACACAAAAAAATGTGACTACCAAAGCATTATCGCAAAAAAATTATCAACTCCTCATTATCAACTTTTTAAAATATTTTTATTATCTTTAAGTAATTGTACAAAGGAATTGCCATTCAACAAAGCAGTTTGAGTACAGTGCATCTTGATCAATGCCTCATTATCATTTTATACCCAGTCCACATTTAAACTTCCCCATTTGGGAAAGAGATCTTTTTTGGTTTCATTCTTTAAGTCAGGGTTCAAATGTAACATTGAATTGTTTTTCTTTTAAGTTTTAAAAATTCTATAAGTCATTCTTTCTATGTCTTTCATGTCATAGATTTATTTAAAAGCAGATCATTTATCTGGTAGAACGTCCACATTCTAGACTTGGCTAATTGTTTCCTTGTCCCTCTGGTCCCCACATTTCCTGAAAACTGCAGGATGGATTCAGGACAGGGTCCCTCAGGGGTGGTGCCGGGTAGCACATCCTATCCATCACATTCTGATGCACAGCTTGGTTGGCTGTGCTACTTTAGAGATTTTAAGATTGATTTGTGCAATGCATTTGAAACCAAAATCAAATGAAGATAATCGAAATAACTGAAATGCCAGACACAGAATTAGCAAATTGCAGTAAAACATCATACAGGCTCTACCATGAACTCCTTTGGCCCCACTGAGAATTTTACTGCCCTATCCTGGCTCATCACAATAGTCTCCAGATGCCCCCCTACCTGGTCCCACCTCCCTCATCAATTCATCCTTCATACAGCTGCTGACAAGGTCATTTTCTCCTTCTGGTTAGACGTTGTAGAGGTTTGTGATCTACTGGATAAATGCTCTTAGTTGGCAATGGAAGGAGCTTCAGAGCCTAGCCATACCGGACATCCTTCCTCTCTCACTGATGCACCTTCTCGTCTTCTTCTCCCTTCCAGTGCTCCATTCATGGAGAACTCCATAGAATTCACTTTGGTATAGCCCTTCTTTACAACTCTGTGCTTAGTTCCTGCCTAAACTGCCCTGCCTTCCTTCTAGTTGGAAGTTTATACCCACCCTTTGAAAGGCCTGTGGAAAGGCATTTTTGACCTCTCTAGATATTTATAAATATTCCTTCTCTGTTTCCTCAGAAGGCTTCAGAATAGCTCAATGCCATTTGGATGGATATCCTTGGACCTGGGACACTGCAGGTGCTCAGTAGACTTGTGTTCAATAAGTTAATTTTTAAAAGGAAGCATTAGCCAGCACCAGTGATTCATGCCTCTGTAATCCTAGCTCAGGAGACTGAGATCTGAGGCTCATGATTCGAAGCCAGCCTATCAGACTTTTTATCTCCAATTACCACCAAAAAGTCAGAAATGGAGCTGTGACTCAAGTGGTAAGTGTTAGCATTGAGCACAAAAGCTCAGGGACAGTACTCCATTCAAGGAACAGGCCCTGAGTTCAAGCCCCAGGACCAGCAAATACACACAGACACAGACAGACACATACATACACAAGCATGCTCTCAAGGAAACCCTAAAGAAGCATTATGGAAAGGACAGGAACCATGCTGGATGAGTGTCTCACTGGCCGAAACAATCACATGTAAACGTTAATATGCAGAGTGGCCATATTTAAAGTGGAGGACTTGTCCTGACTTCATCCTTATCTCTGCTCTGCTCAAAATTTTTATCCTTTTAAGAGATCATGTTCACACAAAGATTTTACCTTTTTTTCGGTGCCTATCAGTTTCATTGCTTGTCAAATGAGATGATAAGGAAAAGGTATTCTTCAAATCAGGTCTGCAGAATCATGGAACAGACAGATGGTTAGATTCATGAATGACCTTTAGCTTTGTTTGATTTGCAAACATAAGGAAAATCTAACCTGAGCTAGTTCTTGCAAATGTCTCTATTAAAGGAAAGAATAACTGAATCCAACCAACCAGAAACAGCCCAAGAGACATATAAGTAGGAACTTTCCGGTGGGGATTGGCCAAATAAACAAGTAGATAAATGTAACCCATCAAGAATTTTTTTTAACACTTCTGGGTTTGTCCTGTAAAAGCCTCACCCTGTTCCCTTCATGAAGCTCCTGAATCTCTTCCAGTGTGGAACTATCCAACTCACCAATCATTATTTGCTTAAATAAGATCTAAGTTCTGATTGTGCCACAATATGTTTCCATAATAGTATCCATCATAAAGCTTGTTTTGAGGACTCAATGACCCCATATTCAAAAAGTGCTTCAACTAGTGCTTAGAACATAGGATTGTCTATGCCAATGCTTGCTATCTGTTCCTTGGCACAGGCCTTAATGTCTTTCCTAGTGACTGGCTCTGCAGAGGTACAATTTGCATCTGCTTAAGTCTTGTCTCCACATTTGGCATAAAACATTAGAGGATGAAGAGATGGTATGGAAGGAGCGGGATTATGGTTCAGCGTGGTAGTTGATGAAGAATGCACTTTGGAACCGGGCTTCTGGGGTTCCATTCCACTTCCAAATGGATTACAGTATGACCTTGAGGCCACAGGTGAAGTGCTACATACCTCTAATTCCTTGTTTGTGAAATGATGATGTTGACATGAGTCTGTTGTGATGATATGTGGGTGAGATCATTCATGTAAAGCTCTTAGCACAGTGTTTGGCATGTAGGAACTACTCAATGCATATGATTTGCTATTATTGTTTTCTTTCCTTGAAATTCACATCTTACCATGGTTTTTAAATAGACCTATTTTAGCCAGCTGCCAGTTGTTCATACCTGTAATCCTAGCTACTCAGGAGGCTGAGAGGTTTGAAGCCAACCTGTTCAGGAAAATCTAGGAGAGTCTTCTCTCCAATTAAAAAGGGAAAAGCTGGAAATGAAGGTGTGAGTCAATTAGTAGAGTGCCATCCATGAGTGAAAAGCTAAGGGAGACTACCTTGGTCCTAAGTTCAAGCCCCACTACAGAAATAAAAATACATACATACATACATACTTATATACATAATTCTTTTTTTTCTGTTTTTACATTTTCTTTTTTTTAAATTTAATTTAATTTTATTTGTGAACATACTGTACAGAGGAGTTACAATTACATGGGCAGGATAATGCGTACATTTCTTACCAAGCATTGCAGCCTCCTCCTTTGTTTACCCTTCACATCCCTTCCCAGCCTCCCCCCAATCCCAATCCTTCTCCTTCCCCCCCCTTATATACATAATTCTAATCCTGTAGATATACTTAGTTAAATAAGGTGATTAGAAGTCTACCCTTTGACCAGAATAAATGA